>NW_020837953.1:32267719-32586229 GCF_003676395.1 Aethalodelphis obliquidens | reverse complement strand
CACACACACACACACACACACACACACACACACACACACACACACACCCCTGAACTTATATTAGAGCTGGAGAGCCAAGAGCAAAAAGGGAGCCCCAAGCCCAGGTTACCTTCCATCAGCACCAGGATCACATCTCTCAGGATGGTCAAGGTTGTCCCCAGGACGAGGATGGAGAAGAGGAAGGTGCAGATGGGGTCTATAAACTTGTACTCTGGCTACAGGAAAAGGGCAAGGCAGAGCTGGGGCTCACCACCCAACACCTTAGCCTCCCTTCTCTGCTCCCACCCAGCATTAAGTCACGGAGAGGGGCTCTCTCTGCAGGGTGGGCATGAACCTCACCCTGACCCTGCCTCCCAGTTCTCTACCTTTTATTCTGTGTCCAAAAGGACAGGCAGGACAGACCACAGTTTAGGATAAGGCACTGCACCTTCCCACCCCTCCTTGCCCAAGGGGCTGAGACACGGATGGAGCTAAATGGAATCTTAGGCACCATCTGGTCCAACATCCCCATTTTATAGATGGGGAAACAGAGGCTCAATTAGAGCAAGGGACCCACTACACATCATGCGGCTGGCAAGGGGTGAACCAGGCTTCAAACCCAACCCTTGGCTCTTTCCACTACACCACACTGCCTCTATATGATGGGCAATGCCCAGGCAGCACACAGTCCTGGGTTTTAATCTGGCTTCACAACTTACCAGCTGGGTGACGCTGTGCAAGTCCCTGAGCCTTTCTGAGCTGCAGAAAACACCACCACCTCCCCTTCAGGGTTGTTATCAAGATCAGAAGTGCTAACACTTACTGGGTGTTGGATAAATGTTCCTTCCCTCTCCTACCCTTTTGCCCAGAGCTGGGAGGGAGCTAGAATCTGGAAATGATTCTAGCTCCAGATGATGTAGCCTCCCTTCCCCACCCGGCCCACTTCCCTGTGTCCCCAGCTCTAACCTTGAAGTATAAAATAAAGGCTGCCACTAAAACGCCCAAGCTCTGCAGAAAGTCTCCAACCACATGGATAAAGGCAGCTCGGACACTGGGGTTCTCCTGCTGCTGGCTGGTGTCGTGGCTGTGCTCAAGGCCATGGCTGTGTCCGTGGCCAGACTGGTGAAGAATCAATCCCATTCTACAGAAGTGGAGACAAGGCCAAGGGGCTCATTGAGGTAGCAGATAGAGGCTTCAAATCAGCCAGGTAGAGGCCCCCATCAGGACTGGCCTCCCCAGACTGCATGATCCCTTTGGCCACGTGAGGAGCCCAACCCACGTGGCCTTGGTTCAGAGTACCAACAGGAGAAGGGGCTCACTCCATCCAATGCCAGGCTGAATCTGGGCACAAAGATGCCCCAGTGCCAAGTCTCAGAGCAGGAAAGCCCCATAGAGGGGCCTTCACCATGTCACAGATGGTGAAGCTGAGGCCCAGAGAAGGAAGTGGCTTGCCCAAGGCCACTGAGCAAAGGTGAGAGAACCCAAAAGAGACCTCGGTGCTCTACACACCCTGCCTCTCACTGAGACCAATTTCAGGCACATCACCTTGAAAAAGGACTTGGATTCTGCCCCTAGGGACACCTGCTCCTGCAAGAACTAAACTCACCCCTCCCCATGACAGGTAAGAAGCCTCTCTGGTTATTCACTGACTTGTATGGGGGGGGAACTTGATGCTGCCCCAGGTTTACAGCTCCCGATGGCCTTGCCCTAGGCCTCAGGCAGGACCCAGGTGTTCCAGGTGCCAGAGCTCAGACCACTAGGGAAATTCTGATCCTGCGACCTATCCTGGAGTGCAGCACCTCCTCCTTCTAGCGAGGGCAGGCCTGTAGGTATGCATGTGAGAAGTGGGAGGGGGAAAGACTCACAGGGAACCCAGGCCACACTCACATGATGTTCACGACCACAGCACAGCCCGACGTGATCAGCATGGTCTCCTTCTCGAGCTCATAGTCCCCAGAGATCAGCCGTTCCACCGCCAGGTACACCAGTACCCCGGTCACGACCCAGATGGACAGCACAGAGATCAGGGCGCCCAGGATCTCTGAGGAAGAACCCGGCCCCCAATACCAATCTTAGCATGGGGCCCTAAGGCTAAGGAGCCCCCTCCTCGTCCCCACAAAGTCTGGGCCTGGGTCCGACTGGGCTCTGCTGGAGCTATGGCTGGTGTGGTTGCACCTTACCCCACCACTCATACATCTGGGAACATCTGAGCTAGAAGAAACTCAAGAAATCATCTGGGTCAACCCTTACTGTTGAAGCTGACTCATTAAAATATATACCCATTGCTCAGCTGGCAAACTAAGGCTTCTGAGGAACAGAGGCTGGGCCATCTGCCACCAAGAGGAAAATGACAATGCAGCGCAGAGATGAACTTCAAAAGGCTTTGCTGAACTTCCCCTCCCCCTAGAGCTGATCCATGGAGTTATGTGCAGAGTTAATGCACAGTCATTTATTCTTGAAGTCTGGCCACTTCATTTCTTAGGAAGGTGGACTCTCCTCCCCTGCAGGGTGGGAATTCCCAGAGGAACAGGGGACCAGGGCTAGCCCATCAGACTGGGAGCTCCCAAAGGACAGAAGCCAAGGTTAACATCCTCTTCCCCCACCCAAATCACCCTCCTGGCCTTACTCAGGGACCCAGTGCACCCACCTGAGAACCTGATCTTGACCTACCCCCTCTCCCAACTCCAACCCCATCCCAACCAGGGCCCTTACCAGCTCGATGCCAGCCGAAGTTCATGGTCTTGGTGGCTGGCCGGGAAGACATCCACAGGGAGAAGAGGCTGATGAGCATGCTGGCGAAGTCAGTGAGCAGGTGGGCTGCGTCTGTCATGATCGCCAAACTATGTGCCAGGTACCCACCTGCAGGGGCAGGGCCAAGAGGGTGGAGGGTTCTTATCAGTTCCCCAAGGAGCCAACTTCCCACAGTGTGTGTGCAGCAGGAAAACCATGAGCTCTGGAGAAAGACAATGGATTCCAGACCTCTGCACCATTAGCTGTGTCACCACGGGCAAGTGACTTACTTTCTCTGAGCCTCAACTTCTACCATCTGTGAAATGGGATTAGCAAAATCTACGTAGAGGGTGAACGTGAAAATTGAGTTCAAATTGGGCCTGTAGGGGAATTCCCTGGCGGTGCAGTAGTTAGGACTCCCCGCTTTCACTGCGTCCTCGGAATGGATTCAATCCCTGGTCGGGGAACTAAGATCCCACAAGCCGCATGGCATGGCCAAAAACAAAAAACAAAAAACAAAAATGGGCCTGGAAAGCATAGCAGGCACTCAGTAAATGCTCCTTCCTTCTAGGCACTCAGGTCTTCCCTGACCTACTAGTTGTGTGTGATCTTGGGCAAGCTCCTAAACCTTATGGTGCCTCAGTTTCATCATCTGTAAAATAAGGAGACTAACAGCACCCATATGCCAGTGCAAGGTTGTTGTGAGGATTACATGAGACAGTGTGCATATAAAATATGGAGCTCTTAGTATTAATACTACAGGAACATCCAGGAGAAAAGCCTTTTGGATCATCCAAACTACCCATGTGCCAATTTCATTTAATTAGCAAAAAAGTCCTTACCAACGACTTCCCCAATCATGAACAACAGGCAGAAGGCACAGGCCACACAGAGCTGGCGCCACGCCCTCTTCTTCTTGAGGTCGCAGTCACTGCCAGGACCCGTCTGGGCATGACAGTAATGGTTGCTCTTGGTAGCCAGCTCAACGGTCTGCAAGTCCAGGCCAGGTGAAGACAGAGGAATCCTGCCAGCCCCATCCTGCCACAGAGATCTGTAAGACCTGTCCAAGGAGGAAGGGTGAGGGGAGGCTCAGCTCTGAGATGGGAGCAAAGAAGGCTGACTCCAGTCTTACCTCTCTGCGGGGCCTGGTTGTTCCCATGTGCCCATTTGGAAGAAGAGCTTAAGGATACTCCAAGCTCGACAGATTCTGCGGAGTGACCAGAAGCCCCTCTTTGCAGGGGGTGCTGGGGAACAACCAGTTCAGGAGTCTTGGCTCGGCGTGTTCCCTCCTCCCCCATCCCTCCCAGGGCCTGGAGGAGGCAAAGACCTTGGGAACTGGCCAAAGGGCTGGGCCGGTCCAGCCGAGCGCGGAGAAGGAGGAGAGTTTACACTCAGGGAGAAGAGCAGATCTCCCCTTCTCACGGTCTGGGGACACCGGGCCTCCCAGGGCGGGGCTGCCCCCGGGCAAAGTGCTGGCCCCGGGGCAAGGCTCCAGGCACGCACTCCCCACTAACCCGTCAGGATCTGTGCTCAGCCACAAGAGGGGAGGGATGATCCCCGTGCCCAGGCTCCATTTCCCCTTTCCTTCCTTCACCTCATCCCACCCCTCCCGTGTGGTCCCAGTTCAAGCCGCCGTCCAAACCAACCACTGGCAGGATAGCAAATGAGGAGGTGGGTCTGATGCCACTCAAATTCCCGCCCCTCCCCAGGCTCTCGCCTTACCCGGCTCCAAGCCTGGCGTCTAACAGATGCTTCCTCTCGGTGGCCTCCATGCGGTCTCGCGCGCCCTGCCGTGTACTCCCTGGAAGTTGCGCGCGGGACGCTCCGCGGCGCGCACTCACCTGCCGGGAGGGCACTGCGCGCCTTTCCCGCCGCCCCGGCGCGTGAGCCCCTCGCCCGCCCGCTCTGCCGCGAGTTCGCTCCCGCCTGGCCGTGCCGAGACTGCCGAGGGGTCGTCCCGCTGTTGCTACCGCTGCTGCCCCCACTACGTCAGCCGTGGCGCCCCGCTCCCGCTGGCTTTACCCGGTCCCCGCTACCCCGTGTGAAGCGCGCGCGTCGTGTGCAAAAGCCCGCAGGGAAGGGGGAGGGGGCAGCTGGCGGCAAAGGGCCCCGGCATTGACCCCTAGAACCCCGTCCCCTGCGCCCCCGGGGCCCAAGGAGCCCACCTGGCCTGCGACACAAAGCCTAACCGCTCCCCTCCGCCCCCGCTCTGCTGCTTGGTGTTTCCGAGTTGGGACTAGTCCGCGCCGCCTTCCCCGGCTCGGCGCGGGGTGTGTCCCACCGAGAAGTTCTCGGGCCCCGCCTTGTAGAAATCCGCTGTGGGTCCCCTGAGAGCAGAAGTGTGGCTCCTAAACTCAGAATAAGGGCTCCGAGGCTGGGGTTGTGGCTTTGCCCTCAGGAAACCACTGATCGGTTTCCACTCTCAGGCTGCAGACGCCGAGACCCCCATGTTCTTCCACTCAGGCCAGGGGGCTCCTGCGGGCGGGGTATGCCTGCCCTCAGGCTGGGGCGGCAGCCCTCCTTAAGACTGGTTGGCACTGACTAATGCATCCTCGCCACTGAAGCAGCGCCGGTTCCTCCCGTCTTGCGCGCTCGGATTAGATCTGGGGTGGCCGTCTTTATCTCCACCGCTGCACAGAGCAGGGTCGCGCTTCAGCAGCAGTCGCCATCTAGACAGAGCTGACACCACTACCCACACCATCCTTTCTCCACTGCCCCGCAGCAGTTCCCAGGAGCCCCAGGACGGTGCCATGCGTAGTGTTCCGCCGGTGGAAGCCGGCCGGCCCTTCCTGACGGCTTGATGCCCCCATCCAGTTGAAGCTTCGCCGTCCCCCGGCGGTTGGGTGGGAGGAGGGGCAGGGGCCTCTGATAGGCCCTCTACCTAAAAAGAGCTTTGGGCTGGGGACCTCCCTGGCCAGTCACCCCATCATCAAGGGCCCTGGGGACCTTAGCTTGGCTATGGCCCTTCACAGAGACAAGAGACTAGGGTGTGAGCCCCTATCCCACACCCCTGGGGACAAGGAGGGGCTCCTTCAGTGTCTCCCCGACAGGAGTCATCTTGTTAGGAAACTAAGTGCAAGGAGCGAGGATGGCAGCGGCATGCCTGCCTAGATTGGGTCCCCACTGAGTACCTTTCCACCTGCTCTGGACTGAGTGTGGACAACTTTTACCGCAGGCTTCCTGGTTTTCCTGTATACTCTTAGAACCAGCAAGCTCAGTGTTACCTGGAGCAGGTGTTAGAATGCAGGTTCCAGGTCCCCGCATCAGACCAACTGAATCAGAATCTCTGGATGTAGACCCTAGGAATCGACATATTTACAAATTCTCAGGGGATTTTCCGCACAGTAAAGTCTGAGGACCTCTACATAAGCTTTTATCATCTCAGACATATACTCACCTGATCTCCCCACTAGATTTTAAGCTCTTTGAGAGCTGGGATGTATTTTATACTTCTATTACAATTTAGTTTAGCTCTGAGCACCTACTGAGCACTTAGTTAAAAGCCTGTGAATTGGATTGAAATAAAGAAGTACATAAATATAGAGCTGGTCACTTAGGTGAGAGTAAGTGAGGCAGGTGCAGCTCGCAGGGGTTTCTTGCTGGGCCATCTCAGTCGTGTTGTAGTTTCCAGCTGCCCTGTGCTCAGATTAATCTTATAATTTATTTGAGGGCAAAACATTTATGCTTTAAAAAAGTGTGTCATCTATGTCCCTCTCGTTCCCTTTAATGCAAAGCACATTGTAAATTCTCAATATGTGGCGATTTACAAATTGGATCCAGACACATATATTCATTTTATAAAAATTTTATGCCAAATTTCCCTTAAATTAATACTTTTCTAGGATGCATTTTAATTGATTTGCAAGAGTTTGACTAATTAGTTAAGACTTTGATATACTGAAAAACTGCTCCACTTGTATTCTATTCACAGATCCCCAGAAAGTCCTCTGCTCATGACCTAGCAAGTTGCAGACCTCAACAATTTTATTCTAAAGATGTAGATTCCCCTATAAAGAAAAAAAATGTTTCCTGCCATTCCAGTTCTACAAGGATCAAGCCATTAGCTACTACAGTCGGCCACTGAGGAGAATTCAGGATGGAGAAAAAATAAGAAGTATTCTGGGCTTTGGATATACTGGCCCCTAGGTAGTTAAGATGCACATGTAATGAAAATTTTTAATGATGCCAGATTCTTGCATCTTCCCTTACATAGAAAAGCACTAAAATCATTAACTTGAGATGTCTGTTTTTTGTGATTAGCAGACAACATATTTTTCTCAGCAAAAAAAATTCATATATATCCTGGTTCCTCCCTTACCTCTTCGGAGCAGCTGCTTAGTAAGGACCCCAAATAAAACATAACTCACAACTTTTGTGTTGTGCATTTTTATCTTGGTCAACACCTACATTCCACAATGAATCTGATTCTGTAGGTCTGGGGAGGGGGTCTGGGAACCTATATTGTTTAAACTTCTGAGTTGAATGCTATTGTGAAATTATTGTTCATTTTTTATGGTATAAATGCTTATGATTTTGAAAAGAACCTTTACCTAAAGTATTGAAGGATAAAAGGGCATGATATCTGGGATTTGCCTTAAAATAATCCCAGTGTGGGGAGGGAGTAATGATGGAGAAGAAACAAGTGTCTGTAACTGTTGAAACTGAGTGATGAGTATGGAGGGTATGTTCTAATATTCCCTCTACTTTTCCATAAGTTTGAAATTTCCCAGAATTAAAGGTTTAAGGGAAAATAACCCTCTGGTGATTCTAATGCAGCAGCCTATGGAACCGTATTCAAGGTTCATGGAATAACCCTCTGCAACCAGTTTCCTTACAGCATGATCTTAAAAGAAACTTGTTGATCAAGAACCCTTCATACCACCCTTAAGTGTTCTGGGTGTTCTGGTTTGTGTGGCAAAGTAGAAATTCCCTTATCTGCAAAGAACGGGTATCTCCCTGGAATTCAAATTTCTGACTACAGAGCCTTGACTGCCCTCCCTCCTCCCTCTGATAAGTGACAAGATAGTGGATGGACATGCCTATCTCACATGTGATCAGTAACCCGGAGAAGAAATCTGGAGCCAGAATGTGGACAGGTTGTAATCCTGATTCTTGTGATTTCAAGGTGATGAAAGCTTCTAACTTTCCGGCCTCAAATTCCTTCAGTCTTCTATAGGAGGAAAATTTAGGACTATGAAGAAAAGCAAGTGTGTGATTGTTAAAAAAAGGATAGTGGTGGGACTTCCCTGGTGGTCCAGTAGAAAAACAGAAAAAAGGACAGTGGCTACCTCCAAGCAGGAGGAGGGAGACATGTGATGCGTTTCTTGGGTTTGATAAAGTTCTTTTCCTTTTTCTTTTTCTTTTTTGGCTGCACTGCGCAGCATGAGGGATATTAGTTCCCCAACCAGGGATCAAACCCGTGTCCCCTGCAGTGGAAGCGCGGAGTCTTAACCACTGGACTGCCAGGGAAGTCCCTATTATTATTATTATTTTTTAGTTGAAGTATAATTGGTTTACAGTGTTTAGGATGTACAGCAAAGTGATTCAGTTAAACATATAATGTTCCTTTTCTTGACCTGCTAAGTAACAGCATAGGATTTCACTATACAGTAGTTTATTTAACTCTAAAATTAGTTCTGTGCACTTGTGTGTATGTAATATGTTACACAATTTTTTTAAAAAAATTTAAGCTTCAGAATTTAAGGACTAGAAATGAAAACAAAATCTGATTACCTGAAATTCAAAGTTAAGGACTGAGTTAGCCTTGGAAAAACTCCCAGAAGTGAAAATGGACAGAGGTGTGAGGGTTTAAAACATTTTTGTAAAGTGAATTCCATAGAATGCTAGTTCTGGAGGATGTCATGTAAATGAATAAGTTGGGAAATGCTGGGTTATATAGTCAATCCACCAGGAAATATTAAGAGCTTTAAAGATCAGATGGTATTCCAAATACCGTGAACTCGATGGACCAGTGATTTGGCTAAAGTTAAACAGCTTTCATTATGGCAGGACTGCTCAGAGCCCTTAAGTTGCTACTGAGTTCTGAATGTCGAAAAGTTGGGATAGACTCTGCAGTGTTCCTCAGATTTCTAAATCCGAGGTGTCTCAGACCCAATTAACGCACCACCTCAGATTCGCTCAGCTGCACCTCTCTCCTAGCCCCTTGGCCCCTTGTTCATGGAGAGCCTGGATGCTACTTCAGCCGCGGTCATCGCCTCATCCGCTAGCACGGGTGGCTGTCTTGGCCTTCCCTGGAGTAAATCTGGGCTCCAGCAGAGCCTCCATGGCGACCACTGCGGCGGGGCAGCAGTAGCTCTAGCACCCCTGCCGTTAGCCCTGACAGGTTTTTGTTTTGGTTTTTTTTCTTTTTTGTAATGTGAGTGTCCGACTTGAGCTTTGACTGCCATCCATTTCAAAAGAGGCAACCACTTCAGGGCTACCTCTAATAAACACCTCGCCAGCCACAGCACTAGATAGAGAGCCAGGCCGTATCTCCCCACTGAGGCTCCTTTGTTTCGGAGATCTTAGTTCATTTTGCTAACTGACCATTTGAGCCATTCGCTTTTTTTCCACTTCCCACGCTTTAAATTCCCTCTCTTATGTTCTAAATTCACCAATAAAGAGTGAGCTTTTGAAACCCTAGGCCCCCACCCTAGACCCCAATAAAAGCGGAGCCCAGGCTCTTGCTCTCTCCCTCCCTCTCTCCACCTGTGAACTCACTGCGTGGCCCCAGGGATGCTATGTAATTTGCAGATCTTGTAAGTAATAAACCTTTATTTTTTCAGAATTTCCTGATGGTTAGTACTTAAGGGCATCTTGAAATCATAATAAGAACTACAAGGGCCAGTCTAACCGCAACATTGGTTGCTGATAGGCTGAGACTGACACAAAACACACACCCAACCCCACTGGCCCCCCGAGGCTCTGCTCCACCCACCACCTGCAGGGTCAGCTGACAGGTGCCTTCTAGCTTCCCCGGCAGCTGCCCAAAGGGCCAAGTGATGCAGTGGAAGAGCAAGGGCATTAACTCTCCGGGAGGCAAACTCCAGTCCTGGGAGATGGGAGGTGGAAGAAGCCAGCAGACAGGTCTCTCCCTTCTTCCCTCTGATGAACTGTTTGAGGCGGGTTGTTCTTTGTAACCTGCTAGAAGCATCTCACTTGGCTGAGCAAGCAGCCAGGGGTCTCCTGGTGGAGCTGTGGCCAGCTGGGTAACGCGATACTTTGTATTTGCTTCCCTCCTTTCCTGACTTGCTTCCACTTCCCTTCACTCTGGCTGCCCTAGGAACGTAGCTGAACTCAAGTGTTTACTCTTTGCCTCAGGCTCTGTTTTCTTGAGAGCCAGGAAATAAGGCATTGAACCCTTTTCTGGAGGGTCCTCTCAGGGCCAGTTTTCCACACAGTTCTCATTGGAAAATGCGGGTTTAAAGGACAACTTCTTCGGTGGGATAGAAACCTTGGCTTACCGTCACTGCCTTCTTCCTGCTGCACTCTTCCTATCAGGCCTTCTGTCCGTCTACCCTGAACTGTCCTCTGAAAAAAAGGCTGAATGAAACCCCAGCTCTTTTGGTAATAAAGGGAAGAAAGCGCTGTGCATTTATTAAAACAACATGTAACACGAACTCAGTCGCTGTCCCTTATGTCAGGAATAGACACTGAAATACAGTACCTTATCCTTTCCTAGGTCTGTGAGTGCTACGGAGCCCCTCCCACCAAGGAGAGGAAGTGGGTGGCTGTATCAACCTGGCTTCTTTCGCTTCTTTACAACAATCGTCCATCACACGATGACCAGGCATTATCATACAAAAGTTCCTTTACAAAAAGCACCAAATTGGCATACGTATACAAGTATATACAAAAATCACATTTTAAAAATGTACAAAATATTCCATTTTGCACCAACGTAGAAAAGTATCCAGTGTGGTTGTTTCAAGCACGTTTCCAACTCTGGTTCATGACGCTGGACACAGCGGTGAGGTCCTGCTCCTGGTTCCTGCTCTCTGAGCAGAGAGAAGACACACCTCCCCATTGCCCCTCCGGGGGCCCTGACCCCTCCCACCCTGGGCCTGTCACCAAGGTAGCTGGGCCCATCCCCACCCTCCCCAGTCTCTCTGCATCTAGACGGTCTCTCCCTCATCCATCTCCTTACTGGTGTCCTGAAAA
This sequence comes from Aethalodelphis obliquidens, assembly GCF_003676395.1. NCBI lineage: Eukaryota > Metazoa > Chordata > Mammalia > Artiodactyla > Delphinidae > Aethalodelphis > Aethalodelphis obliquidens. The sequence continues at coordinate 32,575,360 of NW_020837953.1, read as the reverse complement.
AAAAGACGAAGAAACACAAGGTGAGATAGGGCCTCAGGAGGATCCAGGGCTTACCAGGATGCAGTGACAAAATTATCAGACTCCAATTCCTGCCTGGCCTCTTCCGTTTAAAATTGCAATAGAATTTAGCTGCCTAAATGCTATGGATTTCAGATCCAATGCAAAAGACTCTAGAAGGCTACTTTGTGTTTTTTAGCTGGATTGGAATTTAGTTCCAATAATAACTTGAATTGAAAAATAATAACATTAGCAAACATGACGTTTCTATGTGCCAGACACTGTGTTAAATGATTACCTAATTTAGTCCTGATTACAGTCTAATCTTTTGAGGTCAGTACTGGTATGCCCCCTTGCATAGATGAGTACGTCAAGATTCAGAAAAGCCGTGAACTGCCCAAGAACACACCGCTAGTCCGTGGTAAAGCTGTGATTCAGAACCCAGGCCCTTAACTGTACTCTGTCAGGTTGGGAAACTCAGATACCTATGGGGCCAGGTGACATGAATGGGTCAAGCAGGCAGGCTGACAGTGGTGGGGCTGGATGTCCCATCCAAAGGAGGCAACTGCTTCCCAGAGCCAGCTCTCTGAGACTAGGGAGAAGGGCAAGCCCAGCGTTGTTAGTTCTTTCCAAATTTTGACAGGGTGAAAATCCAAAGTCTTAGTTGAACTCTTCTTTTAAAAGAAAACAAAAACAAAACATCCTTTAAAAAAATCTACTAATTTAAAAAATGTTGACAACTAATTTCTAAAATTTTGAACATTGGGCCAAGCCTGCCTTGTGGGTGCTCTCTTTTGCCTCTGTTACGCTGTGTCACTTTTTGTTTAGGAAGGTCATTTAGATGTAAAATGGGAGCTTTTTATTATGAATAGTCTGGGGGAGTTCTCTAAGAGTAAAGGGAACACGACTTTACCTTAACAGGTTTAAAAGCCCTACAGGGAACAAGAAACATCACCCCACCGTCAAGCACAGCACTTTGCACTCAGTAGGGATCTCATGTTGTCACTGAATGAATGAACGAATGAAAGGAGGGAGACGGATTTCTCACCTTCTTCCCTCCCCTCTGTGGACTCTTCCTCTTCCTGATTTTCTTCTTCAATAAACTCCTCCTCTTCCTCACCTGTGTGTGACAAAGAACAATTGCATTAGGTTGGGGCTGGTGTCTCAGAGGAGAGGCTCAAAGGAGATCCAGGCTGGAGACAGCACCCGTTCCATAACCAGTCGGGGTCAAGCGGCCACGCGGTGACATCACTGGCCGAGGAGGTGATGGGCTTGTGTCCTCCTTCCCCAACCTCCTCCTTTCTTCCCACACCCTTCCAAGCGAGGGAGGCTCAAGACCTCCTTTTTCCAGTCGCAGCAGCAGCAGCACCTGTCACTTGATCTGCCTGCGACTGGAGGGACCTTTGGGGAAGCACACTGTGTACCGCTGCACATTTCTCAGACAGATCAACTTTACCTGGGGAAAATGGGACAAAAACGCCTTGATTCTCAGGGATCAGAATCCTTATTCTGAAGGAATCTGCTCAGCCTTTGAAATCTGCTTGCCTAGCGCTCCTTCTTCAGTTTTCCGCATTCCTTAGCCTACAGAGGCGTGGAAGTGGGGCGTGAAGCCCTTCTGGGGCCATCTGCTCCTTAGGTGTCTGAAACTGAGCTTCAGACAGTGACTGTGCCACAAGCTTTGTGCTCAGTCTCCCATCCTGGGGTATCGCCTTCAAGCTCTACTCACAGGGAACGTGTCCCTTCCCCACCCCCTCTCTCAAGCCACTTCCTTAAGCCTTTGGGGGCCCTGAGGGGTCACTACAGACTCAGAGCATTTGTCAAGAGTATCTGGGGAGAGGCTTGAAAGAGTTAATTCCTCCAAACTGACGATTGGGATCTGTGCATAACCCAGGGAACGGTTTTGTGGTGGTTTAACCATTATGACAATTAACTACTCATAGCAGCATTTGCTGAGAACTTACTATGTGCCATGTGCTTCCTTGTGCTAAGGACTGTACACGCACTGCCTCATAAAATCCCCAGAAGGCCCTCGGTGGAATCTGCGCGGGGTTACTTACTGGTATGTGGCCTCTGCAAGTCTCTCACCTTTCCTTGGTTTTATTGCCTCAGTTACAAAATGGAGATGACAAGAGAACTACCTCTTAAAGTTGTTGTATTAAACAACAAAATTCACGTCCAGGGCTCAGTGCCCCAGATATAGAAAGTGCTCGATAAATGGTAGCTGTGGGTACTCTCCCCATTTATCCATGAGGGCACGGAGGCTCAGGGAGATTACTGAAGGCAGTGCAGATAGTCACAATGTCGGACTGTTCACATAGTATGATCCACTCTTGAATATCTTCGCTTAGGGAGGGTGACAGTGGAGCAGATGCTCTACAGCAGTGGATACACCCGAGTCCGTTGACATCTCAGCTTTGGGATGCATTTTGTCCTTACCCAAGAATAGAGTATATTTGGGCTTCTGGGAACAGATTTAACACATCAGAGTCTGAAAGCTTGCAGGAGAGCAGATGCAGGAGGTGCCAAGAAGCTTTTCTCTTTCTCTTGCCAGCCCACTCACAGTTCTTCCCTGTTCCTGAACAACCTCTACCCCTCTTTCTTTCTCTCAGCAGATCACTGGAGCATCACCTCTCAGACAAATGCAACATTCAGCACAATTGTATCCGCCCTCTCTTTCTTCATCGCTAACTAGCTATCTTTCAACTGTGTAACCTTGAGCAAACTATCAAAATCTTTGTTCTCCATCTGGTTGCCTCATTTTCTCTTATAATTTTTCCTTTATTATTGTTATGGTTATATTGTTACAATTATTATATGTACGTTATGGAAGAGTAATCACAAACAGAAGCAAGGACAGAATATAGATGAATTAAGGTGCCTGAGCGTCCGCGATTATAGCAAGAAGCTGAAGCCAAGACTAGCTTTAGGCAATAACTAGTATATGTCCAGCATCTTACAAAGGCTTCTGAAGCAATATCTTATTTATTGCAACAGCATCATTCGGTGGTCATTGTCAGTAGGCCCATTTGTTACCTAAGTTTTTTTTTTTTTTAACATCTTTATTGGGGTATAATTGCTTTACAATGGTGTGTTAGTGTCTGCTTTATAACAAAGTGAATTAGTCATACATAAACATATGTTCCCATATGTCTTCCCTCTTGCGTCTCCCTCCCTCCCACCCTCCCTATCCCTGTTACCTAAGTTTAAAGTTAGGAAATGAAGCTCCTAACTTCAGAGGTGGAGGGAGACTCCAAAAGGCCACACGGATGAGAAGTGGTAGAATCGGATTTGACCTTAGGTCTGCCCGACTCCAGTTGCCAAGCTCTTTCTATTGCCCCAGGTTCCTCCCTAACGCAGAGCCATACATAATTAATTGAGCAACTATTATGTACCAGGCACTGTGGTGGGCTCTGGGCTCATCCAGAAGTTGGCTGTATGAATTTAACTGATATCTGGGCGTCTTTGCTAGTGTATCTGCCTCTATGTGGGGCTCAGTGGGAGGGAAGCTGATGTTGGGGGAAAATAGTCCCTTACCTGTCTCAAAGTCGATGGCCCTCAGGGTGTCTGCTATGTGCTCTAAGTCCAAAGTAAAGTAGTCCATGTTTTCAAAGCCCTGCTCTATCTTCCCCAGTTGGCAACCCTTGGACGCTTCCACAATGCTGTAGGGGAGAGAGAAAAAGGGGTGGGGTGGGAGCACAGTGAGATCTCTGGCCTCAGAGAAGGAAGGAGTTGTTTTAGCCCTAACTTATACCAGTGTGCCTGCTTGTGCCCACACGACTCCCCCTGGAGGATGGAGTATTTCCTCTCCAGTCACAAGCAGAACGGATGGTCCAAGAAAGCAGGGGTGCAAAGGCCAGGAAAGCTATCCTGGGGTGAGACCCTCCCAGCAGACCTAATGCAAAGGACGAGGCCCTCTGGACAGAAGTCAGAGGCCCTGAAGGGAGCTGGGGCCTTGGATCATAGTCCCGGAGAGACACTGACCTTCTGATGAGTTGCTTGGCACTCTGTGGGGGAAAAGAAAGAGCAAAGGGTTAGGACTGCGGAAAGGGTAGCCCCAGGAAATCAGCAAAACCAGTGACTGGGCTCTGCAGATGGGCACTTGGTGCCGTTCCCTAGCCCAGCTGTGACCCGCTCCTGAGTTTCAGCAGAACACAACTTGGATTTTCCCTCTGTCCATCGTCTGCACACATCTTGCTCATCATCCTAGAACCCTCCCGTTGTCCTGGCAGGAAGCTTGGATTCTAGGAGTATCAGTCTAAACCCTCTTAAACTCGGAAATCTTCAAGATGAGAATGATACCTAATCACCTTTTTATACCCAATGGATAGCACAAAGCCTGGCCCACAGTACGTGCTTAGGAAATTTTTATTGAACTTTACTCTTCCTTCACAAAATCTTATAGCTGATCTTTTTATGTCTCCCCCAAGAAGCTCTTCTAGGGTAGGGCTGTGTCTCGTTCATCTGTGTCTCCACCTCAGTGGCTGACCTCTGGCAGGTGCTCAATTAATCGTCTCTACGTGGACACTGTATTTTGCCGCTTGCAAAGCCATTTCACAAACATCCTTTTATATAATCCTCATAAAATCAGTTAAGAGGAAAGAAGGTAGGAACTGTTACATGCTCATTTACAGATGAGAGACTGAGGCTTGGAGAGCATTAAATGACTTGCCCAAGGGCACATTCTTTGGTGATCAGGGATGAAGCACGACTTGACCCTCAGACAGGGCAGTGGAGCTGAAGTGCCCACACCCTCCCGGTCCTGCTCACCGAGAGGAAGATGGCCCCGCCAGGCTCGTCCAGGGACTGGATGGCTGTCTCCACCAGCTTGCTGGACTTCTCCAGTTGCTGCCGGTATTGCTGGATGAGGGCCTCGTGGAAGCTGAGCTTCTCCTCCTGCTCTCGCGTGACCCGCTGCAGCAGCTCACTCTTCTTCTCGTCCAGGATGGCGTACAGCACGTCGAACTTCCGGCTCAGCTCTTCCTTCACCTGGTGACTGTTCTCCTGGGGACAGAAATCTTGGAGTCACATCCTGCAGGCCCTCCATCCTATCCCCAATGCTTCTTTCTTGGGATGGGTGTGCTGGGAATAAAAAGTCTGAAGCTGGGGGAGATTGACTGCACCCCCATTTCACAGAACACGAAATGAAGCCTTAGCAAGAAGAAAGCTTTTGCTAAGGTTCTCCAGCCACTTAGCACACCAGTAACATTTGGATGCTGGCGTCATGGAGAAAGCTACACCTTCCGTCAAAAGTAGAGACTCTGGGCTTCCCTAGTGGCGCAGTGGTTGAGAGTCCGCCTGCCGATGCAGGGGACGCGAGTTCGTGCCCCGGTCCGGGAAGATCCCACATGCCGCGGAGCGGCTGGGCCTGTGAGCCATGGCCGCTGAGCCTGCGCGTCCGGAGCCTGTGCTCCACAACGGGAGAGGCCACAACAGTGAGAGGCCCGCGTACCGCAAAAAAAAAAAAAAAAAGTAGAGACTCTAAGGTCAGATGGGATGATGTATGTGGGCCTCCCCTAGTTACAGTCTTCCTCCCATTTTAGGACCAAGACCAGATTTGGGAAGCTCTGCATCATTTGGTCATCTGAGAGGTGGAGAAGCTGCTCCTCCCCTAGTGGCCTCCACATTGAGGCTTCCTTCTGTCCAACACTGATGCTAATCTTCGTTTCCTTACCTATAAAGTAGGTATAATAATAGCATCTCATCAGACTGGGGGCTCTAGTATCCTCTGTCAGACCGGGAGCCCCACCCCGTTATCATGTTGTTATGTTATGTTGTTACGGGTAATAACAACATCCCTCTTCCTTCCTTTAAACCTATCCTTCACACAACTCTTTTGTCCACCAGAAATGTAATGATCCCTTTCCCCCATCTCATTTCCAGGTCGCCACAAGGGGAGATGGAAAATCATGGGTGCTTTTGCAGGGATAGAAAAGTTGCCTTCTGCCTCTACAGCCTTGCTACTCAAAGTGTAGTCCATGGACTAGCAACTTGGGCAAATCCTGGGAGCTTGTTAGAAAAGCAGAAGCTCATGCCTCATTCTAGACCTACTGAATCAGAACTTGAATTTTAACAAGATCCCAGGGTGGTTTGCATATGCACATTCAAGTTTGAGAAGCTTCAGTCTACAGCACACTGGAGAACTATGTTCTAAAAGCTACTAGTGCTGAATAAATGCTGGGAATTATTGGTGGGACACTGCCTGAAGTCAGGGACCTGGTCTGTCTTGCTCACCGCCACATCCTCAGCACCTCTGGCTGAGCCTGACACACAGCTGTCCTCAGGAAGCGTTTGTTGAATGGGTGGATGAATTGATTAGTCAGTCCCTCCCCCACCATCCCTGCTTGAACACCCCAGAGACGAAGCTGCACTGGGAGGCTTCGAACCCCTCACCTTGGTCTTCCCCTCACCTTGGTCACTCGACAGGAGTCCTCCAGCTGAGTGATGATGGTCTGAACACGGTCATTCCCTGCTACCAGCATGGAGATACAGTTATTCAGCTCAGTCTAGACGGGAGGAAGGGGTGGGGGATCAGGAGAAGAGAGACAAAAATAGTCTCAGGGCCTGCCCTCTGGGGCGTGGCAGCAAAACGGCACCCTCCCTCCCCTCTCTGCTAGAAAGAGCCTCTTTCTGAGGTACAGCTCAGCTCCAGAGCAGAAAATATCAGAGAGATACTGCATCCCTCATTTTACAGATGAGGCCCAGAGAGGGGAAATGAGCTGCCCAAACTACACAGCAATGTGCTGGCAAAGGAGGGGCTTGTTTCTAGGAATGGAGGGATCCATAAAAGAAAGAGGTTGGAGAGTTCTAGAAGAGAGAGATCAAGAGAAGAGTAGGAGGGGGGGAGGAAAGAGTATAGAAAGGGCAGCCATTGCTTACTGCATGTACAGCATGGCGGGGCTCCCACAGGCCCAGAGGCCCGGGGAGAGGACTCTCAGCTGCCTCCTGCTGCAGAGGGATCCAGGGAGAGGTGACCAGCACAGGAAGGGGTATCTGGGACCCAAACCACACTGGGTGGTAGAAGTCGTGGCCAGAGAGGGCCCTGGTGGCCTGGCCCTGGGACCTGCCCTCTCTCTTGGGGCCACACCCAGATGCTCTCAAGTGGCTCTAAGTATAACTCATGAGTTCAGCCACCTCCCCAGGGAAGGCAAGGGCTGCTGGCCCTGCGGGCAGGAAGTCCCTCCAGGGTGACTATTCCCGAAAGGCCAGCTCAGCAGATCTATAGGGATCAAATCCACATCCTGAATCATATGTTCAGCAGGCTCGGGCTGGGGGTGGAAGTAGCTCAGGTCAGCACCTTTTGTCCCTGGAAGACACTCTGCAGTGGGGCCACCTCGCAGGCCTTGTGGACCCCAAACACCTTGCACATGGAGCACGTGGGCACCTCACACGTGAGGCAGTAGATGTTGATTTTCTCATCTTCGTGCTCCTTGCACATGGGGTGGTTGCCTTTCTGCAGGGGCCGACTGAAGTGGAGAAGAGTCATAAGTCACGAGGTGGGAGTCTCGAGTCCCTGTCTCCTCCCCCAGCCCCAGGAGGCCACCCCAGCCCATGACCCAAGCTCTCAGTGGTGGGCTGTCCCAAACCCTTTTCTTTCCATCCTCTGAGGACCCAGGAGCAGGGAAGCCAATGACACCAAGACTAGGATTCAAAGTCCAGTGATGGAATTGGCCCTAGGCCTTGCCAGTACAGGACATGGGAAGGATTGCAGAATCCCAGAGTCATTTTGAGACATTTTCAAGAAGAGGAAACTGGGCCCCAGAAAGGTGAATTGACTTGCCCAAGGTCACCCAGCAAGTCAGGGCATGGGAGGCTAGAGTTCATTTGCTCTAATTATAGTCCCCATGCTCTTGGGTACAGCAGGCTGGGCTCTGAGCAAAGCAATTTATATTCATGGCCTCATTGAATTCTATATTTAATCCACCAGACTGTAGTCTCCATCAAAGCCGGGAAACTTGCCTAGTCCCTTCACCCCCTGAATCTGCAGTGTACAGTGCCTGGCATGGAGAAGGTGGTAATTAAATACAGGTAGAAAGAATAAATCCTTAAGCATGCCATGAAGGCGCCCCGAGGCTCTGAGACAGAGGCATTATGTGTGCCCCAAGTCACACAACTAGAACATGGGCAACGCAGGGCCATCCAATGGCCCAGCACAAGCCTTGATTTCCAGTCCGAGATTCTTTCCAGGATCCAGAATCGCTTCTTTCTGTTTCCCCCCAAACACACACTCTTAGGATGACTTTCTCCCTTTGTCTCTCTCTCTCCTTTTAGGGCCTCTGGCATGTTTTCTGTGTTTCTCTCAGGGTCACTTCCTCCCCGACATTCCATTTTTTGGGTCTAGGTCTTACTGCCCCAGCTAACTATACACTCATTTAGAGCCAAGAGCACATCTACACACCTCTGCTTTCCCAGCCCCTAACACAGCAGGCAGCTCAGAATGACTGTCCCCCATCATGTCGGTGCCTCCCCTCCAAAGAACCTTGCATGGCCGATCACACCCTGGGCATTTTTGTCCCCTCAGGGTCTTAAATAGGCCCCTTTCCAGACTTACCTTTTTGCATCTTTTAGCCCAGGGTCCCCCCATGCTGGCAGGACTCTCACTTTGCCACCTGTCTCTATCCCCTGGGAAGGGAGCTCTGGGGTGGCAGTAGGTGCAGAGGTGAGGCAAGATCCTGAGGGTCTGGTACTTGTGTCCTCTGTCATCCCAGTTGCCTATCCTCCCAGCCCCAGGCGCCAACATCGGGGTTCAAATCCAGATTGTTCTGCCACTTACTCATTGTGACCTTGGACAAATGATTTCACCTCTCTGAGCCTTGGTTTCATCCCAGAGCTACTGGGATCATGGCAGGAATTGTCTGTACTGAATGTGCAGTGCCTGGCACAGAGCAGACCCTCAATAACTATCATCATCATTCAACTCTGTGGAAAGGCCTTGACAACATGCTCTTCCTAGGTCGACACTGGGTGGGCTACTATTCTGGTGCAATATTGATTTTATTATTATTATTATCATGATCAACGATATCATTGCATTTTTGTAGTGTTGAACTCTAGCTACATAAGAGGCAGTAGCAGTTAAGAATGTTCGCTGGGCAGTCAGTCAGACAGGCTCCCTCTCAGCTTCACCACTTGCTAGCTGAGTGGCCTAGGACAAACCTTTCAGAGCCTCCATTTCCTCATCAGAAAATGAGGGTAAGAATGGTTTACAGGATTACTGTGAGAATTAAACAGGGATAATGCACGGAAAATACTTAGTGCAGTGCCTGCACACAGTAGCTGCTCAATAAATATTTGATATCTTTAACATTTCCCATCAAAATCCTACATGACAGTCACAATAACAAATCTTACTGTCCCTTTCTGGACACAGGGGAAACAGAGGCCCAAAGACTTACCCAGTATTCTACACTGCATGAGTAACAGAGTCAGAGTAGCAAACACAGTTCTCAGGTCAGAGCTTTCTCAGGCGAGGACTGGTCTGTCACCTTTTTGGGGGGCCAGACACTGCCTGTAGGCAGGCACTTGGTGAAGGTTTGGGACCACAAGGGCCATGAGGTCAGCAGCCTGGAAGTCTTGTCAGGATGTCCTGATTTGTAGAGATCTCCCTGGTAGCTGTGTCTCTCCCCAGTTTGAGGCCCAACACTGTACAACTTCGACCACGCACAACTTCTGCCTGAGAATGAGTGGCTATTTCACAAATAGGGAGACTTGGAGCTAGATGGACTGGGCCCAGTCCCAGCAATTTACTTGTCAGCTGGGAAACCTTGGGTAATTGACTTCACCTCTTTGAGCCTCAGCTTCCTCATCCATGAAACAGGGATGATGAAAGCCATGCTGACCCATAGGATTGTCATGAAGCAGCAGCAGGAAGCATTCCCAGTGTCTCGCGCTGGTGTTATCACTATAGAGAAACTGGCTGTGTTCTCACTGGGTGACTTCTCTGCTTATCAGGGCCACTTAGCTGGCTCCAGTGCCTCTCTCTCCCTCTTACATCTCATCTTTCCCCTGGTTTCTGTCTCAGTATCTTCCAGGAGGACAGCCTAACGTCTGGATCCCCTCCCATTCACTGGGTGACACAAAAAGCCAGGGCTGCGGGATAAGGTGAGCCTCCGTTCCTGCCTGGGGAAGAGGGAGCTGGCTCTCTGGATTGGCTAGCATAGCTCTTCCAGCTAGGGGACTGGATCCTGAGCAGATGAAGGAGGATGGGGCCTTGGAGAGCTGGGCTCAGAGGATGAGCTGGGGAGAGGGGATGGCCTCCCAGCTGCAGGGTGAACTGACCTGCAGCACTCCTGCTTGTAGATATCAATGATGTTCTCCACCAGCAGATTCCTCTGCAGGCCGTACACTCCATGACGGTCCATGATCACTTCATGGCGGCAGGAGGGGCATCGGAAACGGCTTCCAGACATGGACACTGAGCCACCCCGGTTGGCCCAGTAGGGATTTGCAGCCTGCTGGTGACAAGGGCAGAGGTGAGGCCTGGGCTCCCTCCTCAACTCCTTCCCTTTCTGACCTCCGACTATCCTTCCCCCTGCTCACCCCAAGATGACTTAAAGCCCCCATCCTGAAATGAGAGAACCAGCCTCCTTACACAGGGAGCACCTGAGAAGTAACCAAGCAATCAACAGGTTTGGAGGTCAGCAGACCTAGGCTCAGGTCACAGTAATTCTCTGAATGACTTCAGGCGAGCAACTTTTTCTCTCCAAGCCTCAGTTTGCCCATTTATGAAATGGGCATATAATTAGAGCCAGCTCCTAGGGCTGCTACTTTAAAGAAAAAACAGTGAGAGATCATTCTGTAAAGTGCTTCTGGGGAACTTCGAGGCCTGCCTCCCAACCAGGATGCACATCGCTCCCATTCTTTTCTTAGAGAGATGAAGTCCCTCCTGCACCACATTATAGAGGGAACAGCGTCAAAGGGGAAGATGCCTCTATGGCTCAGTACCTCTCAGCCACCCTCCTCCTAAAACTCTGGGCACCCTGCCACTTTGGAGCTGGCTCCAGCCCCCAGGGTCTGGTTTCTCTCCCCTCTCCGCCTGTCTCTCCCACTTATCACTTGAGGCTTTTGGAATCCTGATTGGAGAATCAAATGCGGTGCTCAGGACAGGGGTGGAGTAGCTACAGGCAGGGTGGGGAGGGGAAATGTACGTCATGGAGAAGGAATGGGGCAGCCAGAGCTGCTTCCCTACCCGCCTCGGCCCCTTCCAGAGGCCTCTGCAGGGGTTCACTTCAGAGGGGGGTAAAACAGCCCCAGTTTGGAAGGGTTCTGGGCTAAGAGAGAAGTTTTCTTTTAGTTTTCACTGCAGGAAAACTGAGTAGCTGCCTGAGGCCCCAGTTCTAGGCCATGCCCAGCACTGACCTGGAAGATGTCACAGGCACACTTCCGGCAGAGGTTGTGTTGACATGGCAAGATGACCACTGGCTTGGTAAACATCTCCAGGCAGATGGGGCAGATCAGCTGCTTCTCCAGGTTCTCCATGGGGTTCCCATCCTGGATCAGGCTTGACTTATAATCCATACTGTCAGGAGACGTGGGGACCCACCTGGCTCTCTCCTTCACCTGCCTCGCTCTAAGCAGATCTGGGGTCTTGCCTTTGTCACAGAATACCCGCCTGGAGCCTCTTTGCCTTCTTCTCCTGGAGCCCAAATTCTCCCTTGGTCTGTGGCCCCTCTGATATTTATAGCTGGACCCTGGTCACATGAGCCCCAGGAAGGGACCAGCTGAGAATTCCAACGCCAAGCGGCTGGCGAGGCTTGAGTTTCCTCCAGGCCCGAAAGACCAGCCTCTCAAATCACATGTAAGGATGAGCAATCGCTGTTCCCTTGGGACGGGGGTCGTAAACAAGAACAGCTTGTTCGTGGACAGGCTTGGGGCAGGACTGGGTACCCAGAGTTTCCTCCAAAAATTAGTCTCCTCCCACGGTAGGCTGGTATGGAGGGAGTGGGCCACTGGGATTTGTGGGGTTAATAGCCGGTGCCCTCTCACTGACCTAAATCAGGTCTGTCCCCAGATGAGGCCCATCCCCAGCACAGCATGTTGCTAAAGACCTTGGTCCCGCCCCATCCCCGCCCCCCACCCCACCCCCACCCCACACACTCAGGCTAGCCCATCCCTCCATCCTCCCACCACTAATTCCACTTTTTTTTTTTTTGGCCATACCACATGCGGGATCTTAGTTCCCAAACCAGGGATTGAACCCGTACCCCCTGCAGTGGAAGCATGAAGTCTTAACCACTGGACCGCCAGGAAAGTCCCTAATTCCACTTTAATACTGAAAGGGCTCCCTTGAGACAGAGCCTAGTTCCCTCATTTTATAGATTTTGACACTGAGGTCTAAGAAAGAAAGGACCTTATTCAAAGTCATTTGGAAAGTAAGTGGCAAAGCCAGGAATCTTATTCATTCATCAGACATTTTCTGAGTACTAACTATACATCAGGTACCAAGTGATAGATAAATGAGTAATCCTTTTCCCTGCCCTGAGATACTCACAGCCTAGGGAGGGAGACAGACAGAAATAAATATCACGTAGTGCCACGAAGCCCTACCTAACCACTTAGACATTATCCAGATGTTCCTGTCTGCTCTCTGCACAAATTTAAATTTTTCTCCACGTCCTTCTTGACCGTCGTCCATGTCAGCAGGTAGAAGTCATTAGAGCAGTTCCAACGGCTGTCTTTAAGGTAGAATGTCATGCAAAGGGACATTGGTATAAGGTGCTGGGGCAAGAGTGGGAGCAGTAACATCAGGCCTCAGGATGAGCCTAACAGGCTGTAGAACCTACAGGAGGAGTGTCCATGATCTCACAAAAGAGGGGCAGCAGGAGAGTGGGTTTGATGGCCTCAGCCTGGAGAGGAGTTGATGGTTGGAGCCCTGAGACGAGAGCTAGTGAGTAGTGAAGGCGTAAGAGCCAAACTTAGGAAGGGGAACGGGGAGGAGAAGAAGAAGGGCAATCAGTCACAGAAAGAGGAGGGGGCCTAGAGGACAAGGAGTGGGCAATTTCAAGGAGAGGGTAGTCCTCCCAAAATGTCAATGGCTGGTCTTAGCTGAGCACCTACTATATGCTGGGCACTGGGCTAAGCAATTCATACACATCATTTCATTTCATCTTCTCAATAGCCAGCAACGTAAGTAAAATAACTTGTATGAAGTCACACAGGTTGTAAGAAGGGGCCCTAGGACAAAACCCAGATATGCTTGACTCAGGAGTCCAAGCTCTTCAAGTCTCTACTGAACTGTAGGTCAACACTGCCAGGCCAGCCAGGGGCTGGAGGAGGATGAGAGTTGAAAAGAGGCCATCTTTTCTTCCTTACTCAGTTTTGTTCAGGTGTAAGGTAGCACCGTTCTCCAGGAAGGAGGGCCTTTTCACTGCCACAGGAGACGAAGACTTCAGCCTATCGTGGAATCCCATTCTCTTTTGCCTAAGTGGCATAGTTATGGTCAAGGAGATCCAAGGGCTAGTGTAGGTGGGCTAAAGATAAAGGATTTCCTCCCTGATAAAAAGTAAAGTGCAAGGAGAAAGCTTCATTCTTGCCTTTGAATGAGGTTATGAGAGGGTGAGGCAGTGATCTTGCAATCAAGAAGGGACAAGTCTGAAAAGGAAATCAACTCCCTAGAATGGCAAAGATGAACTACAGAAAGCACTGGGGTCGTTGATGCCGTCATTGTGCTGCCAGTCTACCCACCCCCAGAAGTGCCCTCCAAAATGTGAGATAAAAAATGTCAGGACAGTGTAATTAAATCTGTTACTTGCAGCAGAGAGCACTCTATATCCATTCATGATTCCAACTCTTCTATGCCAATGATTCTCAAATCTCTAATTCCAGTTCAGACCCCTCTCTCCCTTAAGCTGAAGACTTGTTGGAGATCTCCACTGGGATGTCCCCATAGCACCTCAAACTCATCATACCCCAAACGGAACACACCATCTCCTCCCCGCCTCCCCCCCAACCAAGCTCCTGCTTCCATTTTCCTTGTCTCATGTCTCGGTGGACAGCGCTCCCATCCAGCCATTTGCACAGACCAGAAAGCTGAGAGCCATCCTGGGGCTCCTCCTTCCTCCTTCCTGCACATCCAGTCAATCTCTGCATCAAACTTGGGTCCACCTTTACATCTCACTTGCCATCTTGCCAGCTGTGAGTCTGGCTCTCCCTCTGGACTTAGAAGACTGAGGGCAAAGACTGTCTCTATTTGTCTCTGTACCTCCAGCACCTGGCACGTAGTAGGCACAAAGAAATGTTTCTTAAATGGGTGGATGAGTGAATGAGCAAATTAAACATAGAAGCAGCAGGGTTACTGTCAGACTTGGGGGAGATTGAGGTCGTTGAGCGAGTTTTTTTCTTGGCTGAGATGGTACAGACAGTGCAGCTGGGTGTTGGGGTTGATGGCATAAATCCTAAAGCCTTGGGAAGGAGAGGGACACTCCAACCTTTGAGTTGGGAGGATGAGAGAGAGGAAAGGATGGAGGTTAGAATTAGCGGTGTTGGGAGATGGAGAGAAATGTGCTCATGTTGATAACCTCCGTCAGTCAAGAGAGAGTTGAGGTCACCTTCTGAGGCTGAGGCAGGGAGAAGAGGAGCCTGAGTGTGTGAAGCATAGGAGGAAGTGCCCTAGAGAGGGGTGGAAGAACTGTCTGTGGGCAGAAGAGCCTCACTGATGTCTGTCAACACGGATTTGCCATTTCAGAGGAGCCATTCACGTGGCTCTGTTGACTTTCTCTAGCCACACTTGGCAGTTCAGGTGCAAAATCCACGCAAATAGACAGTGGGATCGACTCCAGCCTGGGAGCTGGCAAGGCCAGCACTGTTGAAAGTCAAGGGGTGAGAAAAGGAAATTCTCACATAGGCCATGCTGGGCAGCAAAACATGTCTTGTCATTTAATCTTCACAACAGCCCTGCAAGAGAGATATTTTGATCTTTGTTTTTTCCGGGAAGAAATGAGATTCAGAGAGTTAATTGGCTTGGCCAGAGTCACACAGCCACAAGTAGGAGAGCTGAGCTGGGGTTCACATCCAAGGTAGCCTGACTCCTAAACCTGTGCTCCTCACACTGAAACATTTATTTAGTGCTTATTGCACGCCAGGCACTGTGCTAAGCCCTTTCCATCCATCCCGCTCTCTTTTTTTTTTTTTTTTTACTTTTTGGCCAGGCCGTTTGGCATGCAGGGATCTTAGTTCCCCGACCAGGGATCGAACCCGTGCCCCCTGCAGTGAAAGTGTCCAGTCTTAACCGCTGCACTGCCTGGGAAGTCCCTCCATCCTTCCCTCTTGTTCAGTCTTCAAAATAACTCAGTGAGGCAGGGATCATGATTTTCCCTGTTTTGCAGCTGAGTTATAGAGGCTCAGGGCAGTTAAGTCACTTGGTCAAAGTCCCCCAGCCAGTGAGTGGCAGAGCCAGCATCAGAAGCAGGAAGTTATAAAACGGTATCCTTACCAGTTCTTAGAACATGCTGTGAAGCTATGGACTGACAGACGAAGACAAATGTGGACTATCAGTGGCGCATCTGAGCCCAGAGCGCTTAACGACCACATTTTACTGCTTCGCTCTTTGCCAGTCCCCACGCATCTTCATTTTTACTGTTTATTAATGAGAATCCCAAACACAGAAAAGTAGAGAGAATGCTATAATGAACTCATGGGACCAAACCCAGATTCAATTCTTTTCAACATGTCCCCAGTCTCACTTCATCTATACCCCAACAAACTTCTATTTTCTAGAATATTTTAAAGCCAATCTTAGTCATCGAGTCATTTCATCCATAAGTACTTTGGTAAGCATTTCTAACTGATGAGGATTTTTTTTACATAATCACATGCCATTATCATAGCAAAAATAACAAAAACGTCTTAATATTATCTAAATCCCAGACCATTCTCAGAGGCTGCTGATTGTCTTGAATGTCTTTCTTTAAAATAAATTTTATTTATTTTTGGCTGCATTGGGTCTTCGCTGCTGCACGCGGGCTTTCTCTAGTTGCAGCGAGCGGAGGCTACTCTTCGTTGCAGTGTGTGGCCTTCTTATTGCGGTGTCTTGTTGCGGAGCACGGGCTCTAGGCTCACAGGCTTCAGCAGTTGTAGTATGCAGGCTCAGTAGTTGTGGCTCACAGTTTCTAGAGAGCAGGCTCAATAGTTGTGGCGCACGGGCTTAGTTGCTCCGCGGCATTTGGGATCTTCCCGGACGAGGGCTCAAACCTGTGTCCCCTGCACTGGCCGGCAGATTCTTAACCACTGGGCCACGAGGGAAGCCCTCAAGTGTCTTTTTAGTTAATTTGTCAAATCAGATCCAAATAAGGTCTTACACGTAGCATTTTGTTGTTTTTTTTCTCATTAATCTCTTTTAATCTATAACAATCCCCTTCCCTACCATTCTTTATGCCACTGATTTGTCCGAGAATGATCATGGCTATTATGATTCTCTTTTTGACATATCAGGAACTGAAGTTCAGAGAGGTTAAGTGATTTATGGAAAGTCACCCAGCTAAGAGACAGACTTCTCATTTGGGACTGCCCCCAAAGTCTGTTACTAGTAGGAGGAGATTTAGCGCCAGAGGAGGGTCCCAGCTGAGTAGCCATCAGGCAAAGCAGCAGGGAGAATGGTTTGGGCCTGACAAGGAGAAGGTAAAGATGGAAGGTGATAGCAATACTAACACTATTTTTGACTGATTCAGTTCTCCCAAGGGGCTGGGCATCTACTCAGAGCTCCACGACACTATTTCATTCAGTCCTAGTCACAACCATGAGTAGGTCATTCTTATCCCCATTTTACAGATGAGGAAACTGAGGCACAGCTTGGCATATGGAGTTGCCCCAAATCCCATAGCTAGTGTTGGCAGATCTGGAATAGGCCAATTTAACCCCAAAGTCTGTGCTCTTTTGATTGTCACTAGAGAGGGGACTTTTCAGAAACCTGAGATTTTGAGGCCTCTTGGTTGGGGCAGAGAACCCTGGCCTGGGGCCCAGACACCTGGGCTCCATGTCCAGCTTTGTCAGAGACAAGCAATGTGATGCCCAGTAAGCCACACCCACCTCCAGTGTCTTCATCTGCCAAGTGGAGCGAGCATAAGAGATGATCCCTGAAGGTCTTTGCCCCTCCCCAGTGGCACGGTTCTCAGAGGAACTCTTCCCAGGATGGAAGGCCTGGGGGCAGTGATGCTGGGAAGGAACAACCCTGCAACTCCCCTTTCATTTCCACATAGCTCCGGCTTGCTTAGATGTTTTCTTGGTGCGTCATAGAGCAGATCCTTTCCACGGGTGTGGTGTGTGCTGTTCTCCCTGCAGCCTCCATGACCTTCCCTGGAGGGCTGGGCCTGCCCCGCCTGTTCCTCTGGATTTCCCCTTGAGCCTCCTTCCTTCCCGGAGTACCCTCAGAAAGGGTGTGGGATGGGCACTGTTTTTCTTATGGTTTGAGATCCCTGTCACATGCTTTGATGTCATCCTCACTGAAGAATCATCCCAAATCACAGGATCAAACAGATAGGTCACTGGATACAAAGACTAAAGCCAGAGCAGTTGCCAGAGGCAGGTCCATGGGGTCTAGCTCATGATGCAGTGCCCCGGGTGCCAGGGCAAAGCCCACTGGGCCTGGAAGGGCAGCAGAGCATCTCAGGATCTCACCACTCAGGGCTGGAAGCCCTATAGGCCTCTTCCCCCTATGCCCAGATCCAGATGACCACTGGGGGCAGCTACAAGGGCTCTGGGGAGTGGATGGCATTTAGAGAAAGGGACTGCCCCAGCGACAGGGAACATGAGTTGCGAATAAGGTCTGGAGGGGGCTCTACATAAATGATCCTGAACTAAAGTATCAAAAGTGCTTTATAAACAATGAGATGCAATAAACCCTTACTATAAGGCCCCGAGAGTGCAGAGCAACAAGGAAGAGGCTGCCAGGCACTAATGGATCTGGGTTCAAGTTTAGGCTCCTCTACGTTTCAGTTCTGTTACTTTGAGCGGATTATTTAACCTCTGTGCCTCAGTTTTCTCATCTGTAAAATGAGAGCTAGGTAGAGTAAAGATATCTCTGGGTCTTTCCAGCCTGGAAAGTCTAGGGTTCTGGGTGACTGCTGCCAACACTCTACCCCTTGCTGAAAATTCATGGTGCAGAGGAGGGACTCAATTTGCCCAGGCACATGACACATATCTGGCAAGTGACAGACACTCAGCAAACGTTGTTGCCAATATTTTCTGTCAGGAGACTGATACTGGTTGGCACTCACTGAACAGTTACTACAGATGACCCCATGCATGGTCTGTGTGTTACCTGTTGCTGCACAACTTATTTTCACAAAACTTAGCAACTTAAAATAATAATAAACATTTATTATCTCACACAGTTTCTGTGGGTCAGGAATTCCAGAGCAGCTCTTTATTAACTTCTGAGGTCAGTACTATCGTCATGTGGTTCCAGCTCATTGTCTCTAATGAGGTTGTAGTGAAGATGTTGGCTGGGGGTACAGTTCAGTTTATCTTAAGGCTTGACTGGAGCTGGAGGATCCACTTCCAAGACGGCTTATTCACACGGTTGGCAAGTTTGTGGGAGGTGTCAGTTCCCCAGCAATTGCATCTCTCCCCAGGGCTGCTTGAGCATCCTCGTAGCATGGTGTCTGACTTCCCCCGCAGAGAGATTGACCTAAAAGAGCAAGACAGAAGTTGTCCCCAGCAAAGCCCATTAACAATTCCCAGGAAATACAAATTGAATCTGGGTAATAAAATAGTGTCTGACCTTTTTCTTCCCCCTTTGTGTTTAGTCTAGTTTCACTTGCTCATAGGGTACCGCATGCAGAGGCCTTGCACCTGGCACTTCAGACCAAAGCTCCTAGTGCAAAATGGCTGCGCTCAACACTTCAGCTCGATGGGCTCGAAGCGCTGCACACAACACTGCAATTCAAGATGGTAGTGGTGGGCCATGTGCAGGGGTGCTGCGCCCAGCACTGTGATCTGGACCTGTGAGCAGCACAGCTGCACCTCTTCCACAAGAGCTCTGCCCTTACTCCCTGCGGACAAGAACCCTGTAAAGCAGCCCTGCTAATGGCCTTTTGAGGAGAGCGTGTGCTCTAGAACATGAGCTCACACCTCTCTATTCCTCGATTAAAGAATAAAGCTTTCATTTGCTTCTGAAACAAACTCAGTCTTAGAACTCGGTCTCGTTCTATTGGCTTGAACTACATTGGGGCTGAACGAACTTTGTTAGGGACCAACTTGGGAGGGTCAGTAACAAAATTTTGGCATCCAGGATGGGGCACTCCATGCCCTTTTAACCTGCACCTATCCACAAGGCTCTGAACTTGCCCTGGCTCCAGCAAGAGGATGGCGGAGGCTTTGGGAGGTTCACCTGAGAATGATTGACTCTGATCTTTGAGTTCACTCTGACAGGGTAGAACTGCAGAAGGCTTCAGTCAAATTCGGTTTAACTCTGCCCAGCACACTGATACCGGGTGTGGTGCACACACAGCACAGCACTGAGTCATCTGGACTGTGCCCCCTTGAGGGGATCACACTGTGGCATCACTGGGGATTGGAGACTGAAACTCATGCATGTCTGCCCACTGCCTCTGACTGGTTTTTTCTCCGTACCAGACACCCGGGGAATGTTGGGGACCTGTGGACCAGGGGGAGCTACAGCAGTCTTCCCACTGTCTCGCCAGTAGTGCTACTCTTGGCCCCTGTACAAGGCAGTGTGGCCGCACCAGGGCTTTTTGTTCTCCTCGTCGGCCTCCAGGGGTCAACAGTAGCATTGTCCATAGTCATTTCAGTTTGGTAAAGGAAAGTGGCCAGCCCTGTGAGCCAAGAGGTGAGACTGGGAAAAGGCCCAGGTAATGAGGATGCCTGACAAAATGGAACAAGGACACTCAATCCAAGTTCAGGAAAAGGCTCCAGGGACACCTGAGTGCAAAAGGATCCCAAAGTAGGTACGTGAGCGGTAACTTGGCCTCTTCTGGTCAGTGCTATTTTCTCTGAAGTGGGCTGGGGAGCCCTATGAACCACTCGCCAAAGATAGCAGAGCTATAGAGGAAGAAAAGTCAGAGGATAAAAAGGCCCAGAGTCAAGCCCACCTACTGGTTATTACCCTCCAATGTCAACTGGTCAGTACAGGAATCTGGACTAACTGCCCACAGAGACTCTCAACTCCAGTAAGTGACCCCTGGCCCCTACCAAGGGGGCTATCTCAAGCCAAGGAAACTAGGACCCAATCAGCACGCCATATGTAAAAAAGAGGGACCCTGGAAGAGAGAATGTCCTTGCCACCCCTGACAGGGGGCAGAAATGGCAGATTCTGGCCGCTACCCTCAAAGGCAGATGGTCCAAATAGATGAAGAAAGACAGGCCAGGGGGCTCCTAAGCTGGTGTTCCAATTGACCCCCGAGGAGCCCCGCTGACACTGCACATAGCAGGGAAAGCCTATTGAAGTCTTAGTTGACACTTACTCGGTTCTGAACCCCAGATCAGGCAAAACTGGTCACAAGACTTGTAAAATGATGGGGGTAAAATGTAAAATGGTTCAGGGAAGCCCCAAGAATGGGCATTCATAAAGCCATTAGAATGTAAATTGGATGAACATATGCTCACCCACCATTCTTTCCTGTATGTCCCCAAATGCCCTATACCCTTGCTAGGAAGAGATATTTTACACAAATCATGGGCTACTATCCACCTAATGGGAGGCAAATTGGAGACTGGTATTCCCTTAGACAAAGGGCACAAGATGATAATGTTAATGGCTGAGGACAAACGTCCCTGGACAAAACAATAATGGTCCAGCATTCGCGCCTCAAGTGATGAAAGGGATAATGGGTGACTTGGGCATAAAATGCACCTTGCACTCAGCCTGGAGGCTCTAATCACTAGGGAAAGTAGAGAGATCCAATCAAAGCTTGAAATGGGCCCTAGTCAAGCTATGTCAGGAAACCTAAGAAAATTGGGTTAAATTGCTATTGATCGCCCTGCTCTGCATTCAGTTTGCCCCAAGAGATAAGTTTAAAGTTAAGTGCATTTGAATTCATGTCTGGTAGACCCATTCCCAAGCCCGAGAGAAGGGACACCTTAGCCCCTATGAAATGGAACAACTCAAGTATGCCCTCCAGGTAGGAGAAACCATGAAAGTTGTCAACGAATAAGGTAACCAGGTGCTTCCTGCATCCACTGACCTGGCCCTACACTCCTTCCAGCCAGGAGACTGGGTGAACCTAAAAACCTGGAAAAGCGGCAGCACACAAGATACCCTGGTGATTGCTGCCATCGTGCTGAGTCTTCTTTGCTCCTCCCTCCGCAGACACACTTACCCCAGTGCTTGCAAAATGAGGGCCCTATACTTCCAATTTATACTTCCCATTTTGGGAATTAAAACATCCTCCCCACTGTCGCTCCATGGCAAAAAACTTTCTTCTATAACATGATCAGAGATATTCAGGAAGGATGGAGCTTCACTGATTATTGGATCTGTCACGCCCAACCTGAAACAGGAAAGGACTGTCAGACATATTTAAGAGGAACCCCAATAACCAAGGAGGAAGCATTAAATAGCACCCTCTTCCCAGCAGGCGGTAAACTGTTAACAGGTTGAAGTCGCAGCTGGTCCCAGCTGTGACACTTAGGGGTCAATAGCACCAACAATTATGTGACTCAGGCAGTCCAACGAGGGAAAAGTGTCGAGTTTGGTACCTGGGTGCCCTAATAGGACCCTGGATGAAAATCCAGAGCACTGACCCTTCAAAGATCCAAACCAATGACACAGGGCTGGTGCACTTACGAAAAGGATACATGTTCTTGGGTAAGCCCCCCAACTCAACGTGGGGCTGGGCATCTCAATGCTTAGAGGGGGTATGTCAACCTAAGAACTGTGGGACCAGATCCAAACTTTAATTAAGTTTACAGTCGGGGGACTTCCCTGGCGGTCTGGTGGTTAAGACTTTGCGTTCCAATGCAGGGGGGGTGGGTTCAATCCCTGCTCGGGGAGCTAAGATCCCACATGCCTCGTGGCCAAAAAAACAAAACATAAAAAAACAGAAGCAGGGCTTCCCTGGTGGCGCAGTGGTTGAGAGTCCACCTGCTGATGCAGGAGACACGGGTTCCTGTCCTGGTCCGGGAAAATCCCACATGCCGCGGAGCGGCTGGGCCCGTGAGTCATGGACGCTGAGCCTGTGCGTCCGGAGCCTGTGCTCCGCAACAGGAGAGGCCACAACAGTGAGAGGCCCACACACCGCAAAAAAAAAAAAAAAAAAACATAACAGCCACAGTACAACAGTGGCCAACAAGACTGGACTTGACTTCAACATATTAGAAAAAATTTGACATGTGAAGCAGGACAAACCCTTAAACCCCATACAAAAATCTGTTGGCTCACTGGCTGGTATGGTCCTAGATAACCGAATTGCCCTAGATTATCTGTTAGCTGACCAGGGAGGGGTCTGTGCACTGGCCAATAGGTCAAGTTGCTTTCATGTTAATGCAAGTGGCCTGACTGAAGAAAGTGCACACAGGCTACTAGAAAAAGCAACTTGGCAGACAGGCCAGGCAGCCTCACCTGGCCCAACAAATATGCAGCGGGTGAAACAGGCCCTCCCTAGTGTCACTTGGTTTCTACCTTTCCTGGGCCCCTTAATAATAACCTTTGTCCTCTTGCTGATACTTGAACCATGCATCTCAAATTGTCTGGTGTCCTTTGTCTCCAAAAGGTCAGAATCCATAAAACTTCCAATGGTGGTCGCTCAGGGACATGAACAGCCGGGCTAAGCCCTGGTGACAATCTAAAGGCAGCTGAGGAGAAATTCTGCTCCTCTCCCAGGGTTATGATGACGCCCAAACTCAGCGGGAAGCAGTTGCAGAAGACGAACCTCTTTGCCCCTCAGCGCCCCTCAAGAAAGAAGAGCAGGACAGAAGACAGAGGAGGGATTTGTTACCAGCAAAGCCTATGAACAATTCCTTCGGAATAAAAGTAGAATCCGGGTAATAAAAGTCTGTTTTTTTTCCTTTGTGCTTAGTGTAGTTTCACTTGCTCACAGGGTGCCACGTGCAGAGGCCTTGCACTCGACATTTCAGACCAGAGTTCCTAGTGGGAAATGGCTGTGCTGACACATCAGCTCTGCAGGGCCATGTGCAGAAGTGCTGCGCACGACACCACAATTCTAGATGGTGGCGGCAGGCTGTGTGCAGAGACACTGTGCCCGGCACTGCGATCTGAAGCCTGAGCAGCACAGCTGCCCCAGACCACAAGAACTCCACCCCGACCCCTACTGACAAGAACCCTATAGAGCAGCCCAGCCTACAGCCTTTGCGGGAGCTCGCGCCTCTCCATTCTTTGATCAAAATGTAAAGCTTGGGCTTCCCTTGTGGCGCAGTGGTTGAGAATCCACCTGCCAATGCAAGGGGCACGGGTTCGAGCCCTGGTCCGGGAAGATCCCACATGCTGCGGAGCAACTAAGCTTGTGCATCACAACTACTGAGCCTGCGCTGTAGAGCCCGCATGTCACAACTACTGAAGCCCGCATGCCTAGAGCCCGTGCTCAGCAACAAGAGAAGCCACCGCAATGACAAGCCTGTGCACTGCAACGAAGACTAGCCCCCGCTCACCGCAACTAGAGAAAGCCCGCGTGCAGCAATGAAGACCCAATGCAGCCAAAAATAAATAAATAAAATAAATAAATTTATTTAAAAAAAAAAAAAGAGTAAAGCTTTCCATTGCTTCTGAACCGAACTCGGTCTCATTCTATTGGCTTGAACAACACCAGACAGAAGGACCCATGTTGGGGACCAACTCGGGAGGGTCCGTAAAAAGTAGCAATGTCTTTGATGACCTAGACTCACACATCTCACACTATCATTTCCGCTGTATTCTATTGGTCACACAGATCAACCCAGCACAGTGGTGGGGGGACCACACAAGGATATGAGTACCAGGAGGCAAGAATTATCGAGGACCATCTTGGAGGCTGGTTATCACAGTCTGTTCTAAGTGTTTTATAGCTATTAATTAATCTATTAATTCATGAGGTCGATACTGTTATCATCCCCATTTTACAGATAAGGAAATTGAGCCACAGAGCGATTAGGCCTTAGGTTACACATCTAGGAAATAGTCTGGGGCAATTGCTATGAATTTAATGTTTGTGTCTCCCTGAAATTCATATGTTGAAGCTCTAACCCCCAATGTGATGGTATTTGGAGATGAAGCCTTTGGAAGGTAATTAGGGTTAGATAAGGTCATGAGTTGGGGTCCTAGTCCAATGGGACTAGTGCCCTCAGAGACAGGAGAGCCTGTTTCCCCTCTCCCTTCATGCACACACATGAGGAAAGGCCAGGTGAGCACACAGCAAGGTGGCAGCCATCTACAAGCCAAGGAAAGAGGCCTCGGAATGAAACCTCCCTTGCCAGCACCTTGATCTTGGACTTCCCAGCCTCCAGAACTGTGAGATATAAATTTCTACTGTTTTAAGCCACGCAGCCTGTGGTATTTTGTCATGGCACCTCGAGCAGACCAAGATAGGACTTGAACTCACAGAGTTCAGGATTTGAACCCAGAGGTTTGGGGCTGCTTAGCCCTTGTTTTTAAAATTTCTCTCCCTCTACTGCCCACCCTGACCCCCACCTGGCCCCTGGGCTATGCGAGAGATTCTCTTCACTGATAGAGAGGCCAGGGCGGCACTGGGAAGGCCCAGAAAGGGGCTGGAGGAAGCTCACGGCAAACTCAAGGCCCAGGGCTCAGTGCTGACACTGATGTTCTGGTGCTTGTACCCCAGAGAGTCTTGGGGGCCAGCTCCCCACCCCACCCGGTCTGCTGCTCTCCACCCCCACCAGCTTGAACCTGGGGTTTGCCACACACACCCTCAGATGATCCAGGTCATAAACAGTAAGCAGGCGGAAAACAAACTATATTTAAACCTGCAGTTGCTCCATAAACAAAGATTAAGAGACAAGTGACCGTTGGGAGAAAACAGAAGAAACCCACGTGTCAATAGCCATAATATATTAACGTTCTAAAAACAAGCAAAGGCTATAAAAAGACAACTTACAAAAGAATAAATGCCAATGCCCCTTCCCCAAAACCAAAACCAAACAAAACAAGGCACTGGTCCTCACTAATTTTAAAAATCTCATTAAAACCACAATAAAACCTGATTTTTCCTCTATCAGGTTGACAAAAATTAAAGATTAATAGTATCCAGGGTTGGTGAAGGTGTAGAGCAATGGACCCTGCCACTACTCTTGACCTTGGCGGAGGGGGTGCAATTTGACAAAATCAAAATGTGATATATTTATACATGTGACTCAGCAGTTGTATTCTGAGGAATCTATTTTATCAAAAAACTAGAAAGATGATGACAGAAAGATATACATAGTTAGCTAGATAGGTATAGATAGATATTCAGATCTATAGATCTATTTACATACAAGGTTGTTTTCTGCAGTATTGTTTGTAGTAGCAAAACCTTGGAAACAACCCCAATGTCCACCAACAGAACAAATAAATGGCTGTGTGGTCGCATAGTGAATAGTATACAGCAATGAGAATGAACAAATATTACCACATGTAAAGACATAGATGAATCTCATTAAGAATGGTGAACAAAAGAATACATACTGTCTGATTCCATCTTCACAAGGTTCAAAACAGCCCAAACTAATCTCAGCTTTTAAAAGTCAGGATAGGGGCTTCCTTGGTGGTGCAGTGGTTAAGGATCCGCCTGCCAACGCAGGGGACACGGGTTCGAGACCTGGCCCGGGAAAATCACACATGCCGCGGAGCAACTAAGCCCATGTGCCACAATTACTGAGCCTGTGCTCTAGAGCCCATGAGCCACAACTACTGAGCCCATGCACCACAACTACTGAAGCCCGCACACCTATAGCCCATGCTCTGCAACAAGAGAAGCCACCGCAATGAGAAGCCCTCGCACCGCGACGAAGGGTAGCCCCTGCTCACTGCAACTAGAGAAAGTCTGCACGCAGCAACGAAAACCCAACACAGCCAAAAATAAATAAATTAAATTAAAAAAAAAAAAGTCAAGATAGTGTTATCCTCAGTGGGGGGGCTGGAAGGGGACAGAAACCAGGCTCCAGGAATACTGGTAGTGATCTTGTCTCTGACCTGAGTGTAGGTTACGCAGGTACACTACTTTATGAAAATGCCTTGAACTGTACACTTATGGATTGTGCCCTTTTCAGAATGTATATTTACTTAAAGAAAAAGTTTCCTAAAAAATAAAGCAAAAGCATACCCCAATAAGCATTCCAACTGTCTATGGAATAAAAATACATATATACGTAAATATTCATCCAATTAAAAAAATGACATTGAGCTTGCTATATGGAATACCAATATGAAAAGATGTCAGTGATATATTATTAGCACAAACAGAAAAATACATGCTAAATATATGTAATCTGATTTTTTCTATTAAAAATAATATGTATGTATGCGTAAATAAACTTATATATCAAAAATGTTGTACAGGCATAGAAAATGGCTGAACAGAAATCCCTACTGTTAAAAAGTTGCTGTTCCTATGGATTAAAACTCAAGGAGCTGGGGCTCCTTACTGAGGCCTCTAACGGGGTCCAGCAGGAAATCTGAGCTACAGCTGAGTGAGCTGGGCTCTCCCCTCTGTCGGAGCTCAGTCCTGGTCAGGAGGCCAGAGGGGACTTAGGATCAGGGTTTCTGGAAGCACTGTGAGACCCCAGAACAACGAGGTCAAGGCCTGAGGAGTGCATTTTAAGGCCCCTCTGGGCAGAAGGAGGGCAGAAGAACTAGCTCTGCCCACATGGGCCCCAGTGGTGGTAGGAAAGGGGGGAAATGGAAGGGGTCACAGCCCTACCCGGGGATTCCACTTAATCAACACAGCCCTGTGAGGTATGTATGACTGTCTTCATTTCTAGATCAGGATGCCAAGGTTAAGTATCTTGCCCAAGGTCACACAGGTAGTAAATAGAACAGCTGGGCCTTGAACCCAAACCAGTCTGAACCTCAAGAAGGGGCTCTGCACTAGACTGGGGAAGGAGGGCAGCAGGGAGGAGCTGGCTGCCCTTGGCAAAGACTCAAAAACCCACCCTGTAGTTCTTTGCAGGACTCAGAGCCTTGGGAGCCCCAGCTTACCAGGAACCACAAAAGTAGGTTCTGCCCAGTGTCTGCAGCCATGCCACCCCTCCGAGGTCAGGGCTCAACCACTAAATCTGGCCCCAGGGGCCACTCTGTTAACTCAGCACTGATACCTCTGCTGGCAGCCCCGAGGTTAGTACCATCCAACATAGATCCCAGGAGGGAGAGCCTAGTCAGTCCACTTCACCTCTGCACACAGCCACCCCCAACCCCCCAACTCCCTCTCCACCCCCTCACTTCCTCTTCTGCTGCCCCTGCCCCAGCCCTGGGTTCTGAGTCACTCAGGCTCTTAGAAAGAAACAAAGTGTTGGGCCATGGGGACGAGAATAGCCTGGGTCCTGGATTCAAGTCCCTGAAGTTTGAGCCGGATGTGACCTGGCTGATGGTCGTAAACAGCTTAAGACAAGCTAATTTTCTCATTGTTGGGTACAAGGTGGGGGTAGTCATAAGCGGTTGAGAGCCTACTATGTACCACTTTTATTCAGTCCTTACAACTGTAAGAAGTAGGTATTTAGTGCCTCCAATTTACAGATAAAGAAACTGAGGCTCAGAAGGGAGGTAACTTGCCCAAGGTCACCCATAGCTTGGACTGGAACCAAGGAAGACCTAGATTTTGAGCCTGGCCCTGCTACTTACTGGCTGTGTGGTCTTGGGCAAGTTACTTTACCTCTCTGAGCCTCAGTTCCCTCATCTATAAAGATGATATTAAATTAATATCCAACTTATTAAATTATTTGAGGATTAAAAAAGGTAATATTAAAACTCTTAGCATGATATCTGGTACAGAGAAGGTCCTCAGTCAATGTTATTATGACATCTGACCAATGAGAAGGTTCACTCCCTAGGAGCAGTGGGGCTAGGGAAGGTCTTTAAACTTCCCAGATCACTCCAAGAGGTCTTCCTGAGAGAAGCAGCATTCCTGTCCCATTTTTAATTTGAGACCATGAGTTCACTGTGTGTGCGTGTGCATGTGTGGTTGTGCTGGGGCGGGCGCAGGGGTTATTTGGGAGAAGGTGGCACAGCTGGGGTAGGGATCGTTGCCTCAGTCTTCCGTGGAGGGGTCAGGTCAAGTCTAAACATGGGCAGGACTCCAGGCCTTGTTCTTCGAGGATGTCTCAACAGCCTGCTATGACACCTTGAATAACAAACAGGTTGTCACCCCTCGAACCCCAAGTGAACTTGATAAATCCTGGCAAAGCTGAGAAGAGGCCCATCTATAAATACTCCATGACTCAGGCCCAGTGTCCTGTTGAAAGGGCCGCTTGTGTTTATGGTTCTGTTGCTCTGTGGAGACATTCCAGTTCAGGGAGGAAGGTCTGGGCCACCCCGAGGTCTCAGAGCACCCAGTTTGCTCTGCTGGGGCAAGTTTGCAGTCTGGGGCCAGGCCCACCAATGCCTGGCTTAGCATCCAGTCCATTATGAGACTCTGGGAAAATCTCTCATCTCACCAGGTTTCCTGTTATCCAGGAAATGAAACATGTTGGCTCCCCCTGCTTTTGCAGATAGGCTATGAGGCAGGATGGCCTAATGGTTGGGCACACAGGATTGTTTTCTTTTGGGGTTTTTGGTGCTGGAAAAACATGGGCTCAAGGTCCAATTTCACGCCTTAATTAGCGATGTGGTTTTAAACCAGTCACTTCACTTTTCTGAATCTCAGTTTCCTGAACTATAAAATGGGTATAATAATGGAAATTCTTTTGCAGGATTGTCATGAGGATGAGAAGAGAGTATATAAGGCACTTAGCACAGTAACCAGCATGCAGTAAACCTCCAGT
Source organism: Aethalodelphis obliquidens (assembly GCF_003676395.1). Classification (NCBI taxonomy): domain Eukaryota; kingdom Metazoa; phylum Chordata; class Mammalia; order Artiodactyla; family Delphinidae; genus Aethalodelphis; species Aethalodelphis obliquidens. The sequence continues at coordinate 32,546,509 of NW_020837953.1, read as the reverse complement.
TAATGATAGGTATTAAGATTACAAATTAAGCAGTTTAAAATATTTTGATAAAGGAGTACTTCGGGATTTGGTTCTTCCAGAGAGAGACTTAGGGAGTCAATGGTTGCCCCAGATCTTTACCATCTCTCTTCTTTGCAGTTATAAAGAGCCAAGGTATGAAGAAAACAAGACTGTTCCCAAGATTGGTAGGGAAAGTGCAAGGTACTGTCATTCATCAAACACCTACTGTGTGTCATCTGCTGCCACAAACATCATCATTTCGTCTGACTCCCTAAACACCAGCAAGGTATAACTCCTGGAAAACCAAGGCCTGGTGAAGTTCACTGAATGGCAGAGTTGGCATTTGAACCCTGGTCTGTGTGCTGCCAAAGTGCTTGTTGTGTGTGACCCACTGCACCACAGTACCTTGTTGCCTCCCTGGTCTAGAAAGGAGGCCAAAGAAGGGATAGAAGTGAGAGAATGAGGAAGGAAGAATCAGGAGCTTGGCAACAGTCCGGGAGAGTATAGAGAACTGGAAGCACAGTTGGAGATAGGGAGCTGGTTGGGGAAGACACATGACTTTGGGGTGACTGCTCTGTGAGTCAACCAGTGGAGAGAAGGAAAAATACAGCTGAACTCAGAAGAAAGATCAGCCTGGGAAGGAGGGAAATGTCCTTTGCTCAAGACTGTCTGAAATGACTTCTGAACTTACAACCCCCACAAGACCTTCTTCTACCTGGCTTTGAATGCCCTCTCTGAAGCACCCATCTCAGGGCCTTTGCACGTGTGGTGTGCTCTGCCTAACATAGTCTCTTCCCTTTCTCAACTGAGATGTTACCTTTCCAAAGAGGCCTTCATTAGCCACTCTATTTAAATAGGTCCCCATCCCATTACTCCTGGACTTAGCACCTGTTCTTTCCTTAAATTTATCACAATCTGTAATTGTTTCACTCAATTTCCTTGTCAATTTATGTCACCACCTCCATCCAATGAAGTATCTGTTGCATGAGTACAGGGATTGCATGGGCTTGTTCACTGATATATTCACAATCCCTGGCATATAGTAGGAGCCTAGCAAACATTTGTGGAATGAGTGAAAGATCCAGCCCCACCTATCTCTTAATATACCCCTTCTTCTGATTCTCCACTCCTTTGAGACTGCTTTCCCATATTTCACCATCATATCCTCCTCATTCTCCCCTCCTATGTGCCTTCACTTGGAGTGCCCTCACTCCTCTGCCCATTCAAACCCTGCCCAAGGCTTGGCTCCTACGGGACCTCCTCTGGGAAGTCCACTCACCCCTGGATCCAGTGCCCCTGTGAAGTAAACAACACATACACCTGTGCATGATGGCCCTACTCCACGCTCCGCTACTTGTATGTGATCTTGAGAAAGTCACTTTCGGGTGACTCTGGGCCCCATTTGCCCCACTTAAGTCTATCCTTGGGATTGTATCTAAGGGAAATAATTTAAAAGCAGAGAAAAGCCATAAATGCCCAAAGGTATATACTCTGAAGCATTATTTAAAATAGAATAAAAAATTTAAACAACAATAATGTTAAATGTTATAGTAATAAAAGCTACTGTTTAGTGAGTGTTTGAACAGGCCAGGCATTGAGAAGGACATTAAGAGCTGCAGTTGAGAGCGCAGGTTCCAGAGCCTCAACCTCACCACTTACTCTCTGTGATCTTGAACCAGTGACTTTACCTCTTTGGGCCTCAGTTTCCTCATCTGTAAAATGGAGGTGATAAAGATTCCTACTCCTAGGGCTTTTGTTGTTAAGCAAAATTTTATTGACTATAATCCAAATACAGAAAAATATACAAATAAATGTGCAGCTCAGTGAATTTTCACAAAATAAGCACGGGTGTGTAACCAGCAAATAGGGCGGCTTTGAGGATTACATGAGCCAACACCTGGAAAATACTTAGAGCACTGGTAATGGTTGGCTAATGTTACTTGCTCTTCGTGCTAAGTGCTTTATGTGCATTATTTTATTCAGTCCTCACAGTAACTCTATGAGGTAGGCACTAATATTATCCTCATTTCAAATGAGGAAACCTAGATTCAGAGAAGTTAAATATACTGGCCAATGTCACAAAGTTAGTAAATGACAGAGGTAAGAGAGGAACCCAAGTCTTTTGCCAAAACCTTCCTCCCAAACCCCTTGATACACTGATTCCCCAAGACATTGATTACAGCATCAACTAATAAGTAAAAAAAAAAAAAAAAAAAGGGAAATCAATGACCGACTAGAAAAACTGATTTTCTGAATTCTTGAGTCAATTAAATAAATATTTATTGAATAGCTACTATGTGCCAGGCACTGTTGTAGGCACTGGAGATACAGAGCAGACAAGATAGAAAAGTTCCCTGTCCTCGTGGAATTTATATTCTGCTGGGAGAAGACAGACACAGAAATAAATAAAGAATTTCTGATAGTAATAAATGTTATCGGGCTTCCCTGGTGATGCAGTGGTTAAGAATCCCCCTGCCAATGCAGGGGACATGGGTTCGAGCCCTGGTCTGGGAAGATCCTACATGCTGCGAAGCAACTAAGCCCATGCGCCACAACTACTGAAGCCCATGCACCTAGAGCTGGTGCTCCGTGACAAGAGAAGCAGCGCAGTGAGAGAAGCCTGCGCACCGCAACGAGGAGTAGCCCTCGTTGCGGTGCAACTAGAGAAAGACAGTGCGTAGCAACGAAGACCCAATGCAGCCAAAATTTAATTAATTAATTAATTAAATTTATAAAAATAAAACAATAAAAATAAATACTATCAAGATAAAACAGGATAATGGGATGGAGAGAGACTTGCAATTGGGGGGACTGCTTTAGATAAGATGTTCAAGCAGGGCCCCCCAAGGAGGGAACCTGAATGTATGGAGGAGCCAGCCTCACGGCAACCTGGGGGAAGCCCACTCCAGAGTAGCCATGAATTTGGCATGCTTGAGAAACAGATAGAATATGATGCAACCATTCTAAAATATCATTTTGAAAACTAAAACCTAGAAACAAGTAAAATAAAAAAGTACAAGATACCCTAAGATGCTATCTTGTCCCAACATCTGCTAGATAGACAAAATTCTCAGAAAAGTGAAATGGTGTGATGAATTGGATGGTTTTTAAATTTTTTCCTTTTCAGAAAATATCTGCTGTTGTCATATTATGGTTTCTACAATTTTGTTAAAGTCAAGAAAAAAAGGAGAATTCCAAGAATCTCATACAGACCAAATAAGATAGTTCTCCGGTTACCTGTGAAGGTTATGCAAGTGAGTTGGACGTATCATCTTTGAGAACAAGCTGTGCAATCTCCACCAGTCACACTCCCTCTCTGGGCCACAATACAGAACATGCAGGAAGCCACATTGCCTGGTGCACCTACCAAAAGTGAGGTCCCTCATAGAGAAGGCACTGGCAAAGTCAAGCCTTTCTGCTATTCATATGACACATAATTAAAAGAATACATTTTTTAATAACAGGAAAAAAACACATTGAATCATTAATAAAAATCAGTCAGAAGAATGAGACAACAAGCCACAGACTGGGAGAAAATATTTGCAAAAGACATTTGACAAAGAACTGTTATCCAGGGGACTTGCCTGGTGGGCCAGCGGTTAAGAATCTGCCTTCCAATGCAGGGGACACAGGTTCGATCCCTGGTCAGGAAACTAAGATCCCACATGCCGCAGAGCAACTAAACCTGTGCACCACAACTAGAGAGCCCGCGCACCACAACTATTGATCCCCCATACCGCAACTAAGACCCGACACAGCCACATAAATAAATAAATAAATATTAAAAGAAAAAAGAAGTTAACATATACAAAGAATTCTTAAAACTCAACAATAAGAAAATTAACAACCCTATTAAAACATGGGCAAAAGATCTGAACAGCTCACTAAAGAAGATATATAGATGGCCAATAAGCATATGAAAAGACATACAACATAATATGTCATTAAGGAATTGCCAATTAAAACAACAAGATACCATTACACACCCATTAGAATGGCCAGATCCAAAACACTGACCACACCAAATGCTTGTGAGGATGTGAAGCAACAGGAGCTCTCATTCATTGCTATTTGGAATGCAAAATGGTACAGCCACTCTGGAAGACAGTTTGACAATTTCTTACAAAACTAAACATACTCTTACCATATGATCTAGCAATCATACTCTTTGACATTTACCTAAATGAGTTGAAAATTCATATCCACACAAAAACCTGCATGTGAATGTTTATAGCAGTTTTATTCACAATTGCCAAAACTTGGAAGCAACCAAGATGTCCTTCAGTAGGTGAATGGATAAATAAACTGCGAGACAACCCATTATACAATAGAATATTATTCAGCACACACAACGAAAAAGACCTATCGAGCCACATAAAAACATGGAGGAAATTTAAAGGCATATTAGTAAGTCACAAAGGTCAATCTGAAAAGGCTACATATTGTATGATTCCAACAATACGACATTCTGAAAAAGGCAAAAGTATGGAGCACCACTGGTGGCGCAGTGGTTGAGAGTCCGCCTGCTGATGCAGGGGACACGGGTTCGTGCCCCGGTCCGGGAAGATCCCACATGCCACAGAGTGGCTGGGCCCGTGAGCCATGGCCGCTGAGCCTGCGCGTCCAGAGCCTGTGCTCCGCAACGGGAGAGGCCACAACAGTGAGAGGCCCGCGTACCGCAAAAAAAAAAAAAAAAAATTAAAGTTTTAATTTTTTAAAGTCATTTAAGAAAACAAAGAAGCACTGTCTGGTAAAATTTTTAGCTCGGGTGGGGGAATGGGAAATTCCTGGAAGAGCTTTCTTCCTTGGGGTCTGCCACTCACACGGGAAGGAGCAAGAAGGAAGTAATGTGTGAAAGAAGAGGTTATGCTTACCAACACCTACTCTTTACCAGACACACTGCACACTAAGCCCTGTGCTTATATGAGTTATTTCATTTGTTCTTTCAAAAGCCAAATGAAAATGTTTATATTACATGAAAGACTTGAAAATATTGTTCCCAGTTAACAGTGGAGGAAACTAAGAGATGTAGATTTTTTCTAGTCACCCTGGTCTGTCTGAGTCCGGAGACTGAGTTCTAAGCCACTAGGGCGGGTTGGGGGTTCTCTGAGCCCCCTTCCACCTTCAACATTCCACCATTCCATGAGTTGATTTGTCTCTTCTGGGGGCACCACTGGGGGGCCTTGCTCACTTGGGCATTGGATCCCTGGAAGGACAGGGCTGTGTCCTTAGGGGACTGAGAATTTGACTGCCTGGAGCTTGACTTCATGCAGGAATTTCGCACCTTCCCAGACCCTAGACTGCAGGCGGAGGGTGTCTGGCGGGAGAAGGGGCTAGGTGCTGCCTGTGAGGCCTGGAAGGGCCGCTCCCACAGAGAGTGTGGGCTCCTTCTCCAGCCCTCAGCCACAGGTTCCCCAGCCCCGCCCTCCCACCCTCCACCTCGTCGTCGGAATGCTAAATCCAAGAGCTGATGGGGCTGGTTGGGTATTAATAACTGGACGCTGACGTTTATGCTGATTAGAAAGGCATTCCCTCTTGGTAGCCAAGACATTTGATTGCCTTTTCAGCTTATCTCTCCAGGCCTTCTGTGGCCCTGAAGAGAATGAGGGTGGCAGGATAATAATAGTAACAATAGCTACCCTGTGTGGGTGCTCTGCTTTGCCAGACAGCAGTGCCAAATGAGTCATCCACACAGTTGCCTTCAATCCCTTCAGGTGCTTTTAGTATCTCTGTTATGTATATGGGGAAACTGAGGCTCGTGAGAGGTCAAGGAACACACCGCAGGCCACACAGCAGGTGAGCAGCTGGGCAGGAGCTCAAATCCTATCTGCCAGCAGCACCGAGTCCTCCTGTGGGTGGTGAGAGCCAAAGACAGGCATCTGCTCTGGCCACATAAACATGCGGCCCAGTTCCTTTAACTTCCAGGAACAGTGACTGGGAGGGTGTAGGGTGTGGGGGAGGGGCGGCTACCAGGAAGTGGATGGCAGGACCTGGCCCTGGCCCCAGGCCTGAGACAGCCCAGGCTGAGGAGTGGGGGGATTGCGGTTCTGCTTAGGGCAGGCCTCGACCCTCCTGCTCCCCTGTTTTCTTCTGGTGCTTGTTCTCCACACCTCACTCCCCTCTTCACTCCTTTGAGATGCTCAATTCTTTGGGGCCTCCCAGAAGAGAGGGTCAATCCCAGGGAGAGGAGAGCAGAGGGGCTCATTGTCCAGGGGCTCACCGTCACAAAGGCCTCAAAGTTAGAGTTTTGACATTAGTTTTTGAGGAGCAGTGCAGCATAATGGTTAAGCCTGTAGCCTCTGGAGCCAGACTACCGCTGGGCCTCCCTTCCAGATCTGCTACTTAGGGCTGTGTAGCTTTGGTCAGACTCCTTAACCTCAATGTGCCTCAGTTTCCCCATCTGTAAAATGGGGAGAAATACCTACCTCATAAGGTTGTTGTGAAAATTAAATGAGCTAAAAAATGTGAAGTGTACATTTAATATAAAGTGTAAAGCCTGGCACAGAATAAGCACTCACTCAGTGTTAGCTTCTATTTCCAAATGATGTCACATAAAGAATCACAAACGGGACTTGCCTGGGGAGCAGTGGTTAAGAATCCGCCTGCTAACACAGGGGACACGGGTTCGAGCCCTGGTCCGGGAAGATCCCACATGCCGCGGAGCAACTAAGCCCATGCACCACAACTACTGAGCCTGCGCTCTAGAGCCCGCGAGCCACAACTACTCAGCCCGCCTGCTGCAACTACTGAAGCCCGTACACTTAGAGCCCGTGCTCTGCAACAAGAGAAGCCACCACCACGAGAAGCCTGTGCACCGCAATGAAGAGCAGCCCCCGATCGCCACAACTAGAGAAAGCCCACACGCAGCAACAAAGACCCAACGCAGTCAAAAATAAATAAATAAAATAAATAAATTTATTAAAAAAAAAGAATCACAAACAGAACAGAAAGGGGAAGACGTTCATCAAGGAAAAAATATCTCCTTATCTTCACCCCCATATTCATAGCAGCCCTATTTACAATAGCCGAGATATGGGAACAACGCAAGCGCCCATCAACAGAAGAATAGATAAAGAAGATGTGATGGGACGTCCCTGGTGGCACAGTGGTTAAGAATCCACCTGCCAATGCAGGGGACACAGGTTCGAGCCCTGGCCTGGGAAGATCCCACATGCTGCGGAGCAACTAAGCCCGTGTGCCTAGAATCCGTGCTCTGCAACAAGAGAAGCCACCGCAATGAGAAGCCCACGCACCACGACAAAACCCCCTGCTCGCCACTAGAGAAAGCCCGCATGCAGCAACGAAGATCCAATGCAGCCAAAAATGATAAATTAAGATATATATATATACGTTCTTTAAAAAAAAGATGTGATACACACACACACACACACAATGGAATACTAATCAACCATTTAAAAAAGATGAAATCTTGGGCTTCCCTGGTGGCGCAGTGGTTGAGAGTCCGCCTGCCAATGCAGGGGATGCGGGTTCGTGCCCCAGTTTGGGAAGATCCCACATGCCGCGGAGCGGCTGGGCCCGTGAGCCATGGCCGCTGAGCCTGCGCGTCCGGAGCCTGTGCTCCGCGGCGGGAGAGGCCACAACAGTGAGAGGCCCGCATACCGCAAAAAAAAAAAAAAAAAAAAAAAAGATGAAATCTTGCCATTTGCAACAACATGGATGGACCTCAAGGATATCATGCGAACTGAAATAAGTCAGACAGAGAAAGGCAAATTCTGTATGGATTTCACTCATATGTGGAATATAAGAAACTAATAAACAAATGAACAAAAACAAAATAAATGAACAAACCAAACTAAACAAAAACAAACATGTAGATACAGAGAACAGAGTAGCCGTTACCAGAGGGAAAGGGGCAGAGGGGAGGTAAAATGTTTAAAGGGGATCAACTGTATGGTGATGGATAGAAACTAAATTTGTGGTAGTGAGCACGTTGTAGGGTATGCAGCAGTAGAAATATAATGTTGTACACTTGAAACTTACATAATGTTTTAAATCAGTCACCTCAATAAAAATAAAAATAAATTATCTCCTATAATCCCACTATTCAACACAACCACCGACACCATTTCACTCCATTTCCTTCTAATCTTTTTCCTGTCCATCATTTTTACAACACTGCAATCACAGAGTACTTACAAGTTGTGCAACTTTGGGACTTTTTTTTCATTTAACATTTTATTCTAAGCCTTTCCTATAATCATTCAATAGGCTCTTATTGAGGGCCTATAATGTATCAAGCCTTATTCTAGGCTCTGGGCAAACAGCTGCCGGCAAAACAGACAAGCCCCTTCTCTCCAGGAGCTATATTTTAGTGGGCATTGCTATGTTGCCTTCAGAACGCATTCTTTTACATTGCGGTCTCACCTACATAACAGCAGAGAGCACAAATATGAAGTGTGGAGTTCAGGTAATTTTCACACATATATTCACCCATGTAACTGCCACCCAGATCAAGACACAGAACATTTCCATCACCCCAGAAGATTCCTTCACCTTCCCCATCAGTTACCACCCCTCCTCCACATAGATTAGTTTCACATGTTTAAGAACAGGATCTGCCTCTTTGAGAATGCCTATTTTTTAGTGGCTGCAGAATATTCTGTCCTGTGGATATGTTGTTGGACACATCTTTTGCTTTCAGTTTCTCATTGTTGTCAATAGTGCTACCGTGAATGCCACGTTTTTAATTACCCCTTTAGGCTCAACTCTCAGAAGTGGGATTGATTTTTGAAAGGGTTCTTGGTAAATATTGACAGATTGTTTTCTTAAAAGGTTGTACATATGTTTCAATTAAAAAATAAAAAGTTTACAGCTCCACCAGCAGTGGAAGGGGCAAGCTGTGGGCACACAGCATAACTACAGTCCCTCTTGATCACCTGCCTTCTTAGCTAGACTCACCTAGAATTTAGCTAGAACCCTCAGCATATAATACAGTGGTACAGAAGGGGGTCTCCATGAGAAATCTGACTGGCAGGAGAAGGACTCACAAGGCAGGATCTCCCTTGGTCCTGAGTTTGGGACTCAGCTTTACAATGTCAAAACTGACTTCCTGCAGCCCTCCAAGAGGCGATTCCTCTTTCATCAATGGATTGACAATAACCAAGCAACAGAGTCTGAATCAATCATTAAAGCAGGTATCAATCTAAGAATTTACAAAGATAAATTTAACAAGAATGTACATACCAGAAGACTGGTGTGTCCTTTCTCTGTTAGAAGGCCACAGGGAAAGCCAAATTATAATGAGAACGTTTCTTGGTGGTTCAATCTGGGTTCCCCAGAAAGCAGAGATGGTGAGAGGAAGCTTGAGATGTCAAGAGAGGGTACCTTATCTTCAGCCCAGTGGACCCCCTCAGCTCTGAGTCCTTAAGGAAAACTGAGTTCAATCTAGCATTCCTTGACAATGTGTCCTTCCCACCCTAAACGAAAAGCCCAGATCCTGTGCAGTCTCCCACTTGCCCTTAAGTCTACTTCTCCCCATCTCCCTGATCACAGCCTAGCCCACAGCAGCCGAGACCTTTGCAACTGACCTCCTTCACATCAGTCTCACTCACCCTTGATCTCATCTCCACCTGACAGCTAAGTGATCTTTTAAACTGGAAATCTGATCAAAGTGTACTTAAAACACTTTGGTGATGGAAGGATGAATAAACAAAAATCATTGGATGAGTGGATAAAAAAATGTAATATATACATACAATGGAAGATTATTCAGCTTTAAAAATGAAATTCTGACATGCTACATGCTACATGAATTGAACACATTATGCTAAGTGAAATGACAGACAAAAAGGACAAATATTGTTATATATTATATATATAAAATGTTTATATGAGTTACCTGTAGTAGTAAAGTTCTTAGAGGCAGTAAAATAGTGATTGCCAGGGGCTGAGGGGAGGAGGGAATGGAGAGTTGGTGTTTAATGGGTAGAGTTCCAGTTTGGGAAAATGAAGAAGTTCTGGAGATGGATGGTAGTGATGGTTACACAACAGTGTGAATGTACTTAATGTCACTGAACTGTACCCTGAAAATGATTAATTTTATGTTATGCGTATTTTACCACAATTTAAAAAAAACTTCAATGACCCATTACTTTTATCTCAAAATCAATCACATGGTCTACAAGACCCTACAGGATGTGGCCCCTGTCTTGTATTGGTGTTTGGGGGCTGATCATCACACCTCTTCCCCTTTCAACTGGGATCTGGACCTGTTAGGAAATGGGAAAGGAAATCAGGAAGATGGAGAGATAAAGATATGGGCTTGGGACTCCCCAGGTGGTCCAGTGGTTAGAACTCCACACTTCCACTGCAGGGGGCACGGGTTCAATCCCTGGTCAGGGAACTTGGATCCTGCGTGCCATGCAGCGTGACCAAAAAAAAAAGATATGGGTTTTATTACTGATAAAGTTGGACTGGAGACAAGGCTTGTAACTATAGGCACAATGGAGCTTCTTTATACCTTCCTCCCTCCATTGCTTCCCCCAAATCCTGATTTAATCTTCCACCTCAGTTCTTGGTAGAGCTGCCAGACACATATATTCCCTCTGCCCACGGTGCTCTTCCCTCCACTGCTCACTTAGCCAATTGCTACTCATCAGTCACTTCTTAGCATAAATGTCTCACGCGGAGAGGTCTTCCATGACTCAAACAACCCATCCTACCACCACTTCATGCCCTTAACTAATCTTGTGGCCTTTAGATTTTCTCCTTCATAGCACTTTTCACAGCTGTATTTGTGTCTCTTTCCACCATCCCTCATGGAAGTAAATAAAAAGGTAGGTGAGGGACTTCCCTGGTGGTGCAGTGATTAAGACTCTGAGCTCCCAGTGCAGGGGGCCTAGGTTCCATCCCTGGTCAGGGAACTAGATCTCACGTGCATGCCGCAACTAAGGAGCCCATGTGCCGCAACTAAGGAGCCCGCCTGCTGCAACTAAGACTGGGCACAACCTAATTAACTAATTAACTTTTTTAAAAAAAGGTAGGTGTGCTCTGGGAGAGCAGGCCCTGTGTGCGTTTGTTACTGGCCACGTGCCCAGTGCCTGGAACAGGGCCTCGCTCTTAGGCTCCATACATGCTGGAGAACATTATATTTACTAGCACTCGTCTCAGGGAGAGCTCTGTATACTGTTGCAAGGAGGATGTGGGTAAGGCTTTGGGGTTGGGAGGTAAGGGGAGAACCTAAGCAGCGTTTGGTGCTACACTGAGCAGCAGGCCTTCTTCGTTTTGCTATGTGGGGTCTACAGGTTTGTCCAGGGCACAATGGCTCAGGACCATCAAGAAGCTAAGTGAGGTTACCTGGGGCTTCCTTCTCTCCCTTTTCCCCAAACACTGCACAGCCCCTGCTCCAAATAACTGTTGACCAAATATTTAAAGAATGTCAGCTCGTAGGAGTGTCAAAGTGTCTCACTTGGACCCTCAAGTCTCAATTTCAATGCTACCTCCTGTCAAAAGGCTTCCCTGATCCCCCAGGCCCCTTCATATCAGAACAGCTTAGGGTCCCCTCCTCTGGGCTCATGTAACCCCCTTCTGGAACTAATCACACTGTACTGTTTTTGCTCATTTAGGTGTTTCCATCTACCCTACTAGACTTTGAGGACCATGAGGACAGGGGCCTTGCCTTCTTGTTCACTGCTTTTTACCAGCACCTAGCATAATTTCTTGCACATAGTAGATGCTCACTAAATAGCTGTTGACTTAATGAATAAAGTGCCCACCATGTGCCAGGTACTAGCTGACTCCTCGGTAAGGGTATGTGTAGTGACATTTGCTGGCTGCCCCTCTAGCCTCTGGACTTAAGCCAGTTAAGTCCCATCCTCCAAGGCACAGAGTGTGGTCCAAGAAGAGCCCACAACCCTAGATGAGCCAATCAGTTCTTGCACTGTGGTCTGTGGAACAGAGATTGGAATTGACTTTCTTGTTCCTGTGGGATGTGAACTCCTATGGCTGAATCCCTAGGAGCACTGCTGACCACCTGGGCCCATGAGAAGAGCCAGCATTAAGATGAAGTCAGCATCACTGAAGGATCTTTGGTGATATGTGAGCAGCTAAGTCAAACCTTCCCTGAAGCTAGCCCTCCCACCTCCATTCTTCTTGGGCAAGCGTGCCAATCATTCCTTTTAAGTCAGTTTGAGTTGGGTTTCTGCCCTTATAACATGAAGCATCCAGAAAGGTCAGAGGCAGCCCAAGTTTCATCATCTCAGTACCTGCTGAGAAGCTGAATGAATCCACAGTTTGGGATGCTCTTGGGACCTTATCTTGCAGCCCTCAACTCCTCATCCACTGTGATTCTCAGATAGGGACAACCCCAACAGCAGCTCTTGGCACCAAGGGCAGGGCATATGGAGTTTGGTCTTAATTACCAGATGCTCCAGCTGTTCTCAGTCCTCACCAAGGAGACAACTAGGACCCATCCAAAGACAAAACAGCTTGTATCTGGCACATGACCTTCTTGGGCCCCTAAATCACTTGTCCGGGGGCTGGATCAGAAATGACCATTTCAGGGAATTCCCTGGCAGTCCTGGAATTCCCAGTTGTTAGGACTCCGAGCTTTTACTGCCAAGGGCCCAGGTTCGATCCCTGGTCGAGGAACTAAGATCCCCCAAGCCACACAGCATGGCCAAAAAAAACAAAAAAAGAAATGACCATTTCAGTCTTCTTGGTACAAGCATAGTGGAGGTGGAGGATTGAAGAATCAGTGTCAGAGCTAGAGGGATCCTTAGCGATGAGCTGGTCAGACCCTTCATCTTGCAAATGGGGAAACTCAGGCCCAGAGCAGGGAGGAGACTTGTTCAAGGTTACACAGCACGTTAGTGCCAAAGGAGTTTCTGCATCAGCCTCCCCCTGCAGAGATGGGGCTGGGGCTCCCCCAGCTGGGGAAGGAGGGAGGAAGGAATACTGATGGGGATTCTCCCTGCTATGGCAAGATAGGAGCCTCTCCCCCAAACAGTCACTGGTAGGCCTGGTTAGTTAGTCATCCTTAATAATTTGATAGCAGGACTTCCCTGGTGGTCCAGCGGTTGAGACTCCACACTCCCAGGGCAGGGTGCCCAGGTTCAATTCCTGGTCGGGGAACTAGATCCCACATGCCACAACTAAAAGCCTGCATGCCACAGCTAAGAGGTCCCAAATGCTGCAACTAAAAGATTCCGAGTGCTGCAACTAAGACCTGGCACAGCCAAATAAATAAATAAATAATTTTAAAAAATTTTGGTAGCATTTTGATAACACCTTGTGGTTGGCCTAGGGTGAGATGACTTTAAAGGGTACTAAGTCTCTGGAAAATCATCAATGATGCCTCCAGAATTTCTACAGGGGTGGAATTTAGGGCCAGCAATCTGATGGGAAAGGGGACCAAGAGACTTGCCTTGGAGGTGCGTGCATAGCAAGTCTACTGTTGTAGACGAGGGTTTCTCAGTTTCCGCACTATTGACATTTTGAGCAGGATAATTCTTTGCTGCTGGGGACTGTTCTATGCATTGTAGCATGTTTAGCAGCATTCTTGGTCTCTCCTACTGGATGCCTGCAGCACCTACCCTCCCAGCTGTGATAACCAAAAATATCTCCAGACACCACCAAATGTCCCCCAAAGGGCAAATCACCCCATCTGAGAAGCACTGACATTACGTTTAAGTGGCTGAGAGGGAATGATGGAGATTCTTCTAAAAGAAGAGAGAGGATAAAAATATAACGAGCCACCCCTTTGTATAAGAAAAGAAAATCGCCAGAGGGATGGTCAGCTCTAGGCAGAACTGTGAACTTTGACCTTACTTGCCCCCCTTCCCTTTTTTGACCGTTTTCTTCTCTTTCTTGGCTCCCATTCCTACTTAGAAAAAATTAATAAAATATTCAGGAAAAAATTAATATTTGCATTCATGCTAAAGTGAGACAAGCAGTGTACAATAGTTACTAGAGGTTATAAATGCAAGCATTATACACTTAAACTGTGAGAATTTCAGTGTATGTAAACTATATGTCAAAAAAATAATTTAAAAAACACATAGGAATTATAGTCAGACCTGGGTTCAAGTCCCAATTCAGACATTTCCTAGCTGTGTGACTTAGGACAAGTCCTCTCACCTCTTTCTTTCTTTCTTTCTTTTTGGCCACTCTGTGTGGTTTGTGGGATCTTAGTTCCCTGAACAGGGATTGAACCACAGTCCCGGCAGTAAGAGTGCCAAGTCCTAACCACTGGACCACCAGAGAATTCCCTCCTCTCACCTCTTAGAACCTCTGTTTCCTCAGTTGTAAAACGGGAGTAGTAATCGTATGCCTCACAGGATAACTGTGCAGAGTAAATGAGATAATGTATAAACAGCACTTTGTACGATGCCTGGCACTGGAGGTAATATGAATATTACCTATTATGTATTTACATTTATATTACTTACTTATATTTCTCTGTAGTTTACAGGTGAAATTGCTCCCTGATGATCTGCTTCCTGTGGACCTGTTCTAATCAGGGGCATCTCTGCTTGCCTCTTCCCATGTGATCCCTTGGTTAAGATAGGAAAAGTAAGGTCCGGAAACACAGAAATTTATGGGACTTTGGACCCTTGGCTCCACCAGTGACTTATTAGTCCCTCTGAGTCTCAGTTTCCTCAGTTGTAAAATAGTATACTAATATTACCCACTTCGTAGGGCTCTAGGCAGGTCTGGGAATTCAGACCTGCCCTAAGGTGGGGGCAGCAGCTGCACCAATAGAACCTGCCACCAGGGGTCAGGATTGCTACAGCCAAGTTCCCACCTATCCAGGACATTTCAATTTTTTGAGCATGGTTGTCTAACTTTATATTATGGAAAAATTCAAACATACACAAAAAGTAGAATAGCATAATGAACCCCATGTACCCAAGTTTCAACAACTAACAATATTTTGCCAGTCTTCCTCCCTCTTTTTGTTTGCTATGCTGCTTGCAGAGTATTTTAAAACATATCCTTAACCTCATTTCATTTTATCCAGAATACATTACTGTGCATTTCTAACTGAAAAAGGCTTTTATTACCACAGGCACTATGTCATTATCACACCTAACAAAAAAGAACAAATAATTCCTTAATCAATTAGTTCACATTCAAATTTCCCTGATTGTACCAAAGATGTCTTTTGGCAGTTCACTTGAATGAGTATCCAAGTAATGGTTTTGCGTTTGGTAAGTGTGTTGAGTTTTATGATTTAACATTCTACCTTCCTTTTTAATTTTCATGCCATGAATTTGTTGCAGAAACCAGGTCACTTGTCCTGTAGAATGTCCCACATTGTGAGTTTGGCTGCCTGTGGTGTTTGTCTATGCCCCATATTTCTGGTAAACTCATAATTAGATCTTGGCTTGATTAGGGTTTTTTTTTTTTTTCCAGGCAAGAATATTCCATGGAGAGCATTGTATCCCCCTCTTAATGATTTTAAGCCTGGTCAGTGGGTTCAGGCAGTGTCAGTCTAAGGTCTCCATTAAAAATTTTCCCAACAATTTTTCATCCAGTTGTTTCAGCATCATTTCACGATTGTTGCCAGGACTCATTGTTTCATTAGGTTTTGCAAAATCGTGCCTTTCTAAATCTATCATTTCTCCGGCATTTATTAATTGGATCCTTCTATAAAAAATAACTTTCTTATCTACTATTTGGTCACCTGCAATATAACTCATCAAGGAAGGAGCAAAAAATTTTTTATTTTCTTTTATTTATCAATGTTTGTAGTAATTAGTTGATTTCCTGTACAACTCCATCGATAAAAATGTGTTTTGCTTACATATCATTAATTATTTTTATGTATCTCATGTGTTGCAATCTATTGATGTCATTATTTTTCTTTTAATGCTCAAATTGTTCCATCTTTGGCCAGTGGGGCCCCTTTGTATTGGTTCCTCAGTCATTTTTACATGATCCTAATAGTCTTTGATAGCTTCCTGGCCTTCAGGCATAAGACAACCCAACCTCATCTTTCCTGCTCCAGATCTAGAACCAGCCAGTTATCAAAGGAGCCTTGACTTTCTTTGTTTAATTCTTAATTGATTTTTAAACTGGAAAATGGTATTTAGAGACCAAATCTGTGCACTAGGGGTGTTCATTACTACTGGGTTGGTCTTTGCTTCTAGGGCTTTTCAGCAGAGCTAGAACATACATTTTTGAGAGAAAAAAATACATATTTCATTCATTCTGCTATGTAACTCAGATCTAAGTTCATCCTAGCCTTCTTTAATACTTGCAACTCTTTTTCTCGTATGCTGAAAATCTTGATTCCTACTGCCACTGACACAACTACTTTGTTTTATCCAAAAATATAACTATCACAGCTTCAGAATAGCAATATTATTACTAATAATAAGGCTAACAAATGCAATTTAATATTTCTATGCAGTTCTAGTTCATCCGTAGATTATATCCTATTAGGGAGGTACAGTCAAAATACTTATAAAGCCACTTAAAATTATTTTCCCTGTGTAGTTATACCACTTCATTTGTTCCCATTTGCTTTTTGTTTTTAAAATTTATTTATCTATCTATCTTTGGCTGCATTTGGGTCTTCGTTGCTGCATGCAGGCCCTCTCAAGCCGCAGCGAGCAGGAGCCACTCTTCACTGCGGTGTGCGGGCCTCTGTTATTGTGGTGGCTTCTCCCTTCGCAGAGCACCGGCTCCAGACACGCAGGACTCAGCAGTTGTGGCTCGTGGGCTCTAGAGCATAGGCTCAGTAGCTGTGCACACGGGGTTAGTTGCTCCGCAGCATGTGGGATCCTCCCAGACCAGGGATCGAACCCATGTCCCCTGCATTGGTTAGGTGGATTCTTAACCACTGCACCATGAGGGAAGTCCCTCCATTTGTTTTTAATTTTTATGGAGTGCTTTATTCTTTTTATTGAACTGTTTTATAAATGTGCAACATTTACAAGTTTCCAAAATAGTAACTATATAATAATGTATATTCACAGAAGTCTCACTTCCATCCCTACCCACTCCATCCCACATAGCAAACAATTTTTAGAAGATTGAGTTTAGTTTTCTATTGTTTAACTTTTAAATATAAGCAATTAATGTATATTTATATCTTCCCACTTACACAGAAGATAGCATACTATAAACGCTATGTATCTTATTTCCCTTAACGTATACGGGCATCACTACATAATAGTTTCTGTTTATCAGTATATATAAGAACTCTTCCACATATCTTTTTACAGCTGCATAGCACTCCATCTTGTGTCTGTACTATAATTTATTCAGCTAGTTCTTAACTGACACAAGCAGTTTCCAATCTTTTGCTATAAAAATAATGCCATAATGAATAGCCTTGTGCACAGAGCTTTTTGTATTTTGCCAATATATCACTAGGACAGATTCCTGCAAGTTTAGCCCTGACCTAGGTTTACTGGGTGAAAGAGTAAATACATATGTAATGTGGCTATAGATTGCCAAATTACCTTAGTTAGTTACATCATTTTGCCTTCCCATCAGCAACGAACGACAATGCTATCCTCAGGAGTATTTTGGTATGATATCAGATAAAGGAGGATGCAGAAATGAATCACAGACAAGGTTCCTGTCCCCAGGAACTCTCAGCCTAGTAAAAGGCTTATGGGCAAATATAATGATAGAATGTAATCTTCAGGGCAGATTTATTCGGAAGCTTAAGCTTCAGAGTCCCTCACAGAGACCCTTTCCAAGGCCCCAGCAATGTATTCACAGGTCCACTTTGTAATCTTTTTCCTAAAGAGGACACCCCAAATTATTTAAACATCTACTTCACAGACTTTAGAGCCAGTTCCATAACTTTGGAGTTATGGGAGTGGACTTCAAGTTCTGCAACCGTCTTGAGAGGAGGGATTCCTGTATTTAATGACTGAGTCAAAGAGACAAAAAGAAAAGGCTCCTTTGACCAAAGAAATACCCCTCCCCAGATTCTGATCAGTTAGTTACACACAGGTAAGTAGCTGTCTACACAGAGCCCTCTACTTTCCCTCTGTTCTCAAGGGCAGAAATCAAAACTCAGAATACATCAGTATTCCCAGCTGACAGCTGAAGACTGGTACACCGCACTCAGGACTAGTCTGAACAGATTACCGAGTAGGGTTTTTTATTTTTTGTTTTTGGAGGTGGGTAGGAGGGTTTACACCAGGGGAGTGGGTATTCAAGGCAGGTGCCCCCCACCTCAAAACAGACACCTGTCAAATAAGGCAGAGGTCTGCTTCCTTACCTGTAAAAACAGGGTTAGTAATAAACCCTGCCCTCGTAGGGTTTGGTTAGGATTAGGAGAGATCACTTAAAGACTTAACCCAGTCCCAGACTCTCGGGAGAAGGTCCATAAATGGAGAACAGAAAATAGAACGGGTAATTGGTTGATCCTTGAGAGCTGTAACAAGAAATTCTTTGCACATTGTGCCTTATACAGCACTGGAAAGAGGAACAACCCCCTTATTGACAAAAAGTAGGTGCAGATTAAATCGGCGAAGAAAGAAGGGACGTTTCTGGCGGTTGCTTACTGATCTGTGAAACGAACTGAATGACCGATTGGTCCGGGTCTCTGAGCAACTGACAGTCCCGGGCTGCTGTCAGGCGAACGCGGGCCTGGATCTGGCTGACGGCTGTGGGGTGCCCCAGTGCCTCAGACTGACCGTCGGGCTGTCCTCGCTGTCAATCCCGGCCCCGGCCGGCCCGGACCTCCGTCGCTAGCTGCAGAAGCGAGGGGCATCCCAACTCTCCACGAGGAGTTCGAGGGTGTCGCCGCCAGGCAGGGCGTGCGCGCGCTGCAGGAGCCAAGCTCCGGCGCCGCGGCCCCTTCCTCCCCGCCGGGGGCAGGGCGCCTCCGACTCGCGGCTGCAGAGCCCCAGAACAACGAGGCGCCGGCTTCTTTAAGGGAGCTACCACCGCGCCAACGGAGCAGGGGCGTCTTCCCAGATGATCGCAGCCAGCCCCGCGCCGCCGCCGCCGCTGCCGCCTCAGCAACTGCACCGCCCGCAAACATGGCTCAGTGACTCTGACAAAAGGTGCAGCCTCCCTCCAGGCGGGGCGGGCGCCAGGCCTCGCAGCTCGGGCTGCGCCTCCCCGCGGGTCCGCGGAAAAGGTCCGCTTACCGCAGGCATCCCAGGCCCGCGCGGAGGAAGATGCACCAGGCGTTCCACCCCAGCGACCCCGCACACCTGCCCGCAGCTAGGTAGGTCGGAAATGGGGGCGGAGCGGGGGAGGGGAGGCGCACCAGGCGCGTGCACCGCCCCCGGCCCGGACCTGCTGCGGGGGACCACTCCCGGGCCGCGGGCCACCACTCCGGGGCCGCGGGCCGTGGACGCCCGCTGAGGCTGGAAGAGGACCAAGCCCCGGGTGTGGAGTGGGCTTCCCCGATCCCAGCCACCCCTGCGGGGAGGGGCACGAGTGGTGCGTTCCGGAGCGCGCACCCCTTCCGCGACTCCCGGCTCGGGAAATCAACGGGAGCCGGGGGCAAGCCAGCGGAGCGCCGGGCACGCGCCCAGTAGGACCGGCGCTTGGCGTCCCGGCTCACGCTACGGAGAGCCGGAGGGGGGCGGGGTCTCGCGGCGTAAGGGGGTGTGTCCGCGCGCACCACGGGGGCGCGCGCCGGCCTCTGACTGGAGGCCGCAGCGGCTGAGGCGCGAGCAGCCTGATAATGGCGGCCTGCAGAGCCCGTGAGAGGGAGAAGCGGCGGCGGCTACCCTGAGGTAAATCTGGCCCCTCGGCGTGGCAGAGAGGCTTTGCTGCAGAGCCGAGGGCCCTGCACGTGCCTCCCGCCCCAGGAGGCCTGTCACAGAGCTGTCAGCGGAGGCATCCTGGGGAAGGCCCCGCGCGCCTCAGGCCTCCGGCCCCAGCAGCGGCCTCCTCTTCTGCCCGTGGCCTCCTCCCCAGGCCCCAGGCCTCAGTTGCTGGCCCCGAGGAGTCGGGCAGCTGCAGGACTGTCTCCTCGGGGTAAAGGGCCCCGGCAGGATCCCCTCCGGGTTTCATCTGGAAGTAGCCGGGGAGGGGGAGGGCCTGATACTTGGCCAATGAGCGGGGCCCTGAGCCGCCGCGTCGGGCAACACCTCTGCCTAGGACTGGCCCTTGCCGGGCGCCGGCAGGTGTACGGCCTGGCCGGCCCGAGTCCGAGCGCTGGGTGCGCCCGGCAGGCGCGGGGGCCCGGGGGATGCCGTCCCAAGTCCCCGAGGTTCGCGCGGGATGCAGCACCGTGCTGTGTCTTGACCCAGGATCTCAAGGATTGCAGAAACAGCCTCCCTCCCCCTTATTCAGGGGCTCTCTCGTGTGGGGATATGGGACGGCTTCAAAGGCGGGAGCCACTTGGAGATGGATAGGAGTTGGCGATCCACGGAGAACAGGAGTGTCCACTGTGCAGCTGGGGCAGAGGATGCTGTGGCAGGAAATCAGACCCTAGGAAATACTGCAGGAATTTGAAGAGTGGGTGTCCAGTTAGAGGAAGTGGGATTAAGAACCAATCTCAGGAGCTTTCATTTTCTTTATTAAATCTATCCTATGGACTTAAAATAGCCGGTCCCAACTTCACAGGCTCTAGTGTCGATAGCTTTTTGTTCCCCTAAACTGTACAATATAAAAATTGTTCAATC
This sequence comes from Aethalodelphis obliquidens, assembly GCF_003676395.1. Classification (NCBI taxonomy): domain Eukaryota; kingdom Metazoa; phylum Chordata; class Mammalia; order Artiodactyla; family Delphinidae; genus Aethalodelphis; species Aethalodelphis obliquidens. The sequence goes on along the minus strand of NW_020837953.1, from coordinate 32,525,936 downwards.
TCAGGTTACTTTTCTTGCCCATGCTGGCATTCTACAAATGAGAATTTGTTCCTGAAGCTCTTCAGAGTCTTGACATTCTTCGGAGAGTGAGGAGGCACACTTTAGACTTTCTTGATTCAACACGTGAGCGTTTCCACGTAGGGCCTTTGCTCCTGCCTTTAAATGATTTATCAAATTGAATTCCAAAGAACTCCCTCAGAGAACCCCTTAAGATGCAGGACAGTTTTCGTTGGCAAGAAAGACCTAGATCTAAATAACTATGGCTAAAACCACAGCAAAATTTAACCGTATTCTAAGTAACTTACTTTATCTTTAAAGAAACATTTTTCTCCACAAACTGTATTTTCATTTATTTTGCAAGAAATAAGGAAATAACATAAACAAAATTAAAATAAGAACATACACAGTCTGACCATTTACTTTTAAATAATAAAAACAACTGCACATTTTCACTTCTCTATGTGATCTTGTTCACTTTCAGTCCCTAAGCATAAGCCAGGTTTTTGTATTTCTAACTGTGAGGGTTGGTTTTTGGTTTTGTCATTTTTATGACCTTTTATGTGTGTGTCAGTTTTCAGGAGAAGCTGGAGTTTTGTTTGTTTTTTCACAATCAGTAAATAAATACTGAATTTTTTGGTTTATTTTTAGCAGTGATGTTTTGAAGCAGTTCATGTAAGAAGCAGTATAGTGTAGTGGTTAAAATGAAGGCTGTCAGAGCCAGATGGCCTGGTTTCAAATCCCAGGTCCACCAGTTACTAGCTGTTTGACCTTGGGCATGTTGCTTAAACTCTGTGCTTTAGTTTCCTCATCTATAAAATGACCATAATAGTATCTACCTCATAATGCTGCTGTGAGGATTAAATGAATTTAATGTTATAAACTGCTTGGAACAGTTCCTGATGCATGGTAAGTACTACATTAGTGTTACGTGGTTTACTATTATTAAGATATTTAGATTTACCCAATGTATAGCAAATATCGTTCAAGCACTGCAAACAGTGAGACAGATGATAACTAAATCGTGCATAAGAAGAAATACAAGCCAGTAGGCAGACCTAATGTCAACAGATCACTTTGTTGATTTTTCCAGAAACCTTGACCTTGAAGATGGTGAGTAGCCAGCCAAAGTACGATCTAATACGGGAGGTAGGCCGAGGTAGTTACGGTGTTGTATATGAAGCAGTCATCAGAAAGACCTCTGCACGGGTGGCAGTGAAGAAAATTCGATGCCATGCACCTGAAAATGTTGAACTAGCCCTGCGTGAGTTCTGGGCACTAAGCAGTATCAAGAGCCAACATCCAAATGTGATTCACTTGGAGGAATGCATCCTACAAAAGGATGGGATGGTGCAAAAGATGTCCCACGGCTCTAATTCTTCCCTTTATTTACAGGTATGTGTGGTTGAATGGGAAATAGAAATGATTTGAAAGTAGCATTGGTCAGCAATAAGAGGATTGAAAGAGTCAGACGAACTTCTACGTTTAAATGCAGGGTATATAGTTAGAAATAGATAGGGGTCTGCCAAGAACTGAGTAAACGTTTGCTTTAAAACAAGGTTTTATTTAAACCTGTGTTGCAAATACCTAAAAATAACATATGCCGCCTGTTATGCCATGATACTTGCCAGTCTGCATAGGAATGGGGCAACATAGGAACTAGAGAAGTGATCGAGACTAGAGTCTAATTAGTTCACTTATTTGAAATCAGGTTTTTTTGGAACTGAATACAGAAGAGAAGGAAAAACTGTACAACTAGTAGTAGTACCCATAGGTAATTGGGCATTTCTTTATATATCACTGGCTTGAACATAAGCCTCTGCTGTTATAGAAGGTTATTTAATGTCTTAACCATGCAATTCCATTGAATTTTCATGGAGTATGTGGTGTAGCACCTGAATGTTATTAACAGGTGATAGCTAACATTTGGGTTCCTACTCATTCCATGCTCTGTGCTCAGAGCAATCCTATGAGGAAAGTACTATTATTACCATCATTACAAATGAAGAAACTGAGGCTTAGAATAGATAATGAATTTATCCAGAATCACATAGCAAGTGGCAGAATTGGGAGCTAAACATAGAAGTATCCAGCAGCTAAAACTTGTGCTCTTTTAACCTCCAGATTACTGTTTTGCCTCCAAATTACTCTTCTGTAGACCTGGGGAAAGCATTAATATAGGAAAACAAAAATTTTTTTTTTTTTTTTTTTAAGATTGGCTTCTGCCATTGGTCAAAATCTCTAGTAGCTCTACACTTGATGAAGAGAAAAGATACTTAAGACATAGCTAGTTAAAGGCCAGAGCAAAATTTCTTAAGTCCAGTTATTCCTGGAATAGGAAACAACTTGCCATGAGTGTGTCTGAATTCAGAATTTACCATCAGGGTACAAAAGTCTGTTTTAGAACAACAAAAGCTTTTGGACTAGGAACAACAAAGAAAACGAACGCATTATTCTGTGTAATTAGAAACTTGCAAGTTTCATTGTATGGTAAACAAATATCAGTCTTGAGAACCTAATTTATACTGCAAGTTTAGCGTGCTGTGCCCTGAAGTTTTCTCTCGTAAGATAAGGGATATAAAACACAACTGTTTAGCCTGTTTGTTTTATTGTATTTTTTTCTAAAAGTGCTTATTATGTACGTTGCAATGATAGAAACTATCAGAAACATTCTTACCACATTCCCTCCTAAAAGTGGATAGAACCTTGCTGGACTTTGCATTGAATTTTGGAGACTAAAGTGCATAATCAGACTACAAGTGCAAAGACATTTAAACATGTGATGTCTTTGCAAGTACTGATGGTATCCTTGAGTCCAGATCAAGCAACTGTTATAGTAACTAGGCATTAACCAGCTAATCTTTCAAGGCTTTAAGATATAAAGTACTTCCAGACTTGATTCAGTGATTTTTTTTTAATCTGAAGTACCTTCTTGTTTAATAATTTATTTCATCTTTTTAAAGCCTAATAGACCTGTGTTTGACTTGTGGCACTTTTTGCTAGCTGTATGACCTTGGATATATAACCCACCTTTTCCCAGCATCTGTATCTTCATATGTAAGGAATAATAATTTCTACCTTCCATGGGAGTTGTCAAAATTAGAGGTGATGTAGATACAATACTTGGCACATAGGAGGTATTCAGTAATAAGCAGCTCTATTAAAATTGTCTTTTCTGTGGATTTATTTTATTAACCAGACGTTCATCCACGCTTTAGCAAGTGCCTACTCTAAATTTACACTAGTAAAGACAAACAAATCTATAGTGTGACCACAGAGTCTCTATACATGGTCTTACCATTCTGTACATAAATTTTTTTTTCTCCATGTTTTTCTAGATATCTTCCTTGTTCTCATTTGGAATCATTCAGTCAGTTCCTGAGAGCTGAAAACCTCACCTAGAAGAAATGTAAAACAAATAATTAACAGAGGATACATCTTATGCATAGGAACTTAGTGGCCAATATGTATACTTGTGATGAGTGTCATGAATGAAAAGTACAAGATGGTATAGGCACATAGAGTAGGGAACCTGACATAATCCTGGGGTTCAGGAATTAAGAACTGTTTCAACTGAAACTTGCAGGGTGAATAGGAGTTAGCCAGGTGAGTGACTGAGAAAACTTCCCAGGCAGAAATAACTATACATACAAATGTCTAGAAGCAAAAAGCATGAAGCGTTCTAAAAATTGAAAGAAAATACTAAGACTGCACTATACAGGGAGAGTTGTTTTAGATGAGGCTAGAAAGATCAGCCAGGTCAGAGCACACAGGATCCCATAGCCCATGTTAAAGAGCTTAGACTATATCCTAAGAGAACAGGGAAGCTATTAAAGGACTGCAGGCAAGAGAACCAATGGCTAACATCCTCTACACGTGACAGTAAGCAGACTGGGATCTGTATTTCTGTAGCTCTCAACCAGGGGCCCTCACACTATAGCCCTCAGCCTGTTTTTGTATGGCCTGGATACTAAAAATAGTTTTTACATTTTTTAGAAGTTGTTTAAAAAAAAAGAAGAAGAAAGAAAGAAAAGGAAAAAGAATATGGAACACAGACCTTATGTGGTTTGTCAAGCCTAAAATATCTACTATCTGGCTTTACTCTAAACCGTTATTTGAATTCTGGAAGTCTGCATTGCTCAAAGCTGTTTAGGAAGTTTTCTTTTGAGAATGAAGACAGAAGAAGAGAAGAAATGAAGGAAGAGTGATGGTGCTCATCTTTAATCTCAGCATATTTAGTAACAGTGCACCTGGTAAATAACTGTATAATCTGGACCTTTCTCTTTTTTCATTTTCTGTCTCAGTGGCAAACACATGCAACAAGGAAAATGTATGCAAAGAAGACATCTGCAGACCGTTGCAGTTATGGCTGTTTGCCATTGGGGGAGATGGCATGGAGAGGCGTTCTTTGCCTCTGCCCACCAAAAAGACAAAAGGAAGTACTAGTAGATTTAAACATAAAATTAGCGGTTCACTCAATCTTCAGCAACTCCTCACCTTCCCTACTGAGTTTCTATTCAACCCATAGGCCTGAAAAGGACACCATAGGACAAATGCTTTCAAAGCACTGTATTTTAGAAGATAGTTCCTGTTCAGTGAAGTAATTAATCTTGAGTTTCAGGTAGTAGGAGAGTTATAATTAGATAATGATATAAGTAAAACAGTGGTTTATTCTAGATTTTCAGCTTGTATCAAACAAATATACAAACTCAGATTTGAATTTTTATATCAAAATGCATGTATGATTTTTATAAATTGGTTTTTAGAAGCCATCTGTTGATAGAGATAGCCAACATATTTGCATTCTGCTTGTAGAAGTTTATGAAGTAATGATGTCTTTAGTTTTATCAGTGACTACAGGAGCACTTTATTTCTTGTTCCTTCATAATTTTCTCTCAGTTTCACAGACTATGTTGATAGTGTAAGTGCAATAGGCAAGAAGTAGATTTCAGGCAGTTTCATGGAATAGAATTTCCTAATTGATGTTTATTCCCCAGCTGGCAAATCTACCTGCTGAAACTTTGATCTTTTCAGGAAGCTATTAACTAGAGGGTTAGAGTTCATCTCCATTGACACATGTAGAAAATGTATAGCCAGTTGGATACTTTTCAGAATAAAGCTATTTTAAAATAAGTTTTTACCTCTTGACTTGGAGATTTGATGTGTATTTGTTAGGGACAAAGTGACAGTTTGAAGTACTAAAGTTTAAAATAAAACGCACATATGAAAGCACTGACCAAATAAAATATTCATGGAATTCCCACTTAACATTGGAGACTAACTTAATCAGTAACTCTTTCTCTATAGCTGAATTGTATAAACTGTGCAGATGATTGTAATCTGTTTTTTTATTTCTTATAGCTTGTAGAGACTTCACTAAAGGGAGAAATTGCCTTTGATCCCAGAAGCGCCTATTACTTGTGGTTTGTGATGGATTTTTGTGACGGAGGAGATATGAATGAGTATCTGTTGTCCAGGAAACCCAATCGTAAAACTAACACCAGCTTCATGCTTCAGCTGAGCAGTGCCCTGGCTTTCTTGCATAAAAACCAGATCATCCATCGAGATCTAAAGCCTGATAACATCCTGATTTCTCAGAGCCGGTTGGATACCAGTGACTTGGAACCCACACTGAAAGTGGCTGATTTTGGTCTAAGTAAAGTTTGTTCAGCATTTGGGCAGAATCCAGAAGAACCTGTCAGTGTAAACAAGTGTTTCCTTTCCACAGCGTGTGGAACAGATTTCTACATGGCTCCTGAAGTGTGGGAGGGACATTACACAGCAAAAGCTGACATCTTTGCTCTGGGGATTATCATCTGGGCAATGCTGGAAAGGATCACATTCATAGACACAGAGACAAAGAAGGAACTCTTGGGGAGTTATGTAAAACAAGGAACTGAGATCGTGCCTGTTGGGGAGGCACTTCTGGAAAATCCCAAAATGGAACTTCTCATTCCTGTGAAGAAAAAGTCTATGAATGGGCGAATGAAACAACTGATTAAGGAAATGCTGGCTGCAAACCCTCAGGATCGTCCAGATGCTTTTGAACTAGAACTCAGATTAGTACAAATTGCATTTAAAGATAGCAGCTGGGAAACGTGACACATATATTATTTGCAAATATCTTGGATAATATGCTGCTTCTGTTTTAACAGTGATGCAACATAATGTGGCTGAAAAAGAATATAAAAAGCTAAACTCCACCTTGTAAGGGTTTAGATTTTATTGTGGGATTTTTTTTTCCTCATTTTTCTTAAGTCCAAGCTGGCCATTTTGTTAATATGTTTTAAGTGTGTATTACCAATGTGAGTGTAAATTTTTTTAAATGATCATTGGTAGAAGTTTGGCAGGAAAATTTTCTAAGAGCCAAGAAAAGAAGAAAGTCCAGTTTTCTGGAAATATGTCTCTTAAGTATTTTAGACATTCCTTGTCAGTATTAGGAATTTCCATGGAAGAAGGGGTTTGCATGCTGGTAATGCAACCTTTGAAGCTTTGTAAAGGAAACATAAATGTATATATTTATGTATATGTAAGTATGTGAATGTGTGCATTTTGCATTCCATATGAAAAAATGCCACTTCTGTTTAAATTATTTGATGTAGGTTTGGGTTTTTGAGATTTGCTGGTGAAATCAGTGATGAAAAATAAAAGAACCTTCCCTCATCTCCTACCCTGTCCCTCCCTCTAATGAAATCATACTAAGTTTTTTATTTTTATAATATTATACAGCTTTTTTTTTAAGGCATCATTTTGGAGAGTCTAAAATTATCTGATTAAACGTAAGTGAAATTAAATGATCCAAAGCTGCTGAAGTATGTTTGAGCTCTCCAGTGCCCTAAAGCTGCAGGAGTTGAATTAGCCATGCAATCATGTGGTACAGGTTGGCAAGGACATTGATGATTCAGTCATACCTTCTTTAGATAACCACGCATTCAATTAACTAATTAAACCACTGCATTGGGACATGTCTGCACTTGAGCATCTGCAATCTGATACAGATTTGAACACAGGATTCTTCTGTATCTGAAAACTTTGCTGTATATGAACGATAGTAATTGATATATTAATTTTTTATTTCAAGACTTTGTCAAAGCCTCAGCATCAAGTCGAAGAAACCAAATGAGTTCTACCCTCACGTTGCCTGCCCTAATATGGTCTCTCATTTAATCACTGGAATTTCTTTCATTTTGGCACTAATGCTGTTTTGTCTAATTTGGCACAGTAATGGTAGTGATATGGTTGTATTCAATGTTGATCACCTTTTTCTAAAGTGGGAAATGATACAGTTTGGCAAATGGGTAAAATACTGTGGCATAAGTTATATCTTTCAAATAGAGAGGTTATCAATTTTATACAATCACTTGGTATGGTCTGTGTCAAGAACCAACAGACCATTATTCTTCTTGAAGTCAGTTTGATTTTAACCCCATATGGTTGTCTCCAATTTTTTTTCCTGTAAATGCAGATAGTTCAAATGTAAGGGAAGAAAAGTTTTCCTAAAACAGAACATTAACAACCTTTAAGGTTGTTAATACTTTAAGACCATTGTATATAGATTAATCTTTATAAAGCACTAGACTCTTTGGTCAAAAGTTAAAAAAAGAAATTTTAAAAGGTATTAGAATATTGAAATCATTGATAATTCAGTCTCCTCAGTTTTTTGAACTTCCACAACTTTTGGAATATTCCTATCGTAATTTTTTCCTTATTTAAAATGTGTTCGGGGGACTATAAAAGGTGAAAAAGCACAAAAAATTGGAGTACATAAAATTTCTGAACTATGCATTACTTGGTATGAAGTTTGAATAATAACTGAAAGGTTTTATTAAAAATAAAACCTTTTAAGTAAAAAAAAATCATATACTTTTAATATTACTCTCAAGCTGATAAATATAAGAATTCTTTTGGAAATTAGAGGTGGAAATACACTGGAACTTCATGATAATTAACCCTCTGGATAGCCAAATTAGTATAACACAGATCTGGCCAAGGGGATTGAGTTACTGGAAGTAAAAAACATTATAATGTCTAATCAATAACATGGCACTTCAGCAAGAGATTCATGATGACTTAGGTGATGGTATGCCAATGCTTCATTTGCTCTTCAGATATCTACATGTCATGGTTTTGGCCCCACCTCATTTAAAATAGTTAACAATTATAATTTATTTTGAAAAATATTCTATGTTACCTATGAAGTGGAATTATTTCTTTCATTGGCGGTAACGATGTAAGGCGATCAGGAAGTTTCTTCTGAAATTTTCTCCAGTCCTTGTATTCTAAAATAACCCATGATACCAAGAAAAATTATAGTAAATTCTTTGTCTTTATTCTTTCAGTCAGGAGGTATTTATTAAGTACCTACTGTGTGCTCAGCACTAAAGATCAGTTGATAAAATAAGAATTAAAAAATGGTATATAGCCATGGGCCTTTTCCAGCCAGGAGTAAGAAATAAAAGATGATTAGTGAAGCTGGGAAATTCCTGTATATTGCTAGGGGAAAAATGAAAGCAAGAATTTGTGCACAGTGCCTTGCGCATAATAGGTACTCAATAAACAATTATTCCTCATAGAGTCTCTTGCCATGGTTTATAGTGTTTTATGAAATTTGTCTTAATTGAAAAAAGACCAAATATTTCAAATAAGTTTATAGGCAGCTGTGGCCAGTTAAAATAATGGGGTTGTACAGTTAGTTCCTAGAATGTTATTTTGCACTAGTTGTCACTTAGAAAGATGGGGTTCCTGTAGTTTTTTGGTGCTAAGGGATACTTTGTCATTATGATGAAGTAAATGTTAAGTGTCAGATAAATAGCACACTGAATAGTTCTTTCTGCTGGTCTGTTTTTTCCTCTTTGTTGTTGTTGTTTTTAACTGTAAAATGTTTATCAATCAAACTATTGTAGCAGCTACAGATAATTCACCAGCATGACAAAATGGTCAAAAAATAAGTCATCAGCACTTCAAAAATGAAAGTAACTTTTGAAATTTTCTTTTTAAATTGTCAAATATATTTTATGAAGAATTTATAAAAGGGGGAAATGATTGTAATTTATTGTTCATGACTTTTTTTTTTTTTAAATAAAGTGAATTTCAACAAAAAAACCCTGGAAATGCTACATTGCTGCTTTGGTGGCTCTGTGAGTGGTTCTGTAATGCTTTACTTCATAGACATAAAATAGAGCATATAAAATTTGAAACAATGTCTTTTTCAGCCTTATCTATTAAATGAAACTATCTATAATAGAAGCTATTGCAGAGGAAAAGATGATTGAATTATAGGAGTTTCAGCATTTCAAGTTCTCTAAAATTTTAATGTTTGCTGTATTAGAAGAACTTGTATTGCCTGAAATAAATGATCTTCTTTCATTTTTCTTTCTATCTCATTAAGCTGAGGATGCATCCCAGACTCAGAATGAAGTGTAGTAAAAGTACTAAGAGGATGCAATTTTTCAGTCTTTAACTTGAGACCATGGTTTCTTTTCTATAAAAAAGTCATCTGAGCCACTTTTTTCTCTTCTTTTATAGGTTTTATTATGTATGTCTTTTCCAGAATAAACAAAGTACTGAGGATGTAGTTACTTAGTGGTCCAATGGAATAGCAGAGGGAAAATGAGAGAAAACTTTAACTCTACATGTGATCTAATGATGAGTAGGAAAGTAGGTGTCAGAATTGTGGCTGCTTCTGACTCTGCTGCCTCCTGGTACAGCCTTTGCAGACAGGTAAATTTTGCTTTATATTTAGAGGGTTTTGTTTTGTTTTGTTTTTGAATCTTGAAGCTATAAATACTTGTATTTACTAGCCTTTTCCTTTGCAGTTTACAAAGCGTTTTCACATAGTTTTTACATATCTTTTCAGTGAGTTTTACTTAAAATAGGGGCTGATTTCTTGATGAAGAAATTAATAGCAACTAAACACCAGTTAATGAGGTAAAGCTTTTACCTTAACACGGTTTTAGTGCCTAATCTCTGACTCCAGGTGGAGTTTACTCTGACAAAGCTTTATCTTTCTCACTGAAGTAATGACCCTAAGGTTGTTCTGGTCTTTTCTTTAAATTCAAATGTTGCTCTCTTGGTCGACCAATCATAGATGTCCTCTCAAAGTGCAGTGTAATGATAGACAGTTGGTTCTGATTAGATAATAACTCCCACTTGAGAAACCTACCAGCCACACTTCTTGGAAGCCACACCTCTTGAGGGCAAGTGCCTCTTTTTTTTTTTAAACTTTTTTTTTTTTTTTTTTTTTTGCGGTACGCGAGCCTCTCACTGCTGTGGCCTCTCCCGTCTCGGAGCACAGGCTCCGGACGCGCAGGCCCAGCGACCACGGCTCACTGGGCCCAGCCGCTCCGCGGCATGTGGGATCCTCCCGGACCGGGGCACGAAGCTGTGTCCCCTGCATTGGTAGGCGGACTCCCAACCACTATGCCACCGGGGAAGCTCGGCAAGTGCCTCTTTTAAAGGCAGCACTTTCCCTTTTGCAGTTGTCATTGGTTAGAAGGGAATTGTTTAAAAAAAAAAAAAATGCCTGAGCTGGGAACTTCACTCTTTTATTTCCAGTTCAGCCCTGGTATTTCAAGCTTGGCTTGTTCTGAGCAGAGGTTAGGCAACTTAATGTTACCAAAGGCATTGTGGTCTCGCTGCAGAAGCACAGGCAGGTAGCAGGTCTCATACTGAATACTAGCTTTCACAAATACCTACATAATTAATGTGTGGCCTTGGGCAAGTCACTTCATTCTGAGACTCAGTTCCCATATGTGTAAAATGGAGGTGATAATATTTACATTTCAGGGTTTTTGTCAGAGTCAGAGATAATACACATAAAGTACCTGGCACATTAAATTCTCCACTGGTAGCCATTGCTGTTACTATGTTCTGATTTTGATGATACGTTGAATGAATGAATAGATTTCCCATGAACCAGTCTTCAGTTGTAGCTTTTATTCTTGTCCCTTTGGGGAGAATCTGATGAAGGCTCTACATCCTCTCCTCAGGAAAATGTTTGCCAATAATTTCAGGAGATTTATAGATGCCCACATCGACCCCAAGTTAAGGGACCCTGAGCTATAGGCTCTACTGAGTACCTCTGTGCTATAACTCCTGGGCTGAAAGTGGGCCATATGTGAGGAGACTTCTAGGGTACTTGTACCACTTTGTTTCTTGACCTGAGTGCTGGTTAGATGGGGTGTGTTTACTTTGTGAAAATTCATCAAGCTGGACTTACAAGTTTTACACTTTAGTGATTTATACTAAAGTAAAAATGTTATTTAAACAAATATGCATTGGGGCTGGAAACTATTGTGCCAGCTGTTGTCAGAGACAGAGAGGGAAAGGACACAGACTTAGAAATCAGACACTACTTTTCTGTTACTAGCTATGTGACTTGCATGAATTCCCTAACCTCTCAAATCTATAGCTTCCCACATGTATAAAATAGAGATAATACCTGACTCAGAGAACTGCAAAGATGAAATGAGATGCTGCATGTAGAAAGGCACGGCACAATCAACAAATGATTGCTTCCCATTCTCTTTGGAGGACTCAGGGAATGACTCTGAGCTACTTTTACTGTTAATTTACACCCCTGATAGAGAGCAAGTTTTGTTTGTTTTTTATTTAATTTAACTTATATTTTTACAATATTTGAAAAATATCTTGTATTCCATGACTATAATGTCCCGTCCTGCCTGACTCTTTGCCTTATACCCTCCACAGGTATAGTTCTTAACTAACAATCTCCTTAGCCCAGTTTTCTTTCCTCTATTTGCTGATAACATGATTTCTGTCTCTCAGACGTAGAGAACCATGCCTAGAAATTTGGAGAGTACTCATAAGCACCAAATCCTAGAATGTCATGCCATTTCTCCTAGCTTTGCGTATAAGGCAAGGAGAATGTGAGTTAACCCGCATGAATTGAGAGGTGACAGTAGAAGCACGGCTGCAAGGGGGCCAGAGAAGAGCATGGCAATAGTGGCTAAAACTCCAATAACAAGAATAGAATTAGACTACAGTGGTTCCCAATTTCGGCCATACATTAGAATTTTAACCTAGGGAGACTGAAAAAAAACCAAACTGATAACTTCTGCTTGTGGCCATTAGGGAGTGACAGGGCATAGATTTAACTTCCGGCTTTATACAGCTAAACCGTCAGACATTGGACACCTGGCAGTGCAGGATAGTGATCCCTGGGAGAAGGAAATCAAATGAGGAGCACTGTGATTGCCCCAGCTCGCTTCCTGTAGAGAATCTTCAGGCTGCCATACAGGGAAGGGGCATCTAAACCAGGTCCAGCAATCTCGCTGAGTTGAGGAGACAGCATTCAGAGTTCAGGGAGGCCAGGTCAACTAGAATTCACAGGAGTGAATTCCAGCCATTTGCGGAGAGCTTTTTCAAGACATTGGCTGAGCACTGATGAGTATATGCTTGTGAGGAAACTACCTGTGAGCAGGAAAGACTGTCTGAAAGGATCAGGCAGAACAACCCTCCCAGCTCACACTGGATCTAGGATAATTGCTGTTCCCACCAGCCAGAATGGAGAGATCTCCTAATACATCACAGAAGTACATCCATCAAGAGTGAGGCCAAATTAGTCCTAGGCTAAAGGGTATTCTGGATCTGTCTAACAAAGCTTAAAAGTCAGTCTTGAAAGAATAAATATTTTTCCCTAAGAAACTTCACGTGCCAGGACAAAGCTCAAAATTACTTAAAGGAGTACAAAAAATTCCAGTCCTCAATAATGTAAAATTCACCATGTCTGCCGTAAAATTAAAAAGTATTAGGCATGCAAAGAAAGCAGGAAAATACAGCCCACGTTGAAGAGAACAACCAGCAGAAACAGGCCTCAGAAATAACACAGGTAAAGTACTATACAAAGGTGTTAGATATACTTCGTGTGTATATTTGGAGGCAGAGGGAAGCATGAGCACGTTAAGGAGAGAAGGTTTGTAATATATATATTCCAAAATGAAATTTGAGAAATGAAAAATATAATTACTGAGGTGAGAAATACACAGAAATTAGACACTATAGAAGATTAGCAACCTTGAAGGCAATTCAATATAAGCTATACAAAATGAAACAGAGAGAAAAGAAGACTGAAAAAAAAAAAATGAGCACAGCATTAGTGAGCTGTGAGACATTAAGTGGCCCGTGTATAACTGGGGTCGCAGAAGAAGAGACGAGAGTTGGAGAAAATATTTGAAGTAATAATGGTCAAAATTTTTTCCTAAATTTGATGAAAATTAGAAACTCAGAGATCCAAGAAGCTCAATAAGCTCAGGAACAAGAAAACTATGCCAAGATATATCAATTACTTAAAATCAATGATAAAAGAAAATCTCAAATGGAGCCAGAGGAAAAACATACCTTACATACAGAAGAAAAAAAACAATTTGATGACAGATTTGTTGGAAATAATGCAGACCAGAAGACAGTGGGATGACAACTTCTAAATACTTAGAGAAAAAAAAATCTAGAATTTTACACCCAGAAAAAAAATACCTTTCAAAAAACGAAGGTTAAAAAAGACTTCTTTCCGAAGTACAGAAGCTGGAAGAACTCATCACCAGTAGATCAGCACTATAAGAAATATTAAAAGAAGGCTTTCAGGGACTTTCCTGGTGGCACAGTGGTTAAGACTCAGCGCTCCCAATGCAGGGGGCCTGGGTTCGATCCCTGGCCAGGGAAGTAGATCTCACATGCCACAGCTAAGGAGCCCGCATGCTGCAACTAAGAAGACTGTGAGCTGCAACTAAGGAGCCCACGTGCCACAACTAAGGAGCCGGTGAGCTGCAACTAAGGAGCCTGCCTGCTGCAACTAAGACTCGGTGCAACCAAATAAAAATGAATAAATATTAAAAAATAAAATAAATAAAAGAAGGCTTTCAGGGAGAAGGAAATGATAGCAGATGGATCTGGGCCTATACAAAGGAATGAAGAGCAACAGAAATGGTAAATATGTGTGAAAATATAAAACACTTTTCTTGAAAAATCTCTTTAAAAGAGGAAAAATAATAACAATGTATTGTGGGATTTATAATATATGTAGAATTAAATGTAGGACAACAATGTCACAAAGGCCAGCAGAGGAATAAAGGAAGTATACTGTCATTATGTTCTTAAACTATACGTGAAGTGGTATAATATTATTTGAAATAGACTGTAATAAGTTAAAGGTATATACTATAAACCTTAAAACAATTACCAAAAGCAAAACAAAACAAAAAACCAAAGAGATATAGCTAATAAGCCAATAAAGGAGGTAAAACGGAATCATCAAAACTACTCACTGCAAAAGAAGGCAGGGGCTTCCCTGGTGGCGCAGTGGTTGAGAGTCCGCCTGCCAATGCAGGGGACACGGGTTCGTGCCCCGGTCCGGGAGGATCCCACATGCCGTGGAGCGGCTGGGCCCGTGAGCCATGGCCGCTGAGCCTGCGCGTCCGGAGCCTGTGCTCCCATTAAAGAGGTAAAGGGAACAAAGAACAGATGAGACAAATAGCAACATGGTAGATTTAACAATGTGATTTACACTGAAGGCTTTGGAACACATCACATCAGTTCCAACCTCCAGAGGAACTGGAGACTGAAGGAATTGAACTGAACCTCTGGGAGGGGCTGGAGACTAAAGGTCAGCCATTCAGGCACTGTGTGACAGAGCCCCATTCAAACTCTGGGGCCCAAAGGCTCAGATGAGCTTCTCTGGTTGGTAGTACTCTGAGTATTGTCACATTTTAACACCGGGAGAGTAACGTGTTGAGGATGATGGAAGCTTCACTTTTGGAACCTTCCCAGACTATGCCCTTGTGTATCTCTGCCTTTGCTTACAATTCTAGTGGGTCTGGTTCTAATGGTCTAATTGCTATAATAAAACTGCAGTCGTAAGTATAACACTTTCCTGAGTTCTGCGTGTCCTTCCAGCAAATTATTGAACCTAGGGGTGGTCCTGGGAACTCCTGAATTTGTAGTTAGCACCTGAGAAGTGAGGGTGACCCTGGGAATCTCAGAAGTTGCTTTTGATGTCTACAGTGAGGTCAGTCCTATGGGGAGTATGCCCTCAGTCTGTGCAGTATGCCCAAACTTCCTTATAACTATTCAGCAATAAAAAGGAACAAATGCATCTTTAATGATATTGTAAAAGCAGCCAGGCCCCTCCCCTGGGGAGGTACATACTGTATGGCTACATTTCACGTTAATAAAATCTAGAACAAATATAATAGAAAGCAGCTCAGTGGTTACCTGGGGATGAAGTGGGGTAGATGGTATGAGCATGGACCACAGAGGTGCATAAGGAGGAAATCTGGGGGATAATGAGTATGTTCATGGGTTTCATATATATATCAGAATTTGCCAAACTATATACTTAAATGTATTTTATTTTGCATTAATAAAGTCGTTTGAATGTTTAAAAAACTGATGCCCAGGGTCCATCTCATATTAATTAAGTGAGAATTTCAGTAGGTAGAGCCCTCACACTAATATTTTTAAAATATTAGTGACCCTAATGTGAAAATAGGATTAAATGTTGCAACTGAAAGAGCATTGGTCAGACTTTGGGATAGGCAGATAAGGTCAAAGTATAGTCTTTCAGATTCACTTACCTTCTACCAACCAGCAGCACAGGCCCCATTTCAGCACCCCACCCCTGTCTTCACCCTCAGGTTCCTTCTACCTCATGTTAGAACTTAACTATGTTTCTGAGAAGCAGAAGAGATAAATCATTATCAGGTATTTTGCGCCAGGGAAGGGCTTCTTAAGCAGGAATCCAACAGAGGACTCCAAGATTGTCAGCAGACTCCCTAGAATTGTAAGCAAAATTTTATGTATACATGCATTTTTCCATAGAGATGTTCCATAAATTTTAGCAGATTCTTAAAGAGGTCCAAAAGACTGAGAACCACTATTCTAGTCACATAAGGAGAACTCAGGGTGCAGGGTAAATCGGGTGGATATTAAAAGGAAAAGAATGAACACCAAAGGGTTTGGAAAACTGAGTCAGAGACTAGCCTAATGCAGCCTGGAGTTGCCTGGTTGTCTCCTGAGAGGCAGCCATTCCTATGTAGGTCTGTATGTCAGAATACAACTACTTGTATCTGCAGGGGCTCTGGTCCTTTTCCAGCTGGCTCACAAACTAACCAGCCTGCTCCAGAGGCTTGACTTGGGCCCTGCCTTTTCCATTTTAGCAGACAGGATTCCTGAAGCTGATGAGAGATCCGGTGGGCCCTCAGCCCCTCCGCTCTAATCATATCAATACCAGTGGCTGGAGGAGGACACTTAGTACTTCCAGTCCTTCCCAAAGGAATGTCTGTACGTGTGAGCTACAGTGGGCTGTGGAGAAGAATTATTCTTTAAGGTTGCTCACTTCCCTGTCTTTCAACACTTTGAGCCATTTCATTGCCCTTGAGACTTGAAAAGCAAAGCACCTGGGGACTTCCCTGGTGGCGCAGTGGGTAAGACTCTGAGCTCCCAATGCAGGGCGCCTGGGTTCGATCCCTGGCCAGGGAACTAGATCCCATATGCATGCCACAACTAAGGAGCTCACTACCACAACTAAGACCTAGCTCAACCAAATAAATAAATATTTAAAAAAAAAAAAAGCAAAGCACTTGTCTCCCTACTGGGACAAGTGAAGCTATAGGCCTCCAGGACAGAAAGCTCTATTGCCCCCTTGAAATGGCAAAAGAAAAATTGCCTCTTGAGAAAATTAGCCCTACTGTGTGCTGAGCACTTTGTTAGATAATTTTAAAAACTATTTTATTTACAGAAATCGTCTCTCAGTTTACAGATGAGATGTAGGAAACTAATAGTGACACACTATATAAGAAAGAATAGTAATAACCCCTAAAAATGTATCAAGCAGTTACAATGTGCCAGGCACTGCTTTAAGTGCTTCACATGCATTGACTCATATGATCCCCGCAACCCTGCAACATAAGTACTATTCTTACCATTTTACAGGTAAAGAAACAGAGGCACAGAGAGGGTAGATCACCTGCCCAAGGTCCACAGTTAGTTCAGGATCTGATGCCAATCAACTAACTGATGAATACAGTTAGTTCAGACCCAGGCTATCTTGACCTGAGAGCCCATGATCTAAATCACTACTCTGCACTGTACAAACAGAGGAAGCCCAGAATTGAGTAGAAATCATGGAGATGCTGAGATGGACCACTGCTGGGAATGTATGTCAGGAAAAAAATGTTGGATGAATATAATGAGATCAATTTATGAAGGGTCTTTGAAGACAGGCAGAAGAATATGAACTTGTGATCAAAGCTAAAAAAGTAATGCCGGGCTTCCCTGGTGGCGCAGTGGTTGAGAGTCCGCCTGCCGATGTAGGGGACACGGGTTCGTGCCCCGGTCCGGGAAGATCCCACATGCCGCGGAGCGGCTGGGCCCGTGAGCCATGGCCGCTGAGCCTGCGCGTCCGGAGCCTGTGCTCCGCAAACGGGAGAGGCCACAGCAGTGAGAGGCCCGCGTACTGGGGAAAAAAAAAAAAAAAAAAAGTAATGCCTTTCTGTTCCACCTCACTGCACTGTAACATGCAGGGGTTCTTAATGTAGAATCCATGGATGGATCTTGGAGAATCTTGACCCCCCTGAAATTTTAGTGTATTTGTATCAACATACACATTTCTGGGAAGAGGATCTAGAGCTTTCATTGGATTCTTAAAGAGGTCCATGTCTTCCAAAGATTCTTAGCAGAAGTTCTTAACCTTTAGAGGGTGAATACCAAGGGTCCAAGTCCCTGTTCAGCCCTAGAGTTGGTGTAACCTTGGGTAAAACTCAGTGCCTATGTTTCTTCATCTGTAAAATAGGGATAATAATATCTACCTCTCTAGGTTAGCTGTGCAAATTAAATGATTTATTATCATTATAAATCATAATATATACAAGTCATACTATATGAAACTCATAACATTAAATTATAAAAAACTCTAAAATGTCATAAAACAAATAAATGTGAGTTATAATGAAACATTTCATTTTAACATTTTTTCCCAACAACACAGTGAATTGGGTACCTGAGTAACCCTCCTGATGAAAATAATTAAAATATTGCATAGAGGGGCTTTTTAAAAATTACTTTTTACGATGTTGCTGAGCTGCTGTGAAAGTAAGGAATATGCCAAGCCCCCAAATGAAGTGAAACCAGGAACTGTGGAGAGGGGAAAGTAAATGCCCAAATTGTCCTTAACCCTCACAGGATGCCTGTCAAGGCCTGCAGACCGTAATGTCCTCCTTTCGTGTCTGCAAAGGATATATGGGAGACAGGAGATAAATCCCAGGGCCCCTCCCAGATAGAACTCTAATAGGATATCCCAAAGGATTATAAGTATAATGCAAGAGCCAATGTCAAGTAAACCCTCACACTCAGAAAGGAGAAGATATGAAAATTTCCTGTATCAACTCTGGCCCTGGGAAGAGGGGAAAATAAAATTCTCCTTTAAGAATTCATAATTTACAAGTCAGTTCCCTCATAAAATCTGAAGTCAAATCACATTACTTATATAATCCCCAAATCCTCAAACAGAGAATTTAAAGTGGTGTGGGCTGATGGCACCACCATTACTGACAGCAATAAAGGCACATTGTCTCTGAAGGAACTCAGTTTCAACACAGGCCTCTCACAAATTGCTAGGATATATGAGCATCTCATGGTAAAAAAAAAAAAAAGTCACCAAACACACAAGGTAACAAGGCACCATAAGGGAGAACAAGTAGAACTGAGAGATGGTGAAACAGACCTTCAAAGATATTGGAATTACCAGACACACAATATAAAATAAATTTGTTTAATGTATTTAAAGAAATAAAAGAGAAACTTGATACTATGTGGGAACTAGTACATTTGGAAAAAGAACCAAATACAATTTCTGAAAATGCAAAAGTATGTTAATTGAAATAGAAAACTCAGCAGATATTAGGTTAGAATTGCTGAGGCAACCATTACAAGAGCCTACAACCTCCAAATAAACAGAGGTGAGGAGTGGGGAGATCAATCCAAAAAAAACTGTTTAAAAAAAAAAAGAGAGAGAGGGAAAGTACAACAAATATAATGCACATTACAAGATGAGAGAAATAAATAAAAATATATCAATCTCATTGGATGAGCTAAATTCTCCAATTCAGAGATAAAGGATATCAGACCAAATAAAACAAAATCCAGCAATGTTCTGTTTACAAAAGACAGATCTAAAACATAAGAACACAGAATGACAAAGTTTGGACAAAGAAATACTAGGCAAAAAAAAAAAATAAAGAGGACAAAATAACTATAGTAAGGCAAAAAGCATCACTAGAGATAAAGAGGGTCACTACATGATGATAAAGTTCAATTCACCACAGAGAGAAGGCACATTTCTAAGGTGCCTAATGCACTAATACCTTAGCCTCGAAATACTACAGAGAGAAATGGACAAATCCACCATCCCACAGTGGAAAATTTTAACACAAATTGTTAAATTTGTAACAGTAATTGATAGGTCAAGTAAACAAAAATTCAGTAAGGACATGGGAGATTTAAACTGTACAGATAATAAGCTCTATATGTTCCAGTCATCTCTTTGTCTATCCCTACTTCACTGTCTTAATTACTGTAGAATTAAATAAATCAACCTTTAACCTCATGCTTGTCACACAGCAAGTGCTCACTAGATGTTAGTGCAGCAGCTGCAGTAACTTACTATGGGACTTTGGTCGAGCCACTCAACCTGTGAGCCTCAGTTACCGCTTCTAAAAGTGGCCATAATAATAAATTATTTTTCCAAGTTGCTTTGCAAACCAGAACAGTATGTTTGTGAAGATATTTCATAAACTATGGGGAAAAACATAAATGAAGGATCATTGCTTTTACCAATTAACTGGTATTACAAAGCACCAAGGGTCAAGGTAAATAACGGTCAGAGTGGTCACCTGGTGGAGCAGCAGCACTAAGGGTGTCCAGGGAGGGCACATTATGCCAGCCGTGGTGTGGACCCTTGGGCTATGGGAGCTGGGAAGAGAGCCCGCAGGTGAAGGCAGATCAGGAAAGCTAGAGGGGTGAAGGCTGCCCTCTGGTGGATGAGCCTGGAATACCTTGCTCAAACACAGACTTGCACTTTCTGGGTGTCCTTAGGTAAATCACTCCCTAGTCGGCACCTCTACATCCCCTCAGTTCCACAGACTTGCTTCCTATATACGATGTACTGTAGGGTGGGGTAATTTGGAAACAAAATTTTCATTGTGGCCTGTGCGTTACAGTGGCAAGAGCTCACCTCATCTCAGAGCCTTGCTAGGGCAGTCTCTAAAGGGTAAGTGATTGACCGTAGATCCCACAGTACATCAGTAAAGAAGACGGCCTGGGCTCCCACCTCCTGATGACCAATCTCTTTTAGACCAGAGGATGGCAAGGGCAACCTCTCTGACTATGGTTGGAACCTCAGGAAGCCAAAGGGGAGCAGATGACTCAGGATCTAGGGCCTTTATGGCACAAAGACTTATTCTCAGTTCTCACCTGAAGGCGTTGAAACATCAAGGCTCTGGAACTAGTGGGTTCTTAACATTTGTTTGTAGAACAAACGTTGAAGGGAGGAAGTGGGAAAGGGTGTCTGAATTTCTAATAAAGTAGAAAGAGATGTTTGGGAGGAGCTGCTCAGAAGCCCCCTTCAGATGGCCTGGGGATCTCTGAAGGGAAGCTGGAGAGAGGCTGAACTATTCCTGGAGGCTGGAACAAGAGTATGTCTCAAGGGTAATACATTGCTGGTGTCATGGCTGGATTTTCTGAAAACAGACACTGAGATAGAATTTGGGGTGCAAGGTGTTTATTGCAGAAAAACACCTATGAAGAAAAGGAGCAGGAATGAGGCTTAGGCAGAGAAAGAAGTTAAATTACAATGCAGGTTTGCAGATGACATGATATTATACATTGAGAATCCTAAAGACTCTACCAGAAAACTACTAGAGCTAACCAATGAATTTGGTAAAGTAGTACAAAATTAATGCACAGAAATCTCTTGCATTCCTATACACTAATGAAAAATGTGAAAGAGAAATTAAGGAAACACTCCCATTTACCACTGCAACAAAAAGAATAAAATACCTAGGAATAAACCTACCTAAGGAGACAAAAGACCTGTATGCAGAAAACTATAAGACACTGATGAAAGAAATTAGAGATGATACAAACAGATGGAGAGATATACCATGTTCTTGGACTGGAAGAATCAACATTGTGAAAATGACTATACTACCCAAAGCAATCTACAGATTCAGTGCAATCCCTATCAAACTACCAATGGCATTTTTCACAGAACTAGAACAAAAAATTGCACGATTTGCATGGAAACACAAAAGACCCCGAATAGCCAAAGCAATATTGAGAAAGAAAAACGGAGCTGGAGGAATGAGACTCCCTGACTTCAGACTATACTACAAAGCTACAGTAATCAAGACAGTATGGTACTGGCACAAAAACAGAAATATAGATCAATGGAACAGGATAGAAAGCCCAGAGATAAACCCACGCACATATGGACACCTTATCTTTGATAAAGGTGGCAGGAAAGTACAGTGGAGAAAGGACAGCCTCTTCAATAAGTGGTGCTGGGAAAACTGGACAGCTACATGTAAAAGAATGAAATTAGAACACTCCCTAACACCATACACAAAAATAAACTCCAAATGGATTAAAGACTTAAATATAAGGCCAGACACTATAAACCTCTTAGAGGAAAACATAGGCAGAACTCTCTATGACATAAATCACAGCAAGATCCTTTTTGACCCACCTCCTAGAGAAATGGAAATAAAAACAAAAATAAACAAATGGGACCTAATGAAACTTAAAAGCTTTTGCACAGCAAAGGAAACCATAAACAAGACAAAAAGACAACCCTCAGAATAGGAGAAAATATTTACAAATGAAGCAACTGACAAAGGATTAATCTCCAAAATTTACAAGCAGCTCATGCAGCTCAATATCAAAAGAACAAACAACCCAGTCCAAAAATGGGCAGAAGACCTAAATAGACATTTCTCCAAAGATATAGAGTGCCAACAAACACATGAAAGAATGCTCAGCATCACTAATCATTAGAGAAATGCAAATCAAAATTACAATGAGGTGTCACCTCACACGAGTCAGAATGGGCATCATCAAAAAATCTACAAACAACAAATGCTGGAGAGGGTGTGGAGAAAAGGGAACCCTCTTGCACTGTTGGTAGGAATGTAAATTGATACAGCCACTATGGAGAACAGTATGGAGGTTCCTTAACAAACTAAAAATAGAACCACCATATGACCCAGCAATCCCACTACTGGGCATATACCCTGAGAAAAGCATAATTCAAAAAGAGTCATGTACCACAACGTTCATTGCAGCTCTATTTACAATAGTCAGGTCATGGAAGCAACCTAAGTGTCCATCAACAGATGAATGGATAAAGAAGATGTGGCACATATATACAATGGAATATTACTCAGCCATAAAAAGAAATGAAATTGAGTTATTTGTAGTGAGGTGGATGGACCTAGAGACTGTCATACAGAGTGAAGTAATTCAGAAAGAGAAAAACAAATACTGTATGCTAACACATATATACGGAATCTAAAAAAAAAAAAAAATGTTATGGAGAACCTAGGGGCAGGGCAGGAATAAAGACACAGATGTAGAGAATCGACTTGAGGACACGGGGAGGGGGAGGGGTAAGCTGGGACAAAGTGAGAGAGTGGCATGGACATATATACACTACCAAATGTAAAATAGATAGCTAGTGGGAAGCAGCCACATAGCACAGGGAGATGAGCTCAGTGCTTTGTGACCACCTAGAGGGGTGGGATAGGGAGGGTGGGAGGGAGACACAAGAGGGAGGGGATATGGGGATATATGTATACCTATAGCTGATTCACTTTGTTATAAAGCAGAAACTAACACAACATTGTAAAGCAATTATACTCCAGTAAAGATGTTTAAAAAAAAGAAATTTACAATGCAGGCCTGGCAAAGCCTTGCTCCATCAACTTGGCATGGAGCCCCTGCATCAGGCTGGAAGGGTCAGACCTCTATACCCCACCTCCTCCCATCGCTAGATACATGCTGCCCTGGGAAGGGTGCGCGACCTTGGGTGAGGGGCTCAGCTGCAAGTCATGGGCTGACTGCACTCACCACAGGTGGGCACCAAGTCCTTCCTTGAAAGTTGGTGTCTACCACAAACCACCTGGAGCGCTCAAATCCGCTTCCCCGTACACATTCAAGGAGCAGCTCCTTCAGGTGTCCACTGGCCCTTTTCCCGAGTGAACTTGGGAAGGAATGTTACTGGGATAAACCACAGCCGCCACCACTGCAGCTGGTCTGGTCATCTCCCTCCTCCTCTCCCCATTCCACGTTCCCCTCACCCTCAGCTATCACTCAGTGGCTCACTTGGTGGCATGATTCAGACCCTCATCCTCAGGGTGCCAGAGCCCCTGGTCACCATGCCTTTCTCAAGCCAGGGTTACCTTATCTGGCCATTTACAGTTACACCTGGGCTGGGGAGTACCAAGAAGCAGCCAAGTAGAACACCTGGGATCCACACGTACTCCTCGATGTCCCCGTGGTGGAACAGCAGCCTGTTTATAATCAGGTTAAACACTCTTGCCATGACAGTGACGTCACTTCTTGACTGCGGGTCCCTGGATACAAGGAGTTCAAAGCACCCAGGAGCCAGACTTGGCTTATAATTCAGTGTAAATTTCTGGGCAAAAGTGTGCCCTCTTTGCCTCAGAGTGGCCAGGCCAGGAAGTACGAGGTCTCCAAGGGCTTATTAGAGTAAGGGTAAGTGGGGTCACTCCTGCTTCGCCCCTTGGTTACTGTATTCCTACATTCTTCCTTATGGAGACGTAACACCATAAAGTTCTTTGATTCAACCAATGCTCTGTAGCAAGTACTGCCCATCAGTGTCCCATTTGGGCCAGAACTTTATACTCTCACCTCCTTCAATCACTAGATGTGGGCCGCCTCAAAGAGGATGTGACCTTGGGGAAAGGGACTCTCAGCAGCTGAGGCAGAGGTGACAGCCACAGGCAGTCAGCTAACCGTACTGCCCACAGAGGGGGGCAGTGAGCCCTTCCGTGAGGGTGCATTATGAGTGAAAGGACCCAGATTAACCTCATGCCCCTCCTTCCCCCTCCCCCACCAACGCACACACCTTTTTCCTTAAACTTGCTGTCCTCATGGTCCCAAGATGATAACATGGTTCTAAGAATCACATCTAGAGAAAGAAAGGGGCTATTTCCTCCAGTGTCCCCTTGAGAGCAAGGAACCCTTTCCTAGGACACTGCAGCAGACTTCCTCTCTTGTTTCACTGGCCAGAAAGGGAAACTGCATGGTTTTGGAAGGCCTTCTGGGGCCCCAAATTTTTATCACCTGGTCCCAAGACCCACCCTCTCAAGAGACTCCCTCTGGACCCATCCACAGTCCCTCCAGGGTCTCTTCAAAATTCATTCATGAATACAATGGAATATTACTCAGCCATAAAAAGGAATGAAATTGGGTCATTTGTAGAGACGTGGATGAATCTAGAGACTGTCATACAGAGTGAAGTAAGTCAGAAAGAGAAAAACAAATATCATATATTAACGCGTATATGTGGAACCTAGAAAAATGGTACAGATGAACCAGTTTGCAGGGCAGAAATTGAGACACAGATGCAGAGAACAAACGTATGAACACCAAGGTGGGAGAGCAGTGGGGGTGGTGGTGTGCTGAATTGGGCAATTGGGATTGACATGTATATACTGATGTGTATAAAATTGATGACTAATAAGGACCTGCTGTATAAAAAAAAATTAAATTAAATTAAAAAAAAATTCATTCATGAAACAAATGTATTGAGCATTCACTGGGCACCAGGCACTGTTCTAGGCACTTGGGATATATCAGTGAACGAAACAGAGATCCTTGCCTTCATTGAACTTACATTCTAGTTGGGGGCGGGGAGATATTTATGAGCACAAACAAGTAAATTAGTATGTTACAATGTGATAAGTTGAAACAAATAAAGAAGAAGCAAAGAAAAAGTAGAACAGAGTAAAAAGGATTGGGAATGCTGCAGAAAGGGGCTGGCTGACTTAATAAACAAGGTAAGGGTAGGTCTCACTGGGTGAGATAGTAACAAAGTCCTAAGGAAGTAAAAGAGGTATCAAAGCGGAGAACTAGAGGAAAGGCATTCCAGGTGGAGGGTCAAAGACCGTAAGGTGGACATAGTCGGCGTGTTCAAGGAACAGGCCAGGAGGCGAAAGGTACCTGGGGTAAAGTGGGTGAGAGGGAGGATAGTAGGAGATCGGGTCAGAGAGCTAGCAGGGCCGGGTCGTGTAAAGCCTTGCAAGCCAGTGAAGTCTTTAGCTTTCCCTCAAGCGAAACGAGGAGCCTTTTCTGGGATTTGAGCAGAGAAGTGACATGATTGACTTTTTTTTTTTTTTTTTTTTTTGGTACGCGGGCCTCTCACTGTTGTGGCCTCTCCCGTTGCGGAGCACAGGCTCCGGACGCGCAGGCTCAGCGGCCATGGCTCACGGACCCAGCCGCTCCGCGGCATGTGGGATCCTCCCGGACCGGGGCACGAACCCGTGTCCCCTGCATCGGCAGGCGGACTCTCAACCACTGCGCCACCAGGGAAGCCCTGACTTATATTTTTAAAGGATTGATCGAGCTGTTATGCTGAGAGTAGACTATTAGGGATGAGGTTAGAAGAAGGGAGACTTAGAGACTATTGCAGTAATCCAGGCAAGAGATGGTGATGGCTTGGACCAGGGTGGTAGGAGTGGAGGAGGATAGAAGTGATTAAGTCTGGATGTCTTCTGGAGATGGAGCCAACAGATGCTGCTGATGGATGAGACGTGGAACGTGAGAGAGATGTGTCCAAGATTACTCCAATTGGAAGGATGCTGAGATAGAGAGGGATCAACTGAGATGAGGAAGGCAGGAGTGGGAGAGATTTGGGGGAACAGGAGATAGATCAGTCGTTGAGCTTTGGACACGTTGATTCTTGGGTTCCCAGCGATTAGCATCAATTCAAAGCTAATGTCTAGTATTTCCTAAAAGGTCTGAATTTCCCCTTCCCCCTTCCTTGGAGGAAGATTTACAGCATATGCTTGTGGCATTGCTACAAGGTCCTCCCTGAAGGGACCTGGCCTCCTATTCAATCAGGACTTCAGGTCTGTGAACTGGCTTCGATGTGGAAAGGTTGAGATGAAAGGTTGAGATGCTCCCTTGTGACAACAATTTAAGTTAGCCTTCTGCCCATAAGACATGGAGGTTTTTCTGTTACATAGCTCAATCATATTTAGTAAGTTGCTCATCTATTTCATTCCTAGAGACACTGATCAAAGATCCCTGCAAGCCAAGGGAATTTCCTGGCGGTCCAGTGGTTAGGGCTCCATGCTTCCACTGCTGGGGACCCGGGTTCGATCCCTGGTCGGAGAACAAAGATCCTGCAAGCTCTGCGGTGCTGCCAAAAAAAAAAAAAATTCCCTGCAAGCTGACACACCCTGTTTCTTACTTCATCCTGCCTCATGTTACAGTAAAGGCCCCCGCCTTGCCTCAGGCAGTTCAGCCACTTGGCCTCTTCTCCTCTAGGACCCCATCATCCCCAGTGAAGTCAGGGAGCCCATCTCAACAGTGCCTCCTTCAATATCCAAACTACAGAGGACACCCACCGTAAAATTTTTCAAGGATATTGATGCTGCTGTCACTAATGCTTATCTCAACACCTAGGTGGAGAATTATTCTCTGAGCCCTCTTGGGAATGTACTTGTTGGGAATAGGGAGTATATGCAATTTCATGTGCTAAATCTTCTCCAACATTCCTATCTTTTTAGACGTCAGATACATTCACCAGGAGAATGCTGGTATCTCCACCTCACAGAATACAGGTCACGCTGAGTACTAGGTTCAGTCAATCGAACAAGCCAACTATGAGAGCTACTTTCAGCTGCAAAAGATAACATATTAAATCTAGACTCTCTAGTAAGGGCGCTCATAACAATAAAATCAGTCTGATCCAGTGTTGTAGTCTTTCCTCCTTGACTCCACCCCAGCTCTACTCAATTAGATTCTCCAAGGATGGAGGCCTGGCATCTGTCTTGTTAACAAGCAACCCAGGGAATTCCCTGATGGTCCAATGGTTAGGACTCAGAGCTTTCACTGCTAAGGTTCCACAAGTCGCCCAGCACAGCCAGAAAAAAACCATCCCAGGTAAACTTCATGTAGCCAACTGGAATCCACCCAAGGACCAGCTTTGGGGAACCACTGGTCTGATCCACTTTCCTCCTCTTAACAGATCAGAATCTGAGGGTGGAGAGAGAAAGTGACTTGCTCCAGACCAAAAGTGAGTTCATGTCCAAGTCAGGACCATAACTTTGGTCTCTTGACTCCCTATGGGAACTTCTGCTGCTCTTCCAGGCCAGCTTTACCACAAACCTGGAAATATCTAGTCAGCATACCTGAGAAATTAGTGTGGAGATGGGTTGGACTGGTGGGCAAACCAAGGCTGCACATGTTCAATGCTACAGGCACTGGGATGAAGGTGACCTAGTTTGGGAGAGAATGATGTGTTCCCTTCTGGTTGATCTTGGTTGTAAGGGACTATAAAATCAACCCAACAGGGTTAAGCCAAAAAGAAATGTACTGGCTCACCCGGTGTCAAGACCACGTGTAGGTTTGCTTCACACGTGATGAGATACGGAGGCTCCGCTCATCCAGGTTGGTTTTCACTGTCTGTTCTCTGCTGACTCTGTCCTCGGGCAGGCTGTCCTCTCAGGGCTCTGTCTTCCCAGTTTCTTGCATAGCAGAGAACAGAGGGAAGCTTTGTCTCAGTCGTCGCAGCAAAAGTCTCATCGGCTGTAATCAAGTTACATGTCCAGCTTTAAATGACGTACTGTAGCCAGAGAAATGTGATAGGCTTTTTGACCCACACTTAGGTCAAGTGCCCCACTGAGTCATGTTACCCCACTCTGGGAGCACAGGGACTGAGAGTGGGAGAAAAGTGGCCAAGATCAGGGTAAGAGTGCCAGGAGAAAGATGAGTAATTGCTGAAAGGTCAAAACTGCAGATGTTCCCAGTCCTAGGAACGATGGGGAACCTGACAACGGCCCTGGAGAAGGTGGCGGTTATAATCGGGTGGTGATGTTAAGGTGTTGGTTATAATGCAATGGTGGTGTGAGAGACGGTGGTTATAATGCCCACCTCTTGGGGTGTCCGCCTAGTCCTCAACCTCCACTTTCTCTGGGAATTGCCCTCTTCACGTATAAAAGGGTAGGTCCTCACCTTCGGGTATGTTCAGTGTGACACAACACCTCCGTGGCCATAGCTCAGTGCTACGTTTACAAGTGACCAGAGAGGCTCCCACCCATAAAGGGCCCTTGATATAAAAAGTACCCCAAAAGTCATTTATTAAGGACCACATGGGCATCTGCCACTCAGGACACAGTGCTCAGAGCTGCACAGTGTAAACTCAAACCCTCAGCATCTACTCAGCCCTAACACCATTCAGCCCCATGGAAACAGACGTTTCTCCACACCTCTTGCCTCGTCCTCCAAACAAAAGACGATTGCATCGCTCTGCCGGAAGGTTTCCACTGCTGCTGAAATTGCAGACAGCCACTGTTTGGAGTGTGGGGGAGACTGGGGAAAGCCCTTAGGTAAGAGAAAATGCAGATTAATTAACTGGTCAAATCTTTCCTCTCAGGGAGCATGAATGTGTAGATTCCTTCATAAGGAAGTAGTGTTTCCCAGAAAATGCTAGCATCCATTTTCTTGCTTCACTTCGTGTTCCAGTGGGTAGCGTGGTATTTGCAATAGTGGCGTATGATGGCTGAGGAACGTTCTGCAGCATTAAACAATGCATTTTACACTTAAATTTGTAAATGAAGGTGAAGTATAATATGGAAGATATATTCTTGCCAATTCTCTACTGTTATGAATCTAGACATTGCTTAATGAGATGGTAAAAGTCGTGATGTAAGATATAGGGATTTATATGATGTCATTAAGATACATTGTAATATGTTCTGTGCTGATGATAATTTATCATATACACACCATTTAAATATTTGAACATGTTATGTAACACTTATAATTCATCTCTAAATTTAAGTATTAAGTATTGAAAATTTATTTTCAATTCTAACTGCTACTACCTCAGCAGAACAAAGTTTCCTCAAATTGAAATTTTAAAAACCTGAAAAAAAAATAACCAGACTAAAGAAAGGTGGTCTAATTAGACATTACTATCAGCAGACTACAAATTATGTGAAAATTTAATTATAGCAACACAATTGGTAATTTTGCTGAAATCAAAGCAAGAAAACTAGGTTTTATGGAATGAAGATATAATAATGTATTAATTATTCACATCTTTGTTTTTTCACTCATCTAACATTGCTGACCCTCATCTAACAAAATACCCCTGTATGCTCAATGATAATTAAATTCAATCATCTTTGGTACTTTGATGACTTTCTCTGTATAAAAAAATCAAAACATATTTTTCAGTGTGTCATTATGAAAGTGTATTTGTCAAGGTAGGAGGATAGATTTCTTGCCATTGCTTTCTATGAGAAGCTCCTGATTCCCTTCCACGTGTTCCTCTACTTTCCTTAGTGTAGACTGGATGCTTTTTGTTCCTTGTGCTCTATCTAAAGGCCACTTGGTGAAGACAGTGGTGGAAGGTGGAATGCTGGAGATGTTGTTGATAAAGATGGGATGATGCAAGTGTAGGTGATAAGGCCTGGAGCACAATGCAGTTGGGGCTGACCTCCTTCCAATCCTTGCTTGGGTCCAGAAGACTTGAAGTCCTGCCCAGCCAACAGAAAAGCAAGGCAGGAGGGCCAGCGGGCAGGGAGAGCAGACTTGCTTGGGCCCCGCCTGAGGGGTAGAATCGAGGCAGGCTGTGCTGCTCAGTGGGTAAGAGCCGGCTCTGGAGTCCCAGCTCTACCATCTGCAAGCTGTGTGACCCTAGGTGAGTTACCTCTCTCTGCCTCTGTTTACTCACCATGTCACATGGGGTTTTGTGAGGAGTAAGAGAGGTACTGAGAGTCAAGCACTAGCAGAGCGCCTAGCACAGAGTAAACCCTCAGTAAACGCAGTTGGTTTTGTTCTAACTCTAGGTTGTAAGCTCCTGAGAGCAGAAATCCTATCTGTTTTATTTCCGTTGTTCGTTAGCATCTTGTAGGTGTTCCGGGGGAAGAATGTTTAATGACACCCTCCTCCCCTCTTCGGCCGCCCCCGCGGCGAGTAGCGGGCAGCAGGCGGCGCCGGCTCTGCCCAGAAGCCACACCCCTCGGAGGGAGAGGGCGCGGGAGCCAGGCTATTGTTGTGGTCGAGATTCCTTCCGAAACGGAAAGCCCGGAATTAGGGGATAGCGGCTCTAATCTGTGCGGGGCTCACCCACGGCCGGCGGAGGGGGGCTCCTCCTGTGGTGCCGGGCGTTACAGACCCCAGCCTGAGCCCCTCCCTCTCTCTGAACTCTCCACCTCCCACTGAATCCCCGTCCCCTGCCCTGAGGCCCCACCTCTCCTCTAAGCCCCCTTCTCTCACTGAGCCTGCCTTTGCTCGGTGTCCCCATCGCCTCCCTGCACCCATCTCCTCACAGAAACCCCTCTCTTCCCTGCACCCCCTCTTCTCTCTAAGCCCTCTTGAGCACCGGCCCCCCTTCCCTCTCAGCAGCCGCCTTCCCTAGCCTCTTGCCCTCA
The DNA here is from genome assembly GCF_003676395.1 of Aethalodelphis obliquidens. Classification (NCBI taxonomy): domain Eukaryota; kingdom Metazoa; phylum Chordata; class Mammalia; order Artiodactyla; family Delphinidae; genus Aethalodelphis; species Aethalodelphis obliquidens. The sequence continues at coordinate 32,495,241 of NW_020837953.1, read as the reverse complement.
CTGAGACCCGGGCTCCTGCCGTCCCCTTAGCCTATTGCTCTCACCATCCCTCCCTCAACGACACGGCACCCCCCCCGACCCTGCCCTCTACAGCCTCCCCTCCCTCCCATCCCACCCCCATCAGAAATCCCCTGCAGACCCAGATCTGACGCCCCCTCCTCTTTGAAAGCTTCCCACCCCAGCCAGGGCAGAACAGATGCCCCCAGTGTGCCCTGCTTTGTTCAGCTTTGTAACAGCAGCGCTGCTCACATTTGAGCTGTGATCAGTCCTTCACACTTCTGTTCCCCCCACCCCTGCAGCAGGGTGAGCTCCCTGAGAGCAAAAGCCAGGTCTGACGCATCTGCTTGCACAGGGCAGTGTTCAGAACGACTTGGTGATGTGGCTGAGAGTGAGACTGTGGGATTAGAAAAAAAGACTTAGGCCGTCAGTGTCGGGGAAGGCGATGGAGGGCGAGACCTGAGAAGCCAAGACTCCTGAAATTTACAAGCACCTGAGGCACCAGGTGCTTTCTCAGGCACCACTTCTTTGTGCCACACAAAAGCTGGTCTTGCTCTCATTTTACACAGAAGGAAACTCAGAGAGGTTAAGTTCTTGCCTGAGGCCACAGAGCCAGTGACTGACTGACCAGGCTTAGAATCAGAGGCACCGAGGTGTGGCTGCCTGTGGTGAGGGGGGCAGTAGCTGGCTGGTGAGGGAAGTGACACATTTCTCCTCTGCGACAGTGTGGATCTGGGGCCTGAGGCTGGAGCTGAAGGGTCTCCCGACCTGTCCTCATCACTCCTGACACTGACCAGAGATGTGTCCCCATCCTCCCACCACCCTCTCCTGGAAGGAGCCAGTTCTGACTCAGCCATTCCCATCTACCCTCATCCTCAAGGTGATCCAGGAATGAGCTCGGAAATAGGAAGGAAACATCCCTCGGATTTGGCCTCCCCCCTCAACAAAGGTCCTGGCTCTAGGGCCAGAAGGAGTCACTTTAAGGCTCTCCCTGGGGACCCATGACCAGAAAGACAGATGATCCGATTCAAGTCAAGTGTGACCAAGCGACGGGCAGGGCAGGCAGCTGGATCTCTCATGATCTCCTCCACCTCCCACCTCTTTCAGGGCTGACTCCTTCAGGGCTCTCTCAGCCGAAAGCCAACCCACTCAAACCTCGCCCCCACGACTCTGCTCTCCAGGACGGTAGTATGTGTCTATTGACATCCTGGGATAGGGTACCGTCACCCCTCAGACTGGGAGCTCCTGAAAGCAGGGCTCTTTGACCAGTCCCCACCCCCAGACTCCTGAGGGCAGGGCTGTGTCTGGCCCTTCTGACTGGGGACTCCCAGGGCTGGGGCTGTGTCTCCCTATTCTGAGCACTCCTGAGGGGAGGTGGGCTCACTTTTAGTCACCCTCATCGGCCTGGGGGCTACCCCAGGGCAGCACCTGCATTGCACTCTGAATCCCCCTCTTTCTGTAGCCCAGTATCTGTCTGGAGGTGAGAAGGAGGCCCCGGCCTGCCCTGCCACCCAACCCGGATGCTCCTTTAAGACCAAAGGGATGGGGGTTGTATAAGAGTCAGACACAACAGCCCCATCCTCCCCCTCCTTCACAGGCCAGGTTTCCTGCCATTGACAGCATCCCAGCTGGGCCCTGCCCGGCCTCATGCTTAACCCCTTCATGACCAGATCTCAGGGCTACTGGCCTGCACCTGCAACCTTCATCTATAAAATTAGGAAAATAATTGGGTTGTTTTGAGGATTAAATGTGTTAATCATTGTGTGAAGTACTCAGAACAGTGCCCTAGGATATATTAGTCTCTCAATAAAAATTAATTGTTCTTCCTAACTGTGTGAGCTTGGGTGAGTCATTTCACGTATCTGAGCCTCAGTCTCTTTAGCAATCAAATGGAGAAAATAACAAACCTACTTCCGAAACATAGTCCTGGGGATGAATTGTGATCATGTATATGGGAGCATTTTGTAGAGTGCTGTAACCACACAATATGGAACTATCTATCATGAACAACAAAAAAATTTTTATTTTATTACCTCTAACTAGGTAATAAAAATCTCTTACCAGGAGATGGGCCTTCTGGTTTTCAGACTTATTACCTTACTTGACAGGCAGAGGGTGCATTGGAAAGAGTGGATTTGGGGTTGGAATTAAGTACCCCCCTTTAATCCTGTTTCCTTACCCATAAAGTGGTGTGATCACTCCTGCTGGGTCCTCTGTTTAGGGTCCTTGGGAGGGACAAAGGAGATCAGAGAGCACAGGTGTGAATGTGCTTTGCAAACATTAAAAAGTGCTAGAAGGGAGGGAAAGGGATTTGTGAAAAGTGGCCATGGGGTGGTGGTGCAAGAACCGCTTGGCAAGGACATTGGTCTTTGAGCTCTGGGTACTGCAGACTTTACCCACTGGGGAGAGAAGAGGGGCTCTCTTGGAACCAGCATTGTGGAGCCAGGGCTCCCCCTGAAGACATGAGGTGTCAAATAAGAAGCTGTGCTAGCTCTAGAATTTCCCAATGAGGGCAGAGAAGGAAGGGGGTCCTTTACCCAGGCTTGGCCCCAGAATCATCCCGTCATCACCCTCTTCCCAGACAATCCCATTTGCCATCAGAGGACCTTGAGCAGAGGCAGCTTCAATGGGCTCCCTTGTGACCTTCATGACAAGACTTGCTGGGAGGGGCTCACCCGGCACATCTGCAGCACCACTGCCCCCCGCCTTTAGGTTGCAGATTCCTGGCCTCACCCCTCGGGAGAGCAAGCTTGACACCATCCACACACCTGGACCAGGACAGGTCTAAACCTGCTACAGAGGGAAAAAGCTGGTTAACTAGAACCCTGCGCCTTCTCATCTGAATGAGGATGACCTGCCAAGGCCCAGCAGAGGGGGCTGACCCCACGTGAATCGCATGTCCCCACCCCAGGCTCTGGAGGGAGCTTGGGAATCAGGAGACCTTGTTTGGGGTGCTGGCTGTGCCCCAAGCTCACTGTGCCTCTGTGCAAATCACTTAACCTGTCAGGGACCGTATGACCATCTATAAAGTAAAGGAGCTGGACGTGGTCCAAAGGTCCTCTCCAGCACTGAGACTGTGACCAGGAAGGAGTTAACAGAGGCCAGGCTCCAGGTCAGGAAGGCAAGGGTTAACCTGGGGGGGTGGAGGCTCTCTTGGCTTTTCCTGTGTAGAGTGAGGTTTGGCTGCCACCAAAGTTACTTCCAGTCCCTGCTGTCCCTCCTGCCTTCAGTCTGGACCTGCCTGGGGACCCTGGCATTCAGCCTCACCATGCAGAGGTGAGTGCATCCTGAGCCCAGGGCTGGGGTGGGAGGGCACCCAGGGACCCGAGGGCAAGGAGGCTGGCACCAAGCCAGTGAGCACAGTCCCCTAGCCTGCATCTGCATCCAAAGCCAAATGCTTGGGCAAAGTTCGGACCACTAACCCCAGTACAGGGAGAGGGTGGGCAAAGGGATGGCGGGCGCAAAGATGTCTGCCAGCCTTCTAGGGTGGAATGTCTGTGGTTGGGCACCAAGGCAGCCCAGAAGGCAGGGAAGAGGCAGTGGACAGCAAACTATTTTGGTCCCTGTGTTTAGGAACTTTTTATAGCCGCCTGCTCAGGGCTCGGAAGAGAAGGAGGGGACGGGAGGGTACCCTTGAGGTCAGACAAGCACAGTGCCCTCCTGGGACCTTGGAATCTGACCTATTGCCAAGTTTAGTCCTTGGGAGGCAGGAAGGAGGGCACTGCCAGGCCTTCCTTGTTGCCTGGTTTCCCAGTCACCAACTACCTATGGACTGACTTGCTAGACCCTAGATGGGTGTGTGTGTGTGTGTGTGTGTGTGTGTGTGTGTGTGTACACAGGCTGCCCTGGGGTGGGTAGGGTTGGCAGTCTCTGCCCCAAGGCCCCTTACCAAGGCTCCCCTTCCCCCATCCCTGGCAAGTTCTGTTCCTTTGTTGCCTGCAGACCCGAGGTCTCCTCAGCCCCCAGAACTGATGTGTCCCTCTCAGCTGAATGGAGGACGGGGGGAGCAGGGAAACAGGGATGGGGTAGAGTGTGCTGAGCCGCGTGGGTGGCCCACTCTGTTCCTGCCAGGGGAACCTCAGCTCTTGACTTACGACCCCTCCGGCCCCCCCTTCCCCAGCAGAAGGGAGCTGGATGAGAAGGGTCACGGGGTTTTAGGACGAGGGACCCTGAGGGCAGATTTCTGGGAGCGCAGGTTATTGGGAAGAATTAGTGGAAGGAAATTTTTAGTGAGATAAGGGGGCCAATCTCTAGCAGAAAGTGCTTGGTTTTATAGCAGCAGGAATAGAAGCAAAACATAGAGGAAAGTTTTGATAGGCAAGTGAGATACTCATTTGGAACTAGTTCTGGACTGTAAAGCAAAGAGATCTGGGTTCCCGTCCTGGGCCCAAACTCTCAGTAAGGCCTGAACAAGCCTCCTCCTCCCTGGGCCAGTTTTCTCTTCTATGAAATGGAAATGCAGAGGTAAACAAGGTATACAGTTGGGCATTGTGGAATTCCCTTCGCAGGGGCACAGAGCAGGTGGCAGGTAGCTGGCTGAAGTGACCTGGTGACCACCTCCCTCTCTTTCCCTGATGGCCCTGCTGGGCCTGGGCAGGGCAGTTGGCTGCAATTACTGGAGGCTCCTACCCTGTGGTTATATCCCTGACCTCTGTGTTTGGGGGCGGGATGGGTGGGTCCTGCTGGAGCCAGCATGTGGCTGGGAAGCCTCCTTGTCTTGGACTCAAAGTTGCTAGGTTGGGAAGAGGTATTTTTTCCGGTTGAGGCTACTGTCGGGAATTGGGCAGGGACCAGCCCCATTTCCTTTTCCAAGTGTCCTGCTTGCCGATGCCTGCTTGGCATGGCCCTGTGGCCAGAATGGGGCACCCTCAAAGGGGCATATGCTTCTGGGTGGCCAGGGAGCCCCTGCCCATTGTCTCTGAGGGATGGGCGTGGGAGGGATACCTGAGCCTCTGCCCCCTGGGCATGGCACCTGGCTGACTTGGATGGGGGAGGGGTGGCTGGCTGAGCCTATTCCCAGGAATGCCTGCAGGAGAGGGGCAGGGACATTTCCTACTCTCCCCCTGACCATTCCTCTTTCTCCACAGGTCCCAGGAGGCCCCAGCCAATTGCTCTCAGCTCCTCAACTATCTGCCTACCTCCAGTGGCTTATGGGGCACCGTCCTGCCCAGTTCTGCTAAGATGCTCCTGGCCTCTCCCTCCACCCCATCCAGGGGACGGACCCCCAGCGCTGTGGAGAGGCTGGAGGCCGACAAAGCCAAGTATGTCAAGACGCACCAAGTGATAGCGCGACGCCAGGAGCCAGCTCTGCGTGGGGGTCCCAGGCCGCTCACCCCGCACCCCTGCAACGAGCTGGGGCCCCCTCCGTCGCCCAGGACGCCCAGACCTGCCCGCCGGGGCAGTGGCAGGCGGCTGCCAAGGCCTGATTCCCTCATATTCTACCGCCAGAAGCGCGAATGCAAGGCTTCAGTGAACAAAGAGAACGCCAAGGGCCAGGGGCTCGTGCGTCGCCTCTTCCTGGGCGCCCCCCGAGACGTCGCTTCAAGCAGCCCAGGCTCAACGGAGCGACCCGCGGCTCCTGGGGGTTGGGCCGCGCCCCAAGATGCCCCAGACGCAGCGGGAAAGCGGGCATTGTGCCCCACGTGCTCGCTGCCCCTGTCGGAGAAGGAGCGCTTCTTCAACTACTGCGGTCTGGAGCGCGCGCTGGTGGAGGTGCTGGGCGCCGAGCGCTTCTCTCCGCAGAGCTGGGGCGCCGACGCCAGCCCCCAGCCCGGAACGTCGCCGCCGCCCGGCTCTGGGGACGCCAGCGACTGGACGTCCAGCGACGGCGGCGCAGAACGCCGAGACCGTGCGGAGTGCGGTGGCTCGGAAGCGGCGGGCTCGGCGCGGGACGGGCGCCCCCAGGTGTCGGTGGTGGAGCGCAACGCGCGCGTCATCCAGTGGCTGTACGGCTGCCAGCGCGCCCGCGGCCCGCCGCGCGAGTCCGAGGTGTGACCGCCGCCGCTCGTGAGCAGGCTCTGGTGGAGTCCGGGGTCCGGGGAAGGGCAAGGGGTGAGCGCGGGGCTGGACCCAGGCACGGGCGGGGACACCCTGCCTCTCACGCGCCGGGTGCTTTTGGGCAAACCCTTCCCTTTGGATCTCGGTTTCCCCTCGTGAACCTTGGGAGGATGGGACAAAAAGATCCCGAAGGCCCTTCCCAGCGCAGGCGGCGGACGGGGAGGGGGCGGCCTCGTGGCCCCTGTGGAGGCCGGGAGGCTAGTGAAGACTGGGCGAGTGAAGACTCGGGTGGGAGATCAGAGAACCTGCTGAATAAAGTCAAAAAGTTATTTAAAGGAGTCGAGAGGCTGGATTACAGAGCAGACGCGCGAGGGTTTTGGAGTGTGGGTTCCAGGCAGACTGTGCCTCTCGGGACCGCAGACACACCCCTCGGTGATCAAAGTATATTTGAAATGGTCACAAAGCGCTTGGCAAAGTTCCTGGCATATAGGAAGTGCTCAATAAACGAAGCCGCTATGACCACCACCGAATTAGTACTAACACCATTATGATCGTCTCCGCCACCGACCCCCTCCAGGAGGGTCCAAATTAGAGCTGGGAGCCAGGAATCGCGCGCTTGGGGAGTTTTGGGGAGGGGTCTGCTCCAGAAACCTGGGGTTCACCAGCCCCTGAAGGCTCCCATTCCTGGAGCTTTGCTACCCATTTTGGTTACTAGATATGAAGGGCTGAGATGTGGAGGATCCAGAATCGAGGACAATAAAGGACTCTTCAAACCAGGCCTTTGCAACCCGCAGCCTCACATCTTGTCACCGTCTTCCTTTCCCTCAAAGACAAACAAGGTCACCTGTTTCCTCACACGTTCACACCTGTAAGTCTTTGTTCACGGCCTTCTCCCTTTGCCTGGGTTACCTTCCCCTTTCTCTCCACTCATCCTTCTAAGATTACATATACGCATTCTCTCTCAGGAACTCCTGAATTTCCCAGCCGGGGTCATCTCCTCTGAGCTCCCAACTACAGCCTTATTTTTGTGCCTCAACTTATCACCTTGTGTGGGACCCGCTGGTAGTCTGGGTTCTCTTGTTAGTCACTGACCTTCCCCTAGTACAGGGACAGCCCACGTAGCAAGGCCACAAGAAACGTTTGTCGAATTAAAAGGGGCTGGACAGGGCGGCGGGACTTGTCCTTTAGGGTTCCCCAGATTCCTGGAAAGTTGTACCCTAAATCGAACACAATCTACCCTGATACCTAAGAGGTCTCTGGTCATTTTCTCCTTGTACGTTTGTGGGGGGAGAAGGCGAGGACCACTCCAGCTGGACCCTGCCCTGAGGTTGCCCACCCAAAAGCAGCCTTCCCCGCCGTATGGAAAAAAGCACGCGGTCACACGGAGTGTCGGGCCAGGGTTTTTTTTTATCGTGGGAGGGGAGGAGCGGTCGCCCAGTTAGGCCGGCAGACTAGTCGCCCTTGGCCGCAGCTTTCACCCTCATCTCGGCCAGTTTGTGGGTGAGAAAGCCCCACTTGAAGCCGGCTGCGGGATCGGCTTCCCGCGGCTCGGGGCGCTCGGCGGCCTCGTCCCCGGCTTCAGGGTCCCGATCCGGAGTGGGTTCCGCGCCGCTCAGCATGGACGCTGCCGCCGCCTGCTGCTGCTGCTGCTGCTGCTGCTGCCACCTGCTGGCGAACACGTCCCAGAACCCGGTCCCGCGCGTCTCCGCCGCCTCCTGAGAGGAGGGCTGCGCCGCCAGCGGGCTGCAGGAGAGAGGCGGGGTCAGGGGCTGGCCGAGAGGCCCCGGAGAGGACAAAGGACAGGAGGCGGGGTCACGGGACCAGTAGTGGAGCCAGTGGGGCCCGGGTGAGGTCAAGGGCTGGAGGGGCCCGGGAGACTGGCGGCAGGGCCTGGAGGCAAGGGGAGGGCTCAGAGGCATTGGGAAAGGGGGCTGGGGTGGGACAGGGTCAGGGGATTAGGTGAGGGGTCTGGGAAGAGGGGACCGGGATCAGGATCCCTGGGGAGAGAGCTGGGGTCAGGGGTTTAGGGTAGAGGAGAAGGGCGAGGCCAGAGGAGGCGAGCCAGAGGCGCAGGGTCTGGGAAGGTGGAGGAGGAGGAGCCCTGAAAGAGGGGCGGGCGGAAGGATGCGAAGAGACTGTGGGACCCGAATGGGAACGTTAGATCCGGGAAGGGGGCGGGGTCAGACTCTGGGGGCGGTCGTTCCGGAACCCGAGGGCAGAGCCCTGGGGAAGGAGACGGGGCGGGGACAGCGTTCTGGCTCCGGGATGGAGGAAAAGAGGGTCCAGAAAAATGAGGGTCGCTGGGTAGAAGGATGGGTGGAGCGACCCCGAGGGAAGGAGAAAGGCCTACATCAAAGGCTTACGGGAGAGGGGAACTAGGGAGGTAGCAAGTAGATGTGGGGGAAAGGGCAATCAAGGAGCAGTGATGAGGCTTGAGGTAGGGAGAGGGGGTGAGCGGGAGGGAGAAAAGGAACCCTGGGGCAGGAGAGATGGGTGGGTCAGGGGGAACCTAGGGAAGAAAGGAATAGGGGAATGCCAAAAGGGAAGTGTGACTGGGCTGGAGGAAAGGGCAGAGATGAAGTGTGTGCCACAATGGAGCTAGGAGGAAGACAAGGCCCCGGGTCTGACCCTCTATGCCCCCAGCATCAAAGACCTGCTAAGACAGTGGTTCCTAAACTATTGTCCTCAAGTCTTCAGGGAGCTCGCTGAAAATATAGATACCAGGCCTCAGTCAACACCGGCTGAATCAAAATCTTTGAGGGAGGGTCTGGGAATTTGTGTTTGTCTCAAGTTCCCTGGGAGGATGAGGGTTAGACCAATACTTGGGAACCACTGATCTGAACCACTCGCTGTTCCAAACACCTAAAACTTCTCTCCTGGGTTCCCTTCTTCTAGGGAGATGACCCCTCCCACATGGATGGGGAGAGAGAGCCCGTAATACCTTTTAGCATCTCAATCCCAACAGCTGGTAAATTCCTCCTGAGATCTAACCTAATCTCCCAGATATGCTGATTGGGCCTCTTTCCTGCTGAGAGAAACAGAAACAGCCAGGGGCTGGCCCTCCCCAGTCCTCCATAGTCAGAAAGACAAACAAACCAGAGGAAAGGACATGGGAGAAGGGGATCCCCAGGCCCATCCCAGACCCCTCAACACACACACGTACTGGTCAGCACAGGGCTCTGGTGGCAGCAGCTTGTCCTCGTCTTCTTTGTTAAACAGAGACGACATTGTCAGCCAGCCTCTCACCCCAACCCCCTGAACCTGGGAGAGAGGGGCTGGGAGTCAAGGAGAGCCCCCAGCACCACCTCCCAGGACTCCACAGCAGCTTCTGCCAGGCTCCCCAGGGTTGGGGTGGAAGAAGGGAGAACTCACCCGGCGGGCCAGCTGTGACATGGGATTGAAGGCCTCTTCAGCTGGTTCTGCTGCTTCAGACTCCACTAACGCTGGGTTCTCCTTCTGGGACACAAGACCCCTACCCAGCATGAGAGAGGCCGCAGAGGAATATGACTTCCCTCCCCCACTGCTAGCCTGGTACACATAGACCTGGCACCTCCAAACCCCATGGAACAAGACGCACACCTAGGCCCCTGACACCCTCCAAAAATACACGCAGCTGTACCTCTACGCAAATCTACCTGTCACACATTTCCTGTACAGTCAATCCCCGCAGACACCTTTGAGCTCACATACTGCCCACCCACAGATACATGCAAAACATGTGGACAAGGGCTTGCACGCCAGTGTAGACACACACCTGTACAGGAGCGTGCCTCCGCATGGCTACAACTCTTCCCCTGTATGTACACAGATATATGTGCTGTGAGGCACCTACACAAGGACACTTACACAGTTATACCATTCACACCTGTGCACTTCCACAACTGAAGACAGCTGCACGGAGGCCCACTCACAGCACACACAACCTCTCCACTCATCCACAGACACCAAGACACAGATGTTCACACACACCCAAACACACATGCCATACAAACATAGTACCTGCGAATGCCTGCATGCCTCTGTAGACTTCTGCCCCCCAAAAACACACCTGAAAACACCTGTAACCAGTTCACACCTGCACACACACCTTAAATGGGGATTCCACATGGACGCCAATCCCAATACTGACCCACAGACACTTCTACACAGGGCCAGCCCTAGACACCAACCTGTGTAGACAGACACGTGTTCACACTGACATACACACACCCCAGCACTAGTTTCTGCCTCTGCCATGTCTGTTTGTGCAATTGCCATTTATTGCAGCCTCCAGAGGTAAGGCTGTTTTGGAGCCTTTTCAGTTTTTCTTTTTAAATGTCAGAATAAACATGGTCCAAGTATGGCTCTGTTCTGTTGCTGCTACAGTAACCCTCAGTGTACAAGTGCCACTTCCCCTACTTCCCGGGGGCTTGCTTCCTCTCAAGGTGAGTCATCCTGCTTTTGCTCAGCTCTGCCCATTAGAAAGTTGTGTCAAGCTGAGCGTATCTGTGTGGGTACTGTGCATTGGTCCTAAAAGGATCCCTTCCGTGTGGCAGCCCTTGAGATCTTTGGAGACAGTGGCCACTCTTCCAGTGCCCCCCAAGTCTTTTCTTCCTTGGTTTTCTGGAACGTCCTGACTTTCTGACACTGCACCGTGCCATTGGTCATCCATGAATTGACAGTTGCTTCTGCACAAATCTCTCTTCTCTCTCTCTCATAGCCAGTCCCTTGCCCTTCTTAGTGTCTTTCACTCCTGCTGCCCCTCTACCCATGCCCCATCCGGCAAGCAGGATATTACCCACCTCCTCTGCTGGGTCCTCCTCAGATTCCCCACTCAGGGTCTGTAGCACTTTGGACTTGTAGGTTTTCCAGAAGGTTTGGTTCATGGCTGCAGGGGAAATGGGCCTGGCACCCAGGCACGGGAAGCACCCAGTGTGTCTGGCTCCAGGAACTTGGTGAGGCTGAGAGCCTGTCCCAGGGATCAGGTGACCTCATTAAAGATGCACCAGCCTCCCCAGATGGCACAGTGCCCAGCAGGTGAACCCGATCCAAAGGAGTCTGTGGTGAGAGCCAGCTTCTGCCACTTCAGCCCCTCGTCTTGACCCATATTCGCCAAGTGTAATGAAGACTCCCTCCACAGAAGCCTCCTTCCTGGGCCTAGGAGTTCTTGAATTTGATCATTTGGAATGGCTCCAGAAATATTCTCTTCCATTCACGAATTCCATTTACAAAGTCCTTGGGCTCAGGACCCACAGTTGTTCCCCCTGTGACTGTAGCCATACCAGCTGTGCCCTCAACAGGGCTCTGCCCTATGTCTGCACTCAGCCTCTGTGAACTGGAGTGGGAAGGTCCCAAAGGCTCCCAGTCGGTGCCCTGGGCTTACATTTCACCGCTTTGTCTGGGCTGGAAACTGATTCCTCTCCCCAGGGATGCACGTGCTGGTCTCCCTGTTTCCTGGCAACAGGTTCCAAAGAACCGGAGCCCCTGAATTATTGCTGAGTTCCTCTGGTCAGCCTGGAAGACACCAGGCTCTGGTGCATGGGAAAAGGCTCTCTGGCCCTCTCCCCACTCTGAGCACACAACACCTGGGCTGTATCTCTCCCTTTGATGCCAGCCCACGCCTGGGAGTCCAGGGCTCAGAGAAGGGGCTCAAAGATGGGAGGTCCTTCTGTGAGCATCTCCTTTTCTTGTGAGAGGAGCCGACCCCTCTTGAGTCTGACAGTACGCCTAAGCACTGTGATCTCTGGGGAGGAATAACTGGGGAGGGGTGAGAAGTGGCGAGGGCTTTCTCAGGGACTAGAGGTATTTCTGTGGGGGCCGGGATCCCAAACTTATTCACTCTCGTTCATTTATTAATTTATTAACATCACAGACATTTTTCAGTGCCTCCCAAAGATGCAGCATCCCCCCCCACACGCGCAACGTGGAGTCTAAGATCTGGGAACCAGGAAGGCGTGATAAGGCCAGAGGACGGTGCTGTGGGCCAGGCGGGGCGGGCAGGGCAGCGGACGGGCCGGCATCCCCCCAGGGCACGCACCACCCTGCCCTTCCAGCGACGGAAGAGGACACTTCGTGGGGCCCGGCCCCGAGCTCCGTCACTGACATCGACGGCCGCCTGGGGGCGCTCGAGGCGCGGCCCGCGCAAGTGACGTCATCAGAGGCGGTCTGGCTGAGCCTGATCATTCCCAGGGCGTTACAAGGCGTCATTGAGCAGTCCGGAAGCGCCCACACGTGTTCTCTCAGCTCGGCTCTGGGACCCCTAGTCCTGCTGTCACCAGCCATGGGTCGCTCCCGCCGGACGGGCGCGCACCGAGCGCACTCCCTGGCCCGCCAGATGAAGGCGAAGCGGCGGCGGCCGGACCTGGATGAGATTCACCGCGATTTGCGGCTCCAGGTTGCCGCACGGCCCCAGCCAGACCCAAGCGCGGAACCCGATCCCGACCTGCCAGGGGGCGGCCTGCATCGCTGTCTGGCCTGCGCGTGAGTTACGGCCGGGCCCAGCCTGAGGAGGAGAAGGGTCCGCGGGACGGGCCGGGGGTGTGAGATCCGGGTCCCGGGACGCGCAGGGTCTCTTTTCCTGGGACCAGTGGGTCTGCCGGCCTCCCATCCCTTCAAGCCCGGAGCCTAGCATCAGGGAATGAGCTAGAGTCAGGGAAATAGGCGTACCTGAGAGGCATCACCTTCTAACTATCCTCCTTACCCCCCATCCCTACAGGAGGTACTTCATCGATTCTGCCAACCTGAAGACCCACTTCCGATCCAAAGACCACAAGAAAAGGTATGAAGTAGTAAGGAGAGGATTGATGGATGTGTCCCGGGCAGACAGGGCTTGCATCTGGTCAGCTCTCAACTCCTATTCTTTTTCCCAGGCTGAAGCAGCTGAGTGTGGAGCCCTACAGTCAGGAAGAAGCAGAGAGGGCAGCGGGTATGGGTTCCTATGTTCCTCCCCAAAGGCTGGCAGTGCCCACAGAAGTATCCACCGCGGTCCCTGAGATGGACACGTCTACCTGACATGGCCTGAGGATGCAAGGCAGAGGAGCTGCCCATGGACAGTGATGCAAGGGCCAGGCTGGGAGAGACTATGCCAGTCTCTTTTGGTTTGGGAAGTAGATGGCCTCTGCCGGGTGCCCTCCCTCCCAATAAAAGAACTGGATAAAGAGAGCTTGCCTCTGACTCACTAACCTCCAGGCCACTCCTCCAAATTCAAGCCCTGTAAGGGTTTCTCTCTACTCCTGTGTACAGGGCCCAGGGTGTTTGCTCCCTACTTCAGCTTTAGAATCTGCCTCCTTTCCTTCCCTCAGGGGTCCTAGCATCTGAGCTGAAGCCCCCCATTGCAGCCCAGGTGTGTGTGGGGGATGGGTAGGATCAGGTTTATACTACCTTGCTTCCAATGAGGGCAGGGAGTGACCCCCCCCTCAGAAAAGAAGTAGGCTTCTGAGATTGTAGCCCCCGCGAGTCACCTACCCCCCAGGGCCCAGGTGAGAGGCTGCCTACTTCATCATGGAGCCTGTGGCGGCCGCCGCTGCCCCACCATCTTCCAGACAGCATAGCAGGAGCCGCCCAGCCCGAGGATAGCCAGCAGTGCAGCCACGATCCCCACCAGCGGACTCCGGGGCTCTGCCTTCAGGTCCCCGGCCACCTGCATCTGGAGGTGCACAGAGGGTCCACCTGAGGGGTCAGCTGAAACTTCTGGGAAGGTGGGGGGTGGAAAGGGGCTGAGAAGCTACAGCTGCAGCAAGGAGATATGGATACCATTGCTGCCCCAGGGAGATTCCACCCCAATCTCTCTCGCTTCACTGCCTATGTGGGCTATGTGGGCCCTGGCTGCTCAGGCGGCAGGGAACGTGACAGCCTGGCTGCTGGGTATCATCCCAGCCATGGTAGGGGGAGGAAGGGGTCGGTCCCAGAAGCCACCATTTGGGGTGCTTACCTGTAGCACTCGGAAGTAGCCAGGTGTCAGGCGTCGAAATCGCATGGTGGGTGCTGCTAGTCCTCCTGATGTCCTGTGGGATGGAAGCGGGAATGAGGACCAGTGGCGTTCATGGTACCAAGAAGCGGAAATCAGGACAGAGAGGATGCTCACCAGCGTCTGCCTTCCCAGGTCTGGCAGGGGGCGGGGCAGCTAGACCTTTAAATCTGTCCCTTCCCCCTCCTGCCCGCCCTGCCAGCCTTAGGAGCAGCTGTCAGGAGAGATCAGCATCAGGCCTGAGCAGCACCTCCCCCACCCACCAGGGAGTCCAGGCCGGGTAGGCAGGAGAGGCCTTGCCTGGCAGTGTTGAGAAGTCTCAGGCCTGGACCAGGTATGGGAGGGCCTCCCAGCCCTGGTCGTGGCCCTAACCCTACCTCAGATGATTGGATGTCACCAGTCAGCTCTCAGCAAAGGAGGGGTTGGGTGCCTTATTAGCACCCCCTCCGAACAGGAATAGGCCTTTTTCACTTGGTTTCTGTTGGATCAACCACACCTACCTTGGGGGAAGGCACATTCCACCCCTTTCCCCAAGATGGAGTTCCTGTAGGGACTTCCTTACGTCAGCTTGGGGACAATAATAAAAGATCTGCATCTTAAGAAAGCTGTCTGAGGGCTTCCCTGGTGGTGCAGTGGTTAAGAATCCGCCTGCCAATGCAGGGGACACGTGTTTGAGCCCTGGTCTGGGAAGATCCCACATGCCGCAGAGCAACTAAGCCTGTGCACCACGTCTACTGAGCCTGCGCTCTAGAGCCCGCGAGCCACAACTACTGAGCCCGTGTGACACAACTACTGAAGCCCACATGCCTAGAGCCTGTGCTCCGCAACAAGAGAAGCCACCACAATGAGATGCCTGCGAACCGCAACGAAGAGTAGCCCCCGATCGCCGCAACTAGAGAAAGCCTGTGCACAGCAGCAAAGACCCAATGCAGCCAAAAATAAATAAATAAAAATAAATAATAATAACATTAAAAAAAAAGAAAGCTGTCTGAGGTGTGCTAAAAAATAGTAGCTGACTGGGAGTTCCCTGGTGGCCTAGTGGTTAGGATTCCAGGCTTTCACTGCCATGGCTTG
This sequence comes from Aethalodelphis obliquidens, assembly GCF_003676395.1. Lineage (NCBI taxonomy): Eukaryota > Metazoa > Chordata > Mammalia > Artiodactyla > Delphinidae > Aethalodelphis > Aethalodelphis obliquidens. The sequence continues at coordinate 32,480,228 of NW_020837953.1, read as the reverse complement.
GGTGCAATACCTGGATCCTGCAAGCCACGTGGTGTGGCCAAAAAAAACATAGTAGTTGACTGTGCTGGGCATTATTCGTATGATTCCATTTGGTATTGATTAACTCATAAAAAGGGGGGGACAAGCATATTTCCAGAATAGCATGTAGAGTATCTGCATATAGAGAGAATGGAAGAACACCCAGAAAACTTAACAGTGGCCCAACCTGGGCAACAGGATGGGGACATGCTGGGGAAAGGGCATGTCCTCCTTCCACTTAATGACCTACTGTTATCACTGAAATTTTTACAGCAAATAGATCCAAAGACCTTTCATAAACTCACAAAACTACCTTCAGAATAGAAGCTGCCGTTTACTGTGCCCCTCACTGCCTATAGCCCTGCCACGTGTTGGGGACCCAGAGTAAAGGCACTGGTGTGGTTGTTAGGACCCCAGTCCTTTGCAGGGAGTATCTGAGTACACGTGGCGAGTTCTTGTTGGTTTCTCCCCTACAGGATTGTGAGTTCAGGGAGGGCAGAGGCTGGCTGGCTTCTCCCCTCTATCTTGTGCCAGCTCAGGGTAGGTGTTTGATGAAATCAGGATGGTGGAGATAGGTCTGTGTTTATTGGATTTCCCCAGAGTGCCACAGGGAGGCCAGTGTAAGAAGAGGCAAAAACATTACAGGGGAAAGCACCGAGGAGTGTTAAAGGGATACACACAGTGCAGCATATGAGGACGTGAGGCCAAGGACAAAGCCAGAGAGGTGAGGGCCAAATTGCAAACTGGGAGCCTACTGGTTCACAAATGAGGGAGCAAGTCCTATGGGGACCTGGTGAACTGGAGTCCCCTTGAAAGGAAGCAGCCGACGACGTGCACTCATGTTTGATGCCACGTGTGAAGGTGGGATGGGGTGAACAGAGCTGGCCAAGTTTCAGAGAACTCAATTTGTATGTGAAATTGTTAAATGATGACAAAACACACACACCACATGGACGTCTGTGGGCCAAATTCAGACTTCAGGTCTCTGGGTGACAATCAAGGTCATGACAGGCTTTGGAGGCCAGGTATTGGGGCGCTGGTAGAGATTCCAAGTTAGGTGACACAAAGGGGGCAGGCCTCCCAGGCCCCTCCCCACGGAATTAAAGCAATAATAACTCATATCTACCTCATATTACAGATTTCAAAATATTTAAAAGACATCCTCACAGAGCTAAGGTCTAGTCACACACCCCCCAGCCCCTGGGTTTTAGAGAGGAAGAAACAGGTTCAGAGAGGTGTAAGGGGTGGGTTCAGTCACATAGCAAGTGGAACTGATTTTTTTTTTTTTTTTTTTGGCTGCCCTGGGTCTTAGTTGAGGCACACGGGATCTTTTTTAGTTGCAGCACGTGGACTCTTAGTTGCGGCGTGTGGAATCTAGTTCCCGGCAGGGATCCAACCCAGGCCCCCTGAATTGGGAGCATGGAATCTTAACCACTGGACCACCAGGGAAGTCCCGGAACTAATTTTTTTTTAAATTGAGATGTAGTTAATTTACAATGTCTTAGTTTCAGGTGTACAGCAAAGTGATTCAGTGATATATATATATATATATATATATATATATAAATACATATTATATATATTTTATTTTTTTCTTTTTTCTTTTTTTGGCAGCACCACATGGCATGCGAAACTTCCCTGAGCAGGGATCAAACCCGTGCCCCCTGCAGTGTAAGTGCAGCGTCTTAACCACCACCACCAGGGAAGTCCAAGAATATATATATATTCTCACATATATATTCAAATTCTTTTCCCTTATAGATTAGCACAAAATATTGAGTATAGTTCCCTGTGCTATATAGTAGGTCCTCACTGGTTATCTATTTTATACATAACAGTGTGTATGTTCATCTCAAACAAGTGGAACTGATTCTGCCTGATTCCAAAGTCCTGGGAGTCCCCTGGCCTGGGATGATGATAATGATGATGATAACTGCAGACACTTAGTCTGTGTCAGACATCGCTCTAGAGGAAAGCTCTTAACCTGGGCTTCCCAACTCAGGGGGCCTATAAACTTGCATGGCAAAAAAATTATATATTTCTTTTCACTAACCTCTAACTAAAATTTACCATTTCCTTCTTTATGGATTGAAATATTAGCAGTATCTGTGGCTTTGTCACCAGTAGAAATCACAGATATTTTCATATCAAATTGTAGTTATCACAAGTATCCCAAAATATCACTTATGCTCATAACGATCTCAAAATGGTGACAGTTATTAACCCACTGCTAAATCACACTGTTTCAGACATTCCTGCAGCATAGCTGCCATTGATGGTGCCCAGTAGAGGGTCAGTGACCAAATGGTGACTCCATCTGCTCTCACATTGGTCACCCAGCTTATCTGTGACTCTCTTGCATCCCCTATCTGTAGGTGTTTGCTGATCAATAAGTGCCAGGAGGTGAGTCAGAGACCACCTCCACAGTTCGGTGTTATTCATGCTGAGTAACAACATGCTGATCGTTAGAAAAGGAATTTAATTTGCCAGTCTTGTTATTTAATGCTGATAAATGCATATTACTATATCATAAATTTGTGGGGTTTAATATATTTTGATAATAACTGTCCTCCTTGTAATCTTCAGCATTTTGCTTTATGCTTTTAAAAGCCTCATTCTAAGAAACTGTCCAGGGTTTCCACCAGATTGCCAAAAGGGTCCACGGTGCAAAACAAGAGGGGGCTAAAAACCAGTTCTGAAGGTTGTAGAGCTATTAACACAGGTACTCTGCATAGCAACCCTCTGAAGTAGGAACTATTATACCCATTTTACAGACAGGGAAAGTGATGCCTGGTGGGTAAGCTTAGCCCTTGGTCACACAGCTAACAAGCTGCCAGGTCAAGATTTGCACCCAGGCTCTGGCTTCCTAACCTCTGCGCTTTGCTGCCGTGCTCACTGCTCACTTTTTGGCCCCTTTTTGAGGAGCCTTGAAGGTCAGGGTCGCACCCTGCCATTTGAGGTCAGTTTTGGGCGGGAATCCCAGGCCAGCTCTGAGGTCCCCTGGGTCACACATCAGTGGCACCACCCCCATGTCTGGCAGCCCAGCTGCCCTAGGATGCCTGAAGGGCAGGGCAGGAGGGGGACAGGCAGTAGGCCAATGGCTGTCACAGCACCTCACCTAGCCAGCTTTGTGGGCCCAGGTATGCTAGTGGCTCCGCCCCCAACCCAGCCCAGCCTCTCCCCAGGTCAGAGCTCTGGGAGCGGAAATTCCTGCGCGGGCGAGACGGAGCACGGAGCGGGTGCGGATCCGAGAAGCCGAGCTTGGCCATGGAGCCAGTAGCGACCTGGACCCCCGGGAAGGTGGCGGCTTGGCTGAGAGGTGGGTGGGGCTGGGGCAGTGTCGGGCTTGAGGGGCACTGGGACGGGGAGAGGAAAAGGACAAAGGACGTGCCGAGTTTGTCAGTTGGTTAGTCAGTCAACAAGTATTTACAGAGTGTCTGCCGTGAACCTGGCAGAAGGATAATGGACGTGACCCCGGGGGGGCCCCCCCGAGGACCCAGAGGAGGTCTCCCATCCCCCCAGAAGCCCAAGAAGCCTCCAGGGTGGCAATGGGGAGGCAGTGGTTGTGTAAGGAACACAGACGGTGTCTCCCCAGCTGCCCGCCCCCACTGTATCTCCTTCATCTTCCCTTTGCCCCAGGGCGCAGTGGGCTCTTATTAAACGTATTTTTCAGAAGCCGAAAACTACACACTGAGCCAGGAAGTGATTTGCTGAGGCTTTGGAATAAGGCCGGTGGGGTGTCTTTTCCCTTCCCCCCACCCCGAAGCTCCCAGTGAGAGCGGAAGCCCCGGCCTGACTGGAGGGGTCAGCACAGCCCCTCCCTAGGCCTCCAGGGGGGATGAGCCCAGTTGGGTGGGAAAGGTCCCAGACTGTCAGCCAACTCAGAGACGTGGAGACCTTCTGACCTGCAGCTGGGAGCCGGGAGGTGAGTCAGGACACTCCTCCTACAGGGAGGAGCCAGAGTGGAGGGGGCTGCCGGAGTCCACTGAGGGCAGGCTCAGGGTGACCAGCCCCGGTGAAAGCAGGGATGCAGGGCTGGCATCAGACTCCCAGACTGAGTTCCAGGCCCAGCCTCTCCACTCACAAGTTCTGTGACCACAAGTCTCAGTTTCCCTATCCATCAAATGGGAAAGGCAACTCTGATCTCATGAAGTGAACCAAATAAGACAACCACGTTGAGGGCCTGGCACGTGCAGTTCCACATCAGGGTCTGTTGGGAGGGAGGCAGCACAGCACATTTGCTGTGTGCACAGGGAGGTGCTCTAGGGCCCAGAGCCACGGAGCCACAGGTTCACGAACTCCTAGTCAAGTGCTCTTAATGTCACACAGGGAATGAGGGAGAGCTATTGATCACAAAAGACCCTGGCTTGGAATGGCAGGGGTTCCTTCAAAGAGTGAGAAAGCTAACTGTTAACCTCTATTTGTATGTTTTCCCACCTGTAAAATGAGGGTAACAGTATCTCTGCTTTCTAGATTCGGTGAGGATTAAATGTGTTAATATGTATAAAGCCCTTAAATTTTTCCTAACACATAGTAAGCATTCACTAGATATTTTTCTTACTTGTGAGTGTCTACCTTGTAAGAGGCCTGAGCTGGAATTAGAGATGAACACTTGTTTAAGGTCCAGTCCTTGCAGAGCTCGTGATCAAGTAGGAGAGCTTAGTGCTTTGATGCAGGGGTTTGTGGAGGTGCAAGGGGCAGTGAGAGCAGCAGAGGACCCCAACCCAGCCTGGGGAGTTGTGGAAGGCGTCCTGTAAGGAGTAAGATGAAAAAGGACGTGAAGGAGCTGGAAGAGCACTCCAGGCAGAAGGAAGAGCACATCTGAGGACCCTGAGGCAAGACAGCATTCCAAGAGCTGCAGGGAGTTAGTGCTCTGGATCTGAAGTGTTGAGTTTGAGGGGCTGTGCGCCAAGAGATGACTGTAGAGGCAGGTGGTGGCCGGATCGTACAGGGCCTTGGGGATCACGGTAAAGAGTCTGGCGATAATAATACGGGGGCTGTTACTGTCTACCATGAACCAAGGCAGCTGGCCAAGTGCTTGACATGTGTCGTGTCATTTAATACACATGATTAGAAGGTAGGCGTTTTTATTTTCCCCATTTTATAGGTGAAGAAACTGAGGCACGGAGTAATTAAGTAATTAAGCTCAGTCGCTGTCACTCAGGTCTCCCTGCCTCCAAAGCCCCATCAAGCTTGACTTCAGCAGCATCAGAACACCGGGAGGATTTGTTAGAATGCAAATTGCTGGGCCCTGCCTCTGAGTTCTGATTCAGCAGATGTGAGAATTCGTTTGTTTTTGTTTTTTTTGGCCATGCCGTGTGGCTTGCGGGATCTTCGTTCCCCGACCAGGGATTGAGGCTTGAGCCGGGGCCATGGCAGTGAAAGCCCAGAATCCTAACGGTAGTCACCATGCTGTACATTACATCCCCCAAACTGACTTATAAATAGAAGTTTGTACCTTTGGACCACCTTCACCCATTTCCCCTACCCCCTCCTACCCTGCCTCTGGCAATCATCAATCTGTTCTCTGTGTCTATGAATTTGGGTGTTTGGGATTCCACATGTAAGTGAGATAATACAGTATTTGTCTTTCTCTGATTTATTTCTCTTAGCATAATGCCCTCAAGGTCCATCCATGTTGCTGCAAATGGCAAGATTTCCTTCTTTATGCCTGTGTGTGTGTGTGTGTGTGTGTGTGTGTGGCATTTTCTTTATCCATTCACCTGTCAGTGGGCACTTAGGTTGTTTCCATGTTTTGGCTATTTCTCTTTTTTTTTCTTTTTGGCCATGCCACACAGCTTGTGGGATCTTAGTTCCCCGACCAGGAATTGAACCCGGGCCACAGCTGTGAAAACACTGAGTCCTAACCACTGGACCACCAGGGATTTCCCAGAATTTGTATTTCTAACAAGTTTTCCAGTGAGGCTGCGGCTGCTGGTCTGGGGACCATCCTTTGAGAACCACTGCCCTATGTGACCCTACTTCTCAACTCAGTAGGCTTATTTGTGAAATGGGCAGGGCAGAACACTGCCTGGGTCTCAGGGTCATTAGGAGAAGGACTTTTGCACTGACCAGAAAGGCCTTGACACCCCCTGGCTCCCCCATGCTGACCCTCGTTCTTCCACCAGGCCTCGATGATTCCCTGGAGGACTATCACTTTGAGGACTGGGAGCTGCCTGGCAAGTACCTGCTCCAGCTCTGCCCCCGAAGCCTGGAAGCGCTAACTGTGTGGCCTCTGGGCCACCAGGAGCTCATCCTGGAAGGGGTGGAACAGCTCCGGGCCCTGGTGAGTGAACGGCGGCCACACTGGCTGCAGCTTCCACCCACCTTGGGGTGCTGATGGGGGGGCTGGCCGCTGCCAGGAATTAACCTGCCCTTCTGCGGTACAGAGCTCCGGGCTACAGTCAGAGAACCTGCAGAGCCTGACAGAGGGGCTGCTGGAGGGGATCCGGGTATTCCAGAGCTTAGTCCAAGGTCGCTTGGGGGACTGTGCTGAGCCTCCTGCAGATGTCCTCAGCGCGGCCATGGAGCTGGTGCATGAGGCCCGTTCCCTCCTCTTCTGGCTCAACAGGTACTTCGGTCTCCTCCTAGGGTCTGAGTAACTGGTGAGGGGACCCTTCTCATCCTTGGCTTCCTCTGGGACCTGGGAGAGAAAAATAGAGCTTTGCTCTTGTTCAGATATAGTGGAACTGGGCAAAGAGGTTAATTGGTCTGTGTAGGGGCCCTGGGTTGCCTGGGTTCCCACCCCACCTCCTGCTTGTAATCATGACAGTCACATCAACAGCATTATATAAAGAGCTCTCTACCCCCTTCACTGGCCGCTGCTTGTCCCATAGGTCCCAGCTCTAATGTCACCTCCTCAGGGAAGCCTTTCCTGTTACACACTCTCAGAGCTCCCTACACTTCACAGCAGTAGAAGTTAAATCATTATTGATGTAATTATATGTTTAATGTCTGTCTCCCCAGTGCCTAGAACAGGGCCTGGCATTTATTAGGCACTTGACTGAGGCCTTTAGATGTATCAGTCATCTCCTTTACCCCAAATCAAAACCCATCAGAGTCTCAGATGTGTAGCCGGTGCAGGGTGGTTCAGTGGCTTGACTGTTAAGCTCAGTTCCCTAACCACTGCTCCATCCTTCCCTCTGCCAGGTACCTCTTCTCCCACTTAAATGACTTCTCATCCTGCCAGGAGATTGGGGAATTGTGCGGGGAGCTGGGCCAGGCCTTGCAGGAGGTAGGAGAACCAGAGGCCAGGCTTGGCCCAGGCTGTAGAGACCAAGTCAGGCTAGAGCTTTTTATAACTTGTGAATCAGCACAGGATCAGGTGTGAGAGCCGGAAGAGGCGAGGGCAGAAAGAGAGGAGGCCCGGCCACTGGGTAGGGGGTGATGGGGGCGTGGGAGCTCCTAGCTGGCGAGGGCAGCACAGGAAGTCTGATTCTCAGGAGGGGGTGAAGCGGGGGAGGGCATGTGTGGTGACTTCTGGGGGCCTGGCATCAGGGGGATGAGACCTTGGGGCGAAAGCTCTAAGGCCATGTAGTTCTGGGAAGGGGGCCAGGGTACGGGACGCCGGGAGGGACTGCAGGAAATCCCCCTGCCCTCAGGCGAAGGCAGTGCGCCCTGCTCAGGGCAGGCCCCTGCTCTCTCACTCTGCTTCCAGGACTGTCCAGCGGCTGAGAAGGAGAGCAAAGTCTTGAGGATTGTGAGTCTGGGGGGTGAGTGGGGTGTGGGGATGGGGTGGGACGGGGCTCAGGCTAGACATCCTGCTCTCCATCCGCCAGAGCAGCCACGTGGCCGGGATCTGCCACAACATCCTGAGCTGCAGCCCAGAGGAGCTGCTGGAGCAGAAGGCCGTGCTACAGCACGTGCCGCTGGACGATCCTTCGGTGAGCCCTGACCCCTCAACTCTCACCCCTGACCCCTCAGCAGCCTTGTCTGGGCCCTGAACTCTGGTTCTAGGATCCTATACTGAACCAGAATCTTATACTGTCACAGCTGGAAGGCCCTGTTTTTTTCTTTTTTTGGCCAAACCGCGTGGCATGTGGGATCTTAGTTCCCCCACCAGGGATCAAACTTGCGCCCCCTGCAGTGCAAGCATGGAATCTTAACCACTGGACTTCCAGGGAATTTTTGTACAGATGTTAAAGGCCCAGGGGACTTCCCTGGGGTCTCACCGTCATTCAGCCCCTTCTCCGGTCCTGAGGGGCTGCAGCTGGTGTGGTCTCAGGTGACACATCCCAGCCCTGGGACACGGACCTAGGGGAGAGGGGAGAGGACATGAACTTTTGCTTTAATCTTTGACCAGTTGGGAAAACCAGAGGCCCCAGCCCTGCCCTGTCCCGCTCCTGTCCCTGAGGTTTGAGATTCTTCAGGAAAGTTGCTGAGAATCTCATACCTCAGAAGTCTGCAACCTGCTCCCCTCAGCCCTTAGGGGAGGAAGAGGCAGAGCCCAGAGAGGTGCAGTGGTGAGCCCAAAGTCACATGACAAGTCGAGCGGTGCCAAGCTGAGGCCAGCTCTCTCCCCCATTCCACTCACCTGTGAGTCCTGGTGCCTAGCAGGCGTCCTGGTCCGGCGGTCCCCACACCCTTACTGACTGCAGCCTCTGCCCTGCAGGGCCTGGAGATCTACACCACCAGCAACTGCCTGCACTTTGTGTCTCGAGTGGGCACCCAGGTGAGGCTCCTATACCCTTCTCAGGCGCCCACCCCCGTGGCCCTCCAACCTGCCAGCCAAGCCTGCTTCCAGCCCCATGAGGGTGCACTCTCTGAATCCCACCCCCCACCAGGTCCCCACTGATTCCCGGCTGCAGATCCTGCCTGGAGACGAGATTGTCCAGATCAATGAGCAAGTGGTGGTGAGGGGAGGGGAGGAGCGTGGTGGGAGGAAGGGGGTCCTGAGTAGAACTCAGGTCGGTGGGTGGGGAGGTTCCCTTGGGGAGACCAGGGCTGTGGGAGCTGCCTTCCGTGAAGCCAACCAGCTCACACAGGTCAGAGGGGCTCGTGGAGGCTTCCTGGAGGAGGACAAGGTGAGGCTGAGGGAGTGCTCCGAGGCCGGGGGCTGTCGGGTTGCCTCAGAGCCTCCTGCCCAGTTCAGTCCCGCCCAGCATCCCTGCCCTGCCCTCTGCCCTGTCCCCCAGGTGGGCTGGCCCCATAAAAACGTGGTGAGGGAGCTGCTCCGGGAGCCAGACGGGGTCAGCTTAGTGCTGAAGAAGGTCCCAGTGCCGGAGACACCCTCACAGGTACCTGCTGCCCACCCCTGCCCCCAGTCTGCTTTCAGACCCCTGTCTGTCGCCAGCTCCATCACCTGTTTCTGATTATTCCTCAGACCCCTCCTCAGGCCCCAGGCCCCCCACGCCCAGTGAGCCCATCGCTGGCTTCGGCCCTGCCGTCTCCCAGGTGACAGGCTCGGGCCCCGGGTAGGTCTTGGCCCCAGGTAGGTCTTGGCAGGTGGGCCATGGCTCACCTCATCTCTCCCTGATCTCTCCAGGGCCCCATCGGAAGATGTCTTCACCTCCGACCTGACTTCAAACCCAAGTCCAGGACCCAGCCCTGCTGCCTGGACAGGTAATTTCAAAGCCCCACCAGTCAGCAGATGCCCTGGACAAGGCATGTGGGCTGCCTGACCCTGGACTCTTACACCCCCACCCTACCACTGGGCCCGGTTCTGAGCTCAGGGACACTCCCTCTCTCTCCTCCCTCCCTGACAGCCTCGACCTCCCTTGACCCGGAGCCCCTGCCTAGCCCCCATGCACCCTCAGCCACACTCCTAGCTGGGGTAGCAGATGCTCCAGAGCCCCCAGAACACCCTGACAAGGTAAGCTCTGGGGCTTAGCAAGGAGGGGTCTGTGGCTTTGTACCCATATGCTTCTCTAACCTCCTGTGGTCCTTTCAGAGTCCTGTCCCTGGCCGCAAGAAATCAAAAGGTATGAAATGCACCTGACGGGGTGCCCTTCAAGTCTTTACAGTGCTGGGCAAGCTCTTACAAGTCTTTACAGTGCTGGGCAAGACCCGCCCCCGCTACCAACACACACTTCACACACAGCCTCTCCTAGAAACAGCTCTGTTTCTGGGGTCAGACAGACCTATGCTCCCAGCCTGGGCCTCTCGCCAGCTCTGTGACTTTGGACAAACAGCTTGTCCTCTGATCTTCAGCTTCCCTGTCTCTAAAATGGGAAGAGTCATCCCCACCTCAGAAGTGACACGTGTCACATTCTGAGCCCAGAGCACGGGTTCAGAAATATCAGCTGGGGGTGCTCGTGGGGGGCAAGGGAGCAGGTTGGGGGTCCGGGACACCCCGCCAGCCCCTCACTGACCAGCCGCGCTATGCTGCTGCAGGCGTGGCGACGCAGCTGAGCCGCCGGCGGGTGTCCTGCCGGGAGCTGGGCCGGCCTGACTGTGACGGCTGGCTCCTGCTGCGCAAGGTGCCCGGGGGCTTCATGGGCCCGCGCTGGCGCCGCTGCTGGTTTGTGCTCAAGGGACACACGCTCTACTGGTACCGCCAGCCCCAGGTGAGACCCCATACACACACAGGTAAGCAAGTGAGTCACCTCAGGGCCTCGGCTCTTGTCCCTCCTCCACGGTCCACTCCCATGTGTGGTCACAGGTGTGCCCCAGTGTTCCTATGTGTAAAACGGGGACAGTCTTCAGAGAGAACTGAGCCGATGTGTGTATAAAAGCGGTCTGGAAAAGGTATCACAGGCCGGGTAGAATCTCTTTGATTCCACCCGCCTTTCCTTCCTCTTCTGTTAATCTGTTCATCCTAGCTATGGGCCGTTCAAGCAATTGTTTATTCATTCAACTAACATTCAAGATGCCTACTGTACACCCAGCTCTGGGCTGGGCCCTGGGACACAGGGAAGAATTGGACCGTTTCCGTTACTCAGGCCGGTGGGGAGAGGGATGAATACACACTCAGGGACAATATGGGAACGCATACTATGATGGCAGAAGAGCCAGGGGTGGGTGGGAACCCAGCAAAGGTGGCTAGTCCACCTGAAGAGTGGTGAAGGCTTCCTGAAAAATCAATGCCTGAGGGTTAGTCGGATGGAAAGGAGAAAGAAGGCCAGGCAGGGAAAGGAGCAAAGCAGCTTTGTCTGTGCCTGTGATGGAGCAAATGCAGGAGGGGGCTCCTCTTCCTTGACTGTTTCTCTGGATATCTTTGGCTCCCCTTGCCAGGCTCAGAGGCACCCCTTGGTCACACCTCCTGACCCCAGCCCAGCTTCCTGCCCTGAGCTCTGGGCACTGAGAGATGAGCGGTTAGAGAGCCCAGGAAATGCCCTCTCCCCTCCCCCACCCTCAGGAGCCTGACTGGGCCTTGAGGGTATTGGGGCTTCAAGCTGACCCTCACACTGTGATCTCCCCAGGATGAGAAGGCTGAGGGCCTCATCAATGTCTCCAACTACAGTCTGGAAAGTGGACAAGATCAGAAGAAAAAATAGTTAAGTCCTGAGGTGTGACAGGCTGGGGGTGGGGAGAGAAAGGGAGAGGTAGGTGACAGGAGGGGTGGGTGGGGGCGGCAGGTAGCTGGGATGCCCCGTCCAGCCTCTCTGTGTTCTGGATGGGCACCCCCAGGTGAGTGAGGCCCCTCTGCTCCCTGGCAGTGTGTTCCAGCTCACCCATAACGTGTACAAACCCTTCATCTTCGCTGCTGATACCCTGATGGACCTGAGCATGTGAGTGCCACCCCCTTCACCTCCACAGCTTGCATGGGCGTGCCCAGGGGTCTGGGCTCAGGAGCCTGGATTCAGAGCCCAGCTCTCTGACAGGGCTCATCAAGACACTCACTCCTCTAAGCCACAGTTTCATCTTCTCTAAAATGGACTAGTAAGAATTCCTATCTCTCAGAGTTGCTCTGAGGATTAAATTAGAAGATGATACAGGCGAAAGCCTCGGGCGTACAGTAAGTGGAAACTCCCTGAGACCCATCTGCCCCTCCACAGGTGGGTGCGCAATCTCATAACCTGCATTTCCAAGTACCGGTCTCCAGGCCGTGCCCCCTTGCCCCGAGAGGAAGGTGGGTGCCTCACAGGGCTGGGTCTCTCCCTGAGCCTCTGCCTTCCCTGGGATGGGGGCTGGGAGCTCAATTCCCCCGAGCCCACCTCCTGGCCTGCCCAAACCCTGTGAAGCTGAGTGGGTTCCCCAGCCACTCTTGTCCACCCCAGACTGCTACAGTGAGACGGAAGCAGAAGACCCCGACGATGAGGCTGGATCCTGCTCAGCCTCGGTGAGTGGGAGCTGGCGCGGGGTGAAGAGCAGGGCGTGGAACTCAGACTGATACCCTTCTCTCCTTCCACCCTGCCCCCAGCCCAGCCCGGCCCAAGCTGGGAGTTCCCTCCACGGAGACACATCACCTGTGGCCGCCCTCACGCAGGGCAGCCCACGGACCTCCTTCGGCTCTCCGACAGGTGCCAAGCCAAGCCGGGGGGGCGCGGGTGCTGGGAGCCGAGATGGAGGGCTGGGGGCAGGCACACGCTCACCCTGCTTCCCCTCCCACAGACAGCAGCGAAGGGGCCCTGGAAGGAATGGTACGGGGGCTGAGGCTGGGTGGCGTGTCCTTCCTGGGCAGGCCGCAGCCCCTCACTCACGAGCAATGGCGGAGCTCTTTCATGCGGCGCAACCGAGACCCCCAGCTGAATGAGCGAGCGCACCGCGTGCGGGCGCTGCAGAGCACGCTCAAGGTCGGCGGGCGCAGGGCACCATTAGGGGCTGGGCTCGGGGGCGGGCACAGGGCACCATTAAGGGCTGGGCTCGGGGCTTTCGGCTCGGTTCCTGGCCCTCAGCCCTGGGCTCTGCTGTGGACTGGGCTGAGTTCTAGGTTCCTGGAACCAGGCTCTCGATTTGAGGATGGGGGCCGGACCGGGCCAGGTGCTGGGTTCTAGGCCACTGGACTCCAGAGCTAGCTCTGGACTCGGGCTCTGCTCGCTCCCCGGGTGATCATGGCCCTAACCCCTACACCTCTTCCAGGCAAAGCTGCAGGAGCTGCAGGCCCTGGAGGAGGTGCTAGGCGACCCCGAGCTCACTGGGGAGAAATTCCGCAGGTGGAAGGAGCAGAACCAGGAGCTCTACTCAGAGGGCCTGGGGGCCTGCGGAGTGGAGCGGGCTGAGGGCAGCTCCCAAGTCCCGAACTCTGACTCCAGGGAACCGTCTTCCCACCCCCCACCCTCTCAGCCTGAGGAGCACTCCTGCCTCTGCCCCCTGACCCCAGAGAGTGACCTCTGACCTCCTGACTTCTAACTGGCCAGTACCCTAGTTTCTGACCTCTGGCCTTGAGGACCACCTCTGACACATCTAGGACAGAGCATCCCTGCATTCTGTTCCAGTTTGGAAGTAGTGCTTGTCCATGGTTCTGTCCCAAGCTGACTGCCTCTGCCTGAGCTGCTGCCATTTCTGCTCCTCCCTCCCCTGGAGTGGGGTGAAGTGAAGTGAGCTTTGTGCCAAGGAAGGAGCAAGAGGCGGGCCGAAAGAACTCTCTCCTACCCTGTGCTCTGTGGGGTCACAGACCTGCCCCCTCCGCCCCGCAGCACTTCGTTTGCCACGCCATTCTGTATGGGCGTTCTTCACTTTACCCAGGAGATGCTTTTCAACTAAATAAAGTCAGTTTCTTTAACAGAAATCTACATGTGCCTTTGACTTCTGTATTAGAATCTGGAATCTGTTTCCCGGAGGGGACTGGGATGAAAGCTGTCAGAGGTGGGGTGAGTGCTTTTGGTAACTAGCCCACTGTGTGGCCCACCAGCCTGGGCTCTGTACCTGAAGCCCCATGCCTTCCAGGGTGGTGGGGACTTCTACCCATGCCCATCTCTCCCCAGCCCTTCAGAGGCCGGAGTGCTCTCCTGCCCCATCTCCAGGGGCGAAAGGTGAAAAATAAGAGACCAGCCTTTCACTCTACAGCTGGAGAAACGTACCTTCCCTGGAAAGGCGGCCAGGGCTGCAGCCCTGGAGACTGGAGTGGTGGGATGGGGTAGCTGGTGGGCAGGGTTGCAGGCTGAGGTCTGCTAGGAGGAGGACCACAGAACGAAACACCTTTCTCCTCTTCTCTCCTTAGCCCAGTCCCACCTCCAGCTCCTAGATACAGAGCAGGGACCCGCCCCTGTGTCTCCATCCAGGCTGCACAGGAGACCTGACCTGCTCTTATCAGCCTCTGACCTCTGACCCCACCTAGCCCCTTGGTGTCCGTGGCCTCCTCTGTGGCATACTGAGGGGAGTCAGTGGGAAGAGCTTCTCTTGGTGTGAGAATTCCTTGGTGGAATGCGGACAGGTGGAGGTCACAGAAGCCTCTATGATATCACCGAAGGGGGGCAGGACAGCTTGGAATGAAGTTTCTTTGAGGAGTGGGAGGGACACTGAGCAACTATGGCGCATAACCAGAGGACCTGGTGGCAGCACTGGACTGACACCACCTATATCAATCCTTTGAACCGCATGGTAGGTGGTACCTGCCTGGCTGCACTGCCCAAGCTGGGCATCCTGGGGCGGGACGGGGCACTGGAGGACCATACTGAGTCCGGAGGGGCAGTGGCTGCACTGATGGGCCCTCTCCTCGCCCTTGCAGAGGGCCGCTCACGAGCCCTACCTCCGGCCAGAGGAGCAAGTGCTCGTCAACCGCCGAGATATCACTAGCAGTAAGGTAAGGCCGAGGCCGGGCCTGCAGCCTGTTGGGGGGTCTGCAGCAATCCTCACCCCCACAGTGACCCTTGTGCAGCTGTGTCTATGGGGCAACCGGCCCTCAGAATACCTCTGCCCCTTCTGCCTTCTAAATGTCCCAGCTGTGATCCCTGCAGTGACCGCCCCTGCCATGGTATGTTAGTAACCACCCGGCAGTGCCCCTACAGGAGCCCCTATATAATGACAGCCACTCCCCAGCAGAGACCCCAAAAGAGTCTCCCTTACAATGACCCCTACAAAGACCACCCAGCAGTGACCCGCTTTTAGTGGCCATTTAGGTAGTGACCTCTACATTGAGGCCCCCGTTCCATGATCCCTTCTCAGGCAACTTCTTTCCCAAGAGTGGCCCCCAAGGGTCCCTATTCACTGAGAGCAAACTTCCAGGCAGAGGCCTCCTACGGTGACACCTGCCTGAAGGAAGGTCCCCCACCCTCTCCCAGGATGCCTGGGACATGCAGGAGTTCATCACTCGCATGTATGTCAAGGAGCTGCTCCGACACCCGGCCTTCCACCTGCTGCTGGCCGTGCTGCTGGTGGTCAATGCCATCACCATTGCTCTCCGCACCAACTCCGTTCTTGACCAGGTAGGACTCCAGCCTGACCTCTGACCCACTGATCTAACAGGGGCCTGGGCAAGTCACTTCCCTCTCGGGGCCTCAGGCTCCTCATCTGTTCATGATGGTTGGATTGGATGCTCTTCAAGGGCCTGTCAGTGCTGACTTTCTTAAAGATCAAGGAAGACTTCGTGGTAGGGGGGACCCAGCTTTGAGAAAGGCATTGGATTTGCAAAGGAAGGACAACAGAAAAATGGTGTGAGCAGAGGCAGGCAAATGGGTGCCTTGTGGGGAAGGGTATCCCATTTTAATCAATAGCCACTAAGTGAGAATCACTCTGTGCCGGATACTGCACTCAGTGCCAGGTACGGACACAACAGACCCAGTTCTGTCTCAGATAGACAAGACATATCATTCCAAATGCCTGGGTGTCACAGAGTATGTGGAAGCTCAGAGGAGGCATTGACCCTAATCTGGGGGTCAGGGAAGGCTTCCTGGAGAAAAGGACATTTAAGCAGAGAGCAAAGAATGAATAGGAGTTGGCCAGGCAGAGAGAGGTGGAGAAGAGTGTCTTGGGCAGAACAAACAGCATGGAAGTGAGTTCTGTGTGTCCAGCTTGAAGTCTGCTATGGCTTGGGTCTTACCCTTGATGTTTTAATTTCTTACAAGGAGTCTACCACATACGTGGATTGTGCTATTGAAAATCAATATCTTTAAAATGTCCAGTGTGGTGACTGATGAGTTCAGAGGGGTGGTCAGCAGCCAGATCACACAGGGTCTCGTTAAAGAGGATGGGTTTTATCCTATGTCATTGGAAAGCCAAAGTTTATTTTATTTTACTTTACTTTTATTTTTTTAATTGAAGTATAGTTGATTAACAATGTTGAGTTAATTTCTGCTGTACAGCAAAGTGATTCAGTTATATATATATATATATATATATATATATATGTATATATATACATTTTTTTTTGCGGTACGCGGGCGTCTCACTGCTGTGGCCTTTCCCGCTGCGGAGCACAGGCTTCGGACGCGCAGGCCCAGCGGCCATGGCTCACGGACCCAGCCACTCCGCGGCATGTGGGATCTTCCCGGACTGGGGCACGAACCCACGTCCCCTGCATCGGCAGGCGGACTCCCAACCACTGCGCCACCAGGGAAGCCCTATACATTCTTTTTTTATATTCTTTTCCATTGTGGTTTATCATAGGATATTGACTGTGGTTTATCATAGGATATTGTATAGTTCCCTGTGCTATACAGTAGGACTTGTTGTTTATCCAGGAAAGCCAGGGTTTAAAGTATGGCAACATGAGAGTGACTGGCATCTAGGTGGATGGTTGCCGAAGCTCAAGGAATGGATGAGGTTGCCTGGAGAGAGTGTTGAGTGAGAAGAGGACCAAGACAGAGCTCTGAGGAGAGCCTCCAAGTAGAGGGCAGAAAATAGAGGAGGAGATGCCAAAGGATGCTGAGGGGGAGTGGCCAGAGGAGTGGGAGGAACCCCAGGAGAGCGCATTACCAAGGGAGCAGGCAAGGGTCAGATGTGGCTAGGAGACAAGGCAAGGAAAGGACTATGAAGCATCCCTTGTTTAGCTCTTGTGACCTTGACACAAGCTGCCTGGGATGTGGTGGAGGCAGAAACCCAATTGCCAAGGTTTGTAGAATGTGTAGACTACAGGGCAGATCAAAACCCATCAGTGGCTCATGAAACGAGTTCAGAGTGTAGAGAGCAGCATTTTGAAGTAGAATGAAATAAAATGAAAAAGAATGAAGTAGAAATTGTAGTGGGGGAGAGGGAGGGAGGGGAGGAGGGGAGAGGGAGAGAAAGCATTATGGTGTAAAATGTAAAATATATTTCTTTGAGTCCCAGTCAAAAATGCTAAAATCCCTGATATAGGATATGTGCCCATGAAGGTCAAATCCTAGAGACTTGTGAATGCCAGACTGGTTTTGAACCTCACCCTGCAGGCCATAGGGGGCCATGAAAGCTTTGTGGGTGGAGAAGGCAACTCTGATTTAGCCACAGATGTGCATGACTTGGAGAAGGCAGGGGGACTGTTGAGGAAGCTCTTTGAATAAATAGTAAGGAGAGCCTATTGCCACCAGTGGCCAGTGGGGTAGAGCTGAAGGGAAAGATGAAGGGAAAGAAAGCCCTTCCTTTTTGTAGGCAGATGTCCCTGGCCCATGATGCCCTTTGGGAATTTGGAACAGGCTGGAAGCCCATAAACTTTAGCTCCCATCTGAGTTTCAGAAGCTCTGCCCAGAGAATTTCCTGGTGGTCCAGTGGTTAGGACTCCGTGCTTCCACTGCAGGGGGCCTGGGTTCGATCCCTGGTCAGGGAACTAAGATCCCGCATGCTGCGTGGTGTGGCCAAAAAAAAAAAAAAAGAAGAAACTCTGCCCAGCCTCGCACTGGCTGGTGGATGGGGTTGGTGGCAAGGTGTGGGGAGCAAGAGGCTTGAAGCACTGAGTCTGTGGGTCATGGAGGTGAGGAAAGGGAGGAGTCCAGGTGACTTTGGTAACTGCCAGGGTGGAGTTGGGGGCTGGGAGCTGTTCATGTCCCAAACTATATCAGAGTCACAGCTTAACAGGAGATTGCGTGAACATGAGTTGGGTTTTAAACAGAACTCAAAGTCATGGATCCATCCATCAATCCGTCCACCCAGGAACATGTCTTGGACCCGTGAGTAGGGGGATACCCAGGAGCTTGGTCAGGCCTGGCTGGGGGGATTTGGGAGCTGGAGCAGCAGGAGTGGTTGGGACAATCAGAGAAGCAAGGATGGGGCTTGGTGTCCTCCATCTCAAGGGCCAGGTCTTTTCCTCCCAATCCTGGAGTCTGTTCTGCCTTTCTCCACCTCCCTTTTCCTACTCTAGAGGTTAAGAACAAGGGTTTGTAGTCAGACAACAGTCTTTATCATTAACTGTCTGACCTTGGGCACCTCTCTGAGGTTCCCATCAAGTGCAAGATGGAAATTAAACCTACTTCATAGGACGATGGTGATGGTAACATGAAATAATACATTTGTGGTCTTAGCACGGTGCCTAGCACGTACATGGAAGGGGTGCTCTAAAGGGAGCTACAAAGATGCTGATGAAGAGCAGTAAGAATCTGGGCTTCCCCTCCCCTGAAGACATGCTCTCTCCCTGGTCTTGCCACCCCCTACTCACCTCTCTGCCCTTCCTTTTCTCTATCTTCCATGTAGAAACACTATGAGTTGTTCTCTACCATAGATGACATTGTGCTGACTATCCTTATCTGTGAACTTCTCCTCGGCTGGTTAAATGGCTTCTGGATTTTCTGGAAGGTGAGATCCTGGGCCCTCCCTGCCATCACATCTATTCCTCCTTAGGGACAGCACCCCACCCCATCCCCATCCACCTGGCCCTGCAAGGTGCACAGGGGGAGGGGTGTGTGTGCATGTGTGTGCATGTGTGCTCATGCAGAAGGAGAAACTAACTACTTCTGAGATGTCTGTGATGTGGCAGAAAGTAATTTGTACTAGAAGTGCAGCCTCCCGGGGTTCCAGTTCCTGACCCAGCCTTCCCTAGTTCTGCAATCCTGGGCAAACCTTGATTTCCTTATCAGAGAAATACAGTTGAGAGTATCCACCTTAATTTACAGGGTTCAAGAACAGGGGTCAGTAAAGATTTTCTGTAAAGGGTGTTGACCTTAAGAATAAAACAGTTATTTTACCAGCAAAAAAGGGTTTATCTGGGAATAGCAGAGGAATCGCAAATCAGGACTAGCAAAAGACAGCATAAGCCATAGACTAGTCCAACAAACAATTGAGAGGAACGTTATTTTATAGAGAAAAAGGAGGAAGTTGGGAAGGGTTGTTTTGAACCAAAATCTACTGGTGAAAAGTGAGAGTTCAGGGTGATGATGGTCTCTCATTGGCTGAGTTGCTGGAATAGTTGATTTCTTGCAGGAGATGCAATGTACATCTTTTCCTGTTGGGGCCTGTAATTGATGATTCTTTCCCCTTTGGGATTTTTCTGTTCAAGTCTGTAATTGACAATTCTTCCTGTAATTGACATCTAGTGATACTGCCTGAGAGCTCCCCCTTTTGGCCTCCCAATTCCATTGTAGTGAGGTTTCCTTTTATTAATTTTCACAAGGGCCAGATAAATATTTTAAGCTTTGTGGACCATACAGTCTCTGTTGCAAACACTCACTTCTGCTGTGAGAGCACAAAAGCAGCCATAGACAGTACATAGACAAATGAGCATGGCTAGGTTCCAAATCAGTTTTATTTGTGAATACTAAAATTTGAACTTTATGTAATTTTCACATGTCACAAAACATAAAACCAAAAAAATATATATATATATAAACCATTCTAAACCTAAGGGTCTTTAAAAAGAGGGGCTGCTGGTCAATTTGGCCCTTGGGCTATAGTTTGCCTACCCCTCTTCTGGAGGGTATCAAAAAGCTGTCTGGGTGGGAACAGATCTTAACATTACATAAAATGAGACAAAGACTCAAATTCTTTGTTTCAATAGGACTTATAGAGTTAAGGGATTTCTGGAGTCAAGGGATTTATCTTGCCTTTGGGCATGTGCAAGAAGAGGCTTTAAAAAGAAACACCTATCAGATTTTTATACCTTTCATAAAAAGGAATCATTTAAATACCTTTACCAGGAAAACCAATTAGAATTACAAGCTTTCCAGGGGTTAGAGGTGTCACTTCATAGAACACAGAATGTAGAACCTAGAACAATATTTCTGAAGTCCAGATATTTTTTTTTAATACATTTATTTATTTATTGGCTGTGTTGGGTCTTCATTGCTGCACACGGGCTTTCTCTAGTTGCGGCGAGCAGGGACTACTCTTCGTTGCGATGCACAGGCTTCTCATTGCGGTGGCTCCTCTTGTTGCACAGCACGGGTTCTAGAGCACAGGCTCAGTAGTTGTGGTGAATAGGCTTCGTTGCTCCGCAGCATGTGGGATCTTCCCGGACCAGGGCTCGAACCCGTGTCCCCTGCATCGGCAGGCAGATTCTTAACCACTGTGCCACCAGGGAAGCCCCAGATGTCTTAAAGAATGCTTTGTGAAAACAACACTTGGGAGGATGTTTATTAACAGAAAATAGAATAGGATGGTGCATATTTACATGTCTCCACACTGGAGAGAATAGGTACCATGCTTTTTGTGAACATTTCAATGCACCACTTTTTCAGAACTAGCTCTAGGTTACAGGCAGACATCTGTTGCATGAGAGAGAACATTTCTTCCTTCCTGTAGACGTGAGATTTCTTTTGCTACCGGCCAGGGTTCTTGGCCTCCTTAATTAATAGAAACTGATCAGAGGCCAGACAAGAAATTCAGGCAAGGCTTTATTGGGGCCCCTGCTGCAGCAGCGGGGAGAGAGAACAAGTAACAAGTTCCCTTGTCCACTCTCTTCAGAGGGGGGATGAGCTTGTGGCTTGGGTGGTTTGCCCACCCCTTTGGTGATGTGTGCAAGGGGCATGCACAGTACCCTGCTTTTGATCCCAACCCCCTACCTTTGCTCCCTGCTCTTCAGAAGTGGCATTTGGACCTTTTGTATCTTTTTGTCCATAATTTGCCCCAGCTGCTGCTCATGCGTGCAGTTATTTTTAGTCCCTTATAGTTTCTTTGTATTTTGTTGCTCCAGGAGTCTTGTATCAGGTGCAGGCACTGCAGCCAAGGGTCCCAGGTCCCAGCCTGTCTCACTTTTAGCAGCAGTTAGGAAGGCCTGCACTTTCAAGGGGCCTGCACTTTCAAAGCTAAGCTCTGTTTCATTAACACAAGAGAACTGGAGCAAGCTTGAGAATCTTCTGTTCTTCCAAGCCACTCTGCTTGTCCTCTCAAGGGCAAGATTTCTCAGCCTCGGCACAGTTGACATGTTGGCCTGGATAATTCTTTGTTGTCGGGGGACTGTTCTGTGCATTGTTTAGCAGCATTCCTGGCCTCTACCCATTAGATGCCATTAGCACCCTCCTACCTGTGACAATCAAGGATGTCCCCAGACATTGCCAGATGTCCTCTGGAAGGCAAAACCACCCTCCAGAACTAATGGCTGAGAACTAATGTCCCAAACCCTAACATTCATCTGAGGCTAGCCTCCCAGGGCCAAAAGCCAGGGCTTGTTAGAGGCCCTCTGCTGTCTCCTTCCCCACCCCCAACCCCTCCCCTGGTCCCAGTGTACAAGGACTGCTCCCTGTTGAATGGGTAGATGGAAAGGGAGAATGCAGGGGAGGGAGGAAAGTCTGCAAGTTAATATCTCAAATATTACCCAGGCACGTGGGGCTCCCCAGAGTTTTGCCCCTAGTGCCCCCTTTTCCGTGGCCCTTGTGTGGCTCCTCCCTCTCCTTACCTCCATAGCCTATTAATTACTATTTCACCACCTAAATATTTCTCAGATTTCTTGCTGCCTCTGCATCTCTGCTATCCCTGTTCTAGCTCTTACCTTGTCTTCTCTCACCAGGATGTTGCTATGGCTTCCTGTGTACCCCACCTGCCATCAAAGTAATTTTCTGAAGGCCCAAGACAAAGTACCTTAAACTACTCCAGTGGCTCCCTATTGTTTCTAGGATCAGGGCTAAATGCCTCACTGTGCTTAAGGCCTTCCATGATGTGGCTCTTGCTTGCTTTTGCAGCCTCATCACTCCTGGCTTTACCCTTGGGTATTCCAGCTACATCAAGCTGCTTGTAGTGGCATTCCCCAACACACACTTTCAAGTGCATGCACACACACACACACACATACACACTGCTGTTTCTCACCTCATGCCCATGCTGACCCCTAGTCTATAAAATCTCTTTGCCACTTACTCACTTGCTTTCCTCCTACTTACAGCTTAAGACTCTTGCAGATGTTTTCTCTTCCAGGAAGTCTTCCTGTCTCTCCCAGGCTAGGTTAGTTGTTGCTCTGTCTCCCTAATGCTTTGTACTCACCTCTCACCTGGAGTTAAAACTTACTGTCTGGGGCTTCCCTGGTGGCGCAGTGGTTGAGAGTCCACCTGCCGATGCAGGGGACAGGGGTTCGTGCCCCAGTCCGGGAAGATCCCACATGCCGCGGAGCGGCTGGGCCCGTGAGCCATGGCCGCTGGGCCTGCGTGTCCAGAGCCTGTGCTCCGCAATGGGAGGGGCCACAACAGTGAGAGGCCCGCGTACCGCAAAAAAAAAAAAAAATTACTGTCTATCCACCTCCCTCAAAATAGTCTGTGAGCCAAGCAGGGCGAAATCCTGTATCTTCAGGATCTGATTTGAGGTGTGGCATATAGTAGGAGCTTAATACTGAATGGATAGAGGGATGGATCTGTAGACAGGCAGACTTGTGTCTCCTTGTGTATGTTTAGGCACCGACACTTTGAATGTGAAACACAAGGAGGGCTTGTGTTTATTGGACTGCCTAATAAATTTAAGAACTTTTTCTCCATTAAAAATCATTTTCTTTTTGAATATTTAATGCAGCTACATAGGGCTTCCCTGGTGGCGCAGTGGTTGAGAGTCTGCCTGCCAATGCAGGGGACATGGGTTCGAGCCCTGGTCTGGGAAGATCCCACATGCCGCGGAGCAACTAGGCCCGTGAGCCACAACTACTGAGCCTGCGCGTCTGGAGCTTGTGCTCCGCAACAAGAGAGCCCGTGATAGTGAGAGGCCCGCGCACCGCGATGAAGAGTGGCCCTGGCTTGCCACAACTAGAGAAAGCCCTCACACAGAAACAAAGACCCAACACAGCCATAAATAAATAAATAAATAAAATTAAAAACAAA
Organism: Aethalodelphis obliquidens; assembly: GCF_003676395.1. Classification (NCBI taxonomy): domain Eukaryota; kingdom Metazoa; phylum Chordata; class Mammalia; order Artiodactyla; family Delphinidae; genus Aethalodelphis; species Aethalodelphis obliquidens. The sequence continues at coordinate 32,457,255 of NW_020837953.1, read as the reverse complement.
AAAAAGTTCTCTTAATGCAGCTACATATTGGTCAAAACTGTATTGAGAGACTGTCATATAGAATGAAGTAAGTCAGAAAGAAAAAAACAAATATCATATATTAACACATATATGTGGAATCTAGAAAAATGGTATAAATGAACTTATTTGCAAAGCAGAAATAGAGTCATGGACGTAGAGAACAAACGAATGGATACCAAGGGGGGAAGCGGGGGTGGGATGGATTGGGAGATTGGGATTGACATATATACACTACTATGTATAAAACAGATAACTAATGAGAACAGACTGTATGGCACAGGGAACTCTACTCGGTGCTCTGTGGTGACCTAAACGGGAAGGAAATCCAAAGAAGAGGGGATATATGTGTACGTGTGGCTGATTCACTTTGCTGTACAGCAGAAACCAACACAATACTGGAAAGCGACTATACTACAATTAAAGAAAAAAAAAGACTGTACTGAAAGGCACACACAGAATTCTTGTTCCCACTCCTGACCTTTCTTCCCTTTCCCTCACCCCCACCCTCTTCAGATAATCTTCGTTATTTATAATCTCTTGTTTATCCTCCTAGTGTTTATTTTGCAATCATAAGCAAATATGTACATATTTTTAGTCTTCCCTTTCCTAACAGTAGCATACTGTAAACACTGTTCTGCACTTTCCTTTTTTGTCACTTAATGGATCTTTCTGTATCAGTACATGGAGACCTTTCTTATTATCCTATACTCCACTGAATGTGCAGTAGTTTATTCAACCAGTGTCCCAATTGCTGAACACTTTGGTTATTTTCAGCCTTCTACAAATGCCATTTTGTACTTGTACTAGAGTTTGTGTGGGTCGGATTTCGAGAAGTGGGATCACTGGTCAAAGGTAAATGCGGATTGTTTATTAGAGCAAATTCTCCTCTGTAGTGGTTGTGCTCAAATTTGTCATACACATGAGCTTCCTTCCTCCATCCCCATTCTAAAAGAGTTTGTGCCATATTGGACAAAGGGCTTGTAAAATGTGCCTTTCTTCTGCAGTGAGAGTTAGTTCACCTCTGACCTGGCTATTGAAGCACTGTTCCTTAATGTTTTAATCAGTATTTATTTTCATTTTATTGTTAATTGTAGTGTGTGTCACACAAAGCTGGAGCATCCAAACACTCTCAGGTCACCTAACTGCAGGGCAAGGCCATTGTCAGCAGCGCAGTAGCCAAGGTGGGCGCTCAGCTTAGGAACTGGCTGTGTATATATGAGAGACTCCACTGTGTGCTTCAGACACTGCACTTGGCTATTGACACATGTATGAGACAGCGAGCGCGTGCATGTTTTGTGGCGTGTTTGGGGCGACAGCAGGATGAGTAACAGCAGTGGATGGCAGATGACTGGCCCTGCTTCGAGAGGACCACTGAGTCCCCCATCCTTGGGGTGTACGGAGGGCAGACCCAGGATGAACCCATGGGCTGGGCCTGACAGACCCTGCTGGGGCTGGCCCACCCCCCAGGACGGCTGGAACATCCTCAACTTCCTTATCATCTTTATCTTGCTCCTGGGGTTCTTCGTTAATGAACTCAGTGCCATCTCTATCACCTACACCCTCAGGTAAGCTGGGAACTCTGAGAAAAGGAGGGACCTGTCTGGACCCTGGGAAAGAGAGGAAGGGGTTTTTACCAGGTGGGGATCAGCTCTGCCTTTCTGGGCAGGTGGGGGGATGGTGAGGAGGAGGGGTCTGGGAAGGGCCGAGGGGCACCCCTGAGAGGCTCTGCCACAGGGCACTTCGTCTGGTGCACGTGTGCATGGCAGTGGAGCCCCTGGCCCGGATCATCCGTGTCATCCTGCAGTCAGTGCCCGACATGGCCTACATCATGGCGCTCATCCTCTTCTTCATGCTGGTCAGTGCCCTCCCCTGCCCCCGGCTACTCCCCTTCCCTGAACAGGCCCCTAGGTCCCTGGGGATACAGGGTGTCTGGAGAAGAGGAGAGGCTATGGGCCTGAAGCCCTGTGACTCCCCTGGCAGCTCATTTGCATGGCCTGTCCCTAAGGCCCTCTGGTGAAGTCCGGGCGGGTCTCTGGTCTCTCTGGCAGGTGTTCTCAGTATTCGGGGTCACTCTCTTTGGTGCATTCGTGCCCATGCATTTCCAGAACATGCAGGTTGCCCTGTATACCCTCTTCATCTGCATCACCCAGGATGGCTGGGTGGACATCTACAGTAACTTTCAGTGAGTGCCCATGGGGCTTCCAGGGGAGGGGGGTGGGGCCCAGTCCAGGCAAGCTAGCCAGGGAGGGGCTGGGCTCCCAGGGGCAAAAAACTGACTGGGGAGGGAGAGGTGCTGCTCCAGGGCTTGGGATGAGGATGGCACAGCAGGAGGGGGATGCCTGGGGCTTTAAACTGGAGAAAAGCAGGCTCCCTGGAGCTGAGGGCTCTGGGTTTGTAGTCTACTTGAAGAGTCATTTCCAATGAAACTCCACCCATTCAAGGTCCCACTGCAGGCTATTCAGGGAGATTTCTCCCATTATGCTCAGCAGCTGGGCAGCTAGGCCTTGGGCAAGGGAGCAGGTCTGTGGTTGCATCTAGCGCTCCAAGGCAGCCTCCCAGCCCACACTGGAGCTCACCAAACTGCCTGCACTCCTGAGAACTTAGGGTCTCATTTATTCATTCTGAGACCCACTGCCCAGGGTCATTATTGGCCACAGATGGCTGCCTGGGTTCTGTTCTTTACCTCTTTCCCATTAAGCCTAAACTCTATTTGTTTCCAGTCCCCTCCAGGGAGTGGGTCCCCCTGACTGATTTTCTTTTTATCTCCTTCGTGTGAGAGTAGAAGCCCAGCTGGTAAAGGGGCTTCTGCACTCATTACCCATTATGATGTAGGCAGTAGAAAAATCATGGAGTGTGCAATAAAGGTGGCCTGGGGTTCTGAGTCTGCTCCACTGCACTAGCCATGCAGCCGTCTGAGCCTCCGTTTCCTCATCTGTCAACTGGGGATTAAAATACATTATTAACCATGTCATGGATTGCTGTGAGAATTAGTAGAGACTGGCACTGTGTGCATGCACATGCACACACACGCATAGCAGGAGAGAGAAAACTATTATTTGGGAAAATATTTTATGGGAGATTTATAATAGGTATTAACAGTAGGTGGGATTTTTTTCCTGTATATTTTCCTTCTGATCTTTTTACAATGAGCTTGAATTACTTTTTATAATAAGAACGACACGACTAAAGAATATAACCAATAGATTAAACTCGGTAATGCTGACGTACAAATCCCCACCTTGCAGGGCTGGCCTGAGGACCGCCCACTGTCTGGCAGTACAGCTGGCGCTCAGTAAAGAGCAGCTGCGGGAACAATTAGGAGTAAGGCATTAGAGCTCCACAACAGCAGTGAGGCAGCAGAAGTCCCAGCGGGCCTTGAGATAATTTCCCCATCTCATAGATGAGGAAACTGAGGCTCAAAGGGCCAGGGAGGTGATAGGGCCCCTGACTGCCATCTCCAGGATGGAGACAAGGGAGTACGCAGTGGAGATTGGGGGCGCCATCTACTTTGCCATCTTCATCACCATCAGTGCCTTCATTGGCATCAACCTGTTGGTCGTCGTGGTCACCACCAATCTGGAGCAAATGATAAAGGCAGGCGAACAGGGGCAACAGCATCAAATAGTCTTCAGTGAGGTGAGTGAGATGGGGAGGGCAGAGGGGGGTGAGGCAGAGTGTATATGAGTGCTGAATTGAGCGTGTGTGTTTGTGCGCGCACGCACACTCGAGGGCCTGAAGAAAGCCAAGCCTGAGATGCGGAGGCAGCATTGCCCACGGCCAACTCACCAACGGGGGCTTCTGAGGAGTGTGGAGTTCCTAGGTGTCTTGTTCTATGGCAACTAAAATCTAAGCAGCTGAGTGACCTTAGGGCGTTTAACCAATCTAAGCCTCAATTTCTTCTCCTGTAAAATGAAAATAATTATAGTACTTCATAGGGCTATTATGATAATTTCATGGGTAAACGAACAGTACTTGGCACATACTAAGAACTCAATAAATATTAGCTATAGTGTTATTCATTCAGGGGTAGAGCTTCCGAAAGGCTGGAGAGTGTAGGGTGGAGTATTGCCTAAAGTGTTGAGGGCTGTGGGCTGTGACTTGAGAGTAGATAGGGTTTCAGAAGTTTGCTGGGTAGGATTTATCAGGAGTGAAATGGTGGGGGAAGCACTAGGTTTTGAAAAGGGGTGAGAATTTCCAAAAAGGTGAGGGATGGGCTCGCGCATTTCAAGTTAAGCTCCCACAGCAAAGGAGAGAGCCTAAGATTGGTTAGAGCTGAAACAAGGGGCGTTAGAACCCTGGTGACCTGAGACTCATCCTCCCTGAAGCCAAGCAGGAAGGGGCAAGGGGAGGGGGTGCCGGCTGAGCTGTCCTTCCCTCTCCATTTCCCCCTCCCCAGACAGGCCGCGAGGAGGGAAATGGGAATAACGAGCTGCCGCTGGTGCACTGTGTGGTCGCCCGTTTGGAGACATCTGGCGTCCCCCAGGAGCCGTTTATGGGGGGCCTCCCGACGAACCTCTCAGAAAACACATTCGACAACTTCTGCTTGGTGCTCGAGGCAATACAGGAGAACCTGATGCAGTACAAGGAGATCCGAGATGAGCTCAACACGTAGGGCGGGTACTGGGGGTACCCTCGAGTCTCGTGAGTCAGGGCTGAGTGGAGCCTCAGATTCTTCTGGCCTCACGCCCTCACCATTTTTTTTCCTTTGCGGTACGCGGGCCTCTCACTGTTGCGGCCTCCCGTTGCGGAGCACAGGCTCCGGACGCGCAGGTTCAGCGGCCATGGCTCACGGGCCTAGCCGCTCCGTGGCATGTGGGATCTTCCCGGACCGGGGCACGAACCCGCGTCCCCTGCATCGGCAGGCGGACTCTCAACCACTGCGCCACCAGGGAAGCCCACGCCCTCACCATTTTATCATGCGGACCCTGGGGCCCAGAGAGGTTAAGTGAATTGTCCAGGTTTCCCCAGCCTGTCGGTGAGGGAACTGGAATCCAGACCTCCCGGTTCCTCGCATCTCACAAGAGCCTTAAGCCTCGGCCTGGGTCTCTCTCAGAGTAAAGGGAGAGGGCGAAGGGGGCTGGACACCAGGGAAAAGATGGGAGGGCAGCCTTCCAGCCCTCACCCTCGGAACGCACTCACCTCTCCACCCTCAGGATAGTGGACGAAGTACGCTCCATCCGCTTCAACCAGGAACAGGAGGAGGAGCTGATGCACAGGCACTTGTCGTGGAGCCCGTCGAGGGCAAGCGGGTCCTCCATAGCCACCCGTGAGATGACTTGCCAGCAAGACTTGATCACTGCGCTCGTCAACAGGGAAAAGGTGCAGCTTCCTTCCCCTACCCAATGGGTACTCAGCTCGCCACGCCACCCAGCTCAGCCTCAACCCCATTAGTCAAGGCCTCTGTCTATTCCAAGATCTGGTCCGCCCCCTAGACTCCCAAGCACCCCAGCAGTCACCGCCAATCTGGTTAGGTTCCAACTTTTCCTTCTTCGGGAGGCCCCGCCCCTCCCATAGGGCTCCAACCACTGAGCCATCTTGGTCTTCAGCACCGTCAAACCTACCCTTTCTTAGTGAGACTTGAGCGGTTCAGTTCCTGCTTAGTGGCAGATACTCAGGCCCACTGGGGGCATAGGACCCCCAGGTCCTGTCTAGGGTGCATAAGAGGAGCAGCCTCCTGAGGGAGGAAGATTCTATGGAGAAAAAGTCACACTCCCACATTATTTAGTTTCTTTCTGCTTCCCACACCATCAGACTGGGAACCTTGTGAATGTCCACGGCCTGAGCTCCCACAGTCGGAGAGCAGACTCGGCAGGCTAGAGTTAGACGTGAAGGACTTCCTGCCAGGCCTGGATGAACAGCTGTTGAGCTGAAGGAGGGGAGTAAGGGGGCATCTGCCATGTCAGGGTGGGGGCATTGACAAGAAGACCTCTTGGTTTGCAGGTTCAGGAATCCAACACAAATGTACTCCTTAACAAACACAAGTTGAGCCGCTGAGAGGGCAGGACGGTAGCCAACGGGCATGAGCACACACACCCAGCCACTGCATCTTCTGCGTCACTAGCATGACTTGGCACATCCTGGCCTGAACCCATCCTCTCCCTTACCCCCCGGGCAGATGCCTGGGGATGGAAGGGGGCAGCATCGCTAGGGCTTGTGCCTGGGAGCCCCAGGTCCAGAGGAGCCGGGATGGAGAAGGATGCTGGATGAGAGTGGGAGCCCTACCACAGGATGAGCACAGAAGGGGGTGCTGGCCAAGGCAGCCAGGATTTGCCCTAAGGATGGGCATCCCTGGTATCCTGCTAGACCAGAACTAGATGGAGTCTAAGTGGGCCCAAGCACCAAGAGAAGAAAGGTGAGGCCAGTGGGGCCAGGTATCTGTATCAGCAATAAACTTTTGTGTTGGGACCAATGTGTCTGACTGGTGGATCTCCAAACCCTTGAGGCAGCCTTGCCCCTCAAGAGCCTGTTTGTCCAATGGGAGAGTCACTGGCTGTCCTCCAGAGCTTCCAGTCTAATGGGAGAGAAAATCCACACCCTGAAAATTTTTGACTTAACGGTAGAGATGTAATCCCTGCCCTCAGGGTCCTAAATTCTGGGGGTGAAAATCTGGTCCTCACAGTTCCTCACAGTTGGGAGTGCCTCTCTTATGAAGGAGACGCCCTACCCTCTCTCTGTGTCTGAAGGTGTAGGAGACTGGTCCTCATTCTGGGGAGTTCTAGTCTGATGGGGTCACCATCGACCAAGTCATGCAGGTACAGGAAGCTCTATCCTGGATCAATGGAGAATGGCTGGGCGAAGTGTGGGTCCTGGCAGGCTCTCTGGGGAAGAAGAGCACTGAAGCTTCCTGGAAGGCATCAGGAGGAATTTGAGGGTCAGGTGGATGAAGTCCGGTGGAGAACTTGGGACCTGTGAGACCTCTTTGGGAGCTTCATACAAAGACCATCGAGAGCCACAGCATGTCCTGAGCTAGGCAATGCAGAGTCTGAGAAAGCTGTGGCAGTCGTGGGCACTATGAAGAGCTGCCTCGGTGGATTCTCATCCTTGGGCAAATCACTGGGCCTCATTTTCCCCATCTGTGCAATCGGGAGAGGATAAGATTGAGCACTAGCTCTAAAATCAAACGGCCAGCACTCAGCCCCAGAACTGGGAGACTGATGAGATCAGCTGTACGGTTGAGACTCAGGTTCCCTGATGTTGTGCGAAGGGAAGGCTGGAAGAGATGTTGCGTGAGAGTTCTGCCCAGCTGTTCAGCAAAGACTGACAACTAGGGGCCTTGGGGATATTCACCAGTTGGAATGGGAATCCCCAGAGGCCCACTGATTGCAGGTGACGGGAAACTCCACCCTTCATCCCCTCCCACTGGCATTGCTTCCAGCCCTGAAAAGCCCCCTGGGGCCTGCTGGGAAGAAGTCTGGACAACTGGGGCAGGGGTGGTGCACTCAGCAGGCAGGTGAGAGGTGGCACCCCAGCAGTGCTTCACTGTCTTGGAGTGCTATCTGTTCCCCTGTTTGGGCCAAGACTCCAGGACCATCAACCAGCAGAACGATGGGCAGCCAGTGGCTTTTGCTGCTTCTGCTGCTATTTATGGGGAATGGAGCCCTCAATCTGCCTGGTGAGTAGCCACATACACCCTTTCCATCCATCCTTCTCTGGGGGCTCTCACAGCCTTCTTCTGGCTCACCAGGGAGGGGAAGAAGGTGGTGGAAGATCAAGTAGTATCCCCAGGAAGATCTCATGTGAGCACAGCCATTCCCCAACCCACCTCTAAATTGTCTGAAAGGCTTGGGGCACCAATGAGCTCGGGGGAAGGAACATGATGGGATGACCTCCAAAGAGCTTCTGGCTTTGCCCATCCATCCTCATCCAGGATGCTGTATTTGTCTGTCTATTCCCTCCATTCTGTCTGTCATCTCAGCTGTCTCCCCTTTTCTGTCTGTCCTTTCCATCTGGGCTGGGCCAATAGCTTGGGGTTTCAGTAGGCTAGTTCCCTCTCAATCTGGCCCAGAACTGAGGGCCCAGGGGCTTGGACCCCTGCTGCCCTCCCCTGCCCTACTCCACCAAAGGTCAGCCGCCACCCCCAATGCCTCACTGAGTCCGATGGAGGAGTGCAGCCCTGGATCCTGAGCTCCTAGGACAATATAGGGGAACATGTTGGGAGGTGGCAGGAAATTGCATGTCTTAGCAATCCCATGAGTCATGACTTTTTCCAAGGCCAGGAGTATCCTTGGCAAAACACCCAGGAAGCAGATAGCAGTTTTGGTGAGAGGCACAGAAGGGGATAATTATTATCAATAGCAGTTTCTACTTATTGAGCACCTACTGTATGCTAAGTACTGTGCTAAGTGCTTTACATGCATTATCTCATTTAATCCTCATGACCACCAGTGAGGTAGGTATTGTTTTCACTGCGGTCTTACAGTTAAGGAAACCGAGACTCAGAGACATAAAGTGATTTGTCCCCTCATCAGAGCTGGGAGTCTGTCCCAGGTCTGACTTTAGAGTTCAGGCCACATTCCATTGCTTCTCAAAGGAGCTGCTGTCGGCAGGAAACTTCAATATCACATAAATGTCAGTTCTTACCAAATCTTTAATTGTGACACACTTCCAATCAAAATCCTAACAGGGTTTTTTGTAGAAGTTGATACGCGGATTCTAATACACATAAGGGAGAACAAAAGGCCAGCAACAGCCAAGATAACTTTGAAGAGCAAGATGGGAGACTCACTCTACCAGATACTAAGACTTACATTAAAGTAAGATCATGTGGTGGTGTTGCAACAATAGACAAGCAAACCAATGGAATAAAAGAGCAGGGAAATCAGTCTGGATGCGTAATAACAGGTAGCATCACAAATTGATCAGTGGGAAAAGGATGGATTTTTCCATAAGGGGGCAGGGACAACTGGTTAACCACATGGAAAAAACATAAAATCAGATCCAGTGGAAACATCTCTTCCCGCACATAAAAACTCGAGACTCCTGTAGCAAGACATCTGTTCATTTCAGCCTGGAATTTTGTTGCAAACAGACCCACGGATCACTAGAGTTTAGAGGACTCTTGCGATATTAAGCCCAAGTCCCTCACTGTGCTGAGGGGGATGTAGAAGCACTGAGAGTGGGGGGGGGGGTCTTCCCCAAGACTACACAGCAAGTCAGTAACAGAGCCAGGTCTAGAGCCTAGATCCCCCACTCTTTCCGTGCATCCTGGCCAGCACTCCTGCTCTATTGTGACCCCTTAGCTCTATTCAGGGCTAGAAGAAAGTGGGAGGTGGAAGGAGCAGATGCCAGATGGGGGCGGGGTCGGGGAGAAGGATCAGTGCCTCTTTGGAGCTAGGTTGTAGGAAGGACAAGCCCATCACCTCCAGTTTTCTGAATTAGTCCTTTGACAAAGACCAAGGTTGCAATGACAGGGCATCAGGTGATGTGCCTATTTCTGCCCATTGCCCAGGGGAAGAGGAAGGTTTTCAAGGGATCCAGCTCAGTGTAGCTGATTTGGGCCTTTTTCTCTAGAGAGAGTGGCTGGCTTGGACATGAGAATGAAGCAATGTCTTTGTGAGGCAGTGCAGCGTGGTAGGGAAGACATTGGGCTCTGGGATCTGATGGATCTGATTTCAAATCCAGTGCCACCACTTCCTGGCTGTGTGACCTTGAACAGATGCCTTCACCTCTCTGAGCCTCAGTTTCTTCATCTGATAAATAGAAATAATTTTCCTTACTTCAGGGTGGATGTGAGGATTCAGTGCACCAACACTTGCACATTGGAACAGCTCCTTACTCAGACAAGGTGAAAAACCAAAGGTTGTCAAAATTATCTTTGACTGCTATTGCACTAAATGAAGCACTTGGCTTTTGATTAGGGGTCACGTTGTAAAAAAAAAATTGTGTATCTTTAAATATTAGAATCATATTCAATGCAGTAGGAAACACATCAAAAAAGCCATCGAGAAATCAAAGATCAAGTGTGATAATAGATTTCCATCTTTTTCTGACTCTGTCTCTGTAATAATTCTTGAGTGGAATGAGACATAGTTGCCTGAATTAGTTAAATTCGCTCTCCCTGGCATGCATCAGCTGAGATCTATTAGCACAGAGCTGGCACATAAATGAATGCGCGCCAGTAATAATGTAGTTGGTGTTTTGTTTTTTGTTTTTGTTTTTGGCTGCGTTGGGTCTTTGTTGCTGTACGCAGGCTGTCTCTAATTGCAGTGAATGGGGGCTACTCTTCATTGTGGCGCACGGGCTTCTCATTGCAGTGGCTTCTCTTGTGGAGCACGGGCTCTAGACGCGCAGGCTTCAGCAGTTGTGGCACGTGGGTTCAGTAGTTGTGGCTCGCAGGCTCTAGAGCGCAGGCTCAGTAGTTGTGGCTCACAGGCTTAGTTGCTCCACATCATGTGGGATCTTCCCAGACCAGGGCTCAAACCCGTATCCCCTGCATTGGCAAGTGGTTTCTTAACCTCTGCATCACCAGGGAAGTCCCATGTAGTTGGTGTTGATATCATTTTTTTTAATCTTCCAATAAGGGTATTCGATAAATTGAGAACATCTGAAAAGAACTCTGGATTGGTGGAGGGAATGGGTATATAGGTTTCTTTTTGTTTGTTTAACAGGCATTATGACAACCTGGGGTCAGCTACAACATCTTCCACTAAAGACTCTGGAACTGTGGGAACTATAGAGTGTTCCTCCACAATTTCATCTCCATCCAACAGTGGGAGAGACAATGGCCCTGCAGTTCCACCTAACACCTCACCAACAACTGGCAGGACAGAACCATCTGAGTCCCAGCAGCATACACATCAGCTGCTCCGCCAGTTTCACTACCAGCCAGCAGCTCTGCTGGGTCCACTGAGCAGACAACCCCAGCACATGAGACTCAAGAGGAGAGATTAAATACAGTTATCACCACAACCTCTGAGGGCACAACGCTGCCAAATTCCATGGTGACTTCTACATTGAAGGACCAGGGAGGGACAACCAGAAGCACAGCCTCATCCAGCATGGCCACCTCAGCAAACCCCTCAAAACAGAACCAGTGTGCTCCAGCTGCAACCCCATTCGCATCAAGCTCCGGAGCCAATGGATTGGAGTCATCAGTGGTCGCTGACTCTCCAAAGGTCAGCCACGATCACAGCTCCAACGGCCTTAAACATACCAGGCAATGACGTCACATCATCGGGGTCCATGAGAACCACTGTCTCTGAGAAGTCAGCTGCAACGCTATCCCCCGCAACATTGAACGAAATCACTGATGTGAAAGAATCTTTACCTGTGACAAGCAGTGCAGTTATACCGCTTCGCTAACCATGACCACCTGGGGACAGACATGCCTGGCACTCAGGCAGGGGTAACTACCGCTGCACCCCCAACCCCAATAACAGCCCCCACGATGAGCATGCTGTCCAGAAGACATCACAACACCATCACACAAGCACCTTCCCATCCAGTGGAATCAGCCCCCAGTGCTGGCACTGCAATGGCCCAGTCACCTGAGACAACAGCTGCTCATTCAACAACCCTTATTCCCAGCTCCTCGGGAATGACAAAATCTGCTGCCAGCACTGGAGCCAGTCAAGCCTCCCCTAAACACACCAAGAACAGTAGTCCTGGAGCAGGAGTCTGTACTTCAGATGAATACCTGGCGGACAGGAGAGTTTGTATGTGCAATAACAGCTACTGTGCCCATCAGGTAAGTCTGAGGAACTCATGTCAGTACGGCGAAGAACTCTTCACAACTCTCTTCACATCTGAAGGCCCAGATGGACACATGTCCAAAGGGTGTGTGAGGGCCAGTGAGGTTTGGTCAGACATTGACATCTAAAGAGTCCATCTGGGCAGAGGTGATTTCTAGTGAGAGGAAAGGTAGCTGAGCATATGAATTTGTCTTAGTCAATTCAGGCTGCTATAACAAAATACCATGCACTGGGTGGCTTATGAACAGCAGAAACATTTCTCACATTTCTGGAGGCTGGAAGTTCAAGATCCAGGCACCGGTAGGTTTGCTATTAGGTGAGGGCCCACGTTCTGGTTCATAGAGAGCTGTCCTCTTGCTGTGTCCTCACATGATGGAAGGGCCAAGGGAGCTCTCTGGGGTCTCTTTTATAAGGGCACTAATCCCATTCTTAAGGGCTCCACCCTCATGACCTAATCACCTCCCAAAGGCCCCACCTCCTAATACTGTCACATTGGACATTAGGATTTAACATATGGATTTGGGGTGGGGGTGTGTGCAAATATTCAGTATATAGCAGAGGTAGAACGGACAATTCATCAACCCCCAGCCCCCAGGATTCTAATTACTGACTAGAGATTAAGCCTTCCTGGGGGGAGTAGATGATGATCCACCAAAGAAAAAGGCTGTAGCCCCAACACAGGCCTGGAGGGCTAGACAGGGAAACGGAGGCAAAAATCTTGTTGAGGCAAGACCAGTGTGGCTGGGTTCACAGGGTCTCCCTGTGTTAGTAGCAGTACAACTAACTCCCAGGCTCACCCTCTGGCAGGGCAGAAGCTGGGTCCTGGGAACCAAAAAAGATGATGGTGTCCCCCACACATATGCCTCCTACAGTTGAAATAAATCTAACCCCCCAAAAATTTCAAGTTAGCAAAATTCTGATTTTCCTAAAATGACTAGCCTGTTTGTTTTTTTTTTCTTCTTTTGGCTGTGTTGGGTCTTTGTTGCTGCATGGGTTTTCTCTAGTTGCAGCAAGCGGGGGCTACTCTTCGTTGCTGCGTGCAGGCTTCTCAATGCAGTAGCTTCTCTTGTTGCGGAGCACAGGCTTCACTACTTGTGGCTGGTGGGCTCTAGAGCACAGGCTCAGTAGTTGCGGCGCATGGGCTTAGTTGCTCTGTGGCATGTGGGATCTTCCTGGACCAGGGATCGAACCTGTCTCCCCTGCATTGGCAGGCGGATTCTTAACCACTGCACCACTAGGGAAGTCCTACCCTGCTTTTTAAAATATCAAATTTCTTCAAAAAATATTTCCTTGGCATTCCTGCTTTGGTCTGTTGGATAATCCAGCCTTAGGATGAAGCTCCTATTACATTTAAAACTAGGCGGTGCTTAACTTATGGGCCAGTATTTTCCAAAATGTATTTTGTGGGACACCAATGCTATGGGATTTCAATAGACATTACACTAAAACAAAAGGGTTGTATTGTCAAGTATATTTTGGAAATACTGGATTAAACAAAACTGTTTTTTGACTGCAGGACTTTTCAGAGCCTTTAATATTTAGTATTCCACTGTTCACTGTGACTCCTTTCAAAGTCAGATTTTTAAAACAGATTATGGCATGCATTTTCCAAGAGTGTCCCCAGAAACCTCATTCTTAGGGACATTTAAGCAGTACCTTGGAATATACCCTGTTGCCAACGAGGGAGTTCAGATGAAGTTGAGCAGGCTGGGCAAGGTAGAAGTGACCAGGATGACAAGTCTGACCCAGGGGGGCTTTAGTCAAACTCTGGCTCATTAGAGGTTTGTCCCCATCTCAACAAACTCTCCTGGGGAGACCAGGGTTATGTACCCACTTGTACAATGCAACATGTGTCTCTCCACAGAATATAGGAAGTATATCATTGTGTTTTCACACATTGAGAATGAGACACCTTTTCTTTTCGTGTTAACTTTCTTCCCTGTGAGTAAGAACATGCACTCTGCAAGATAGACTGTCTGGGTTTGAATCATGACTCATTTTCTTCTGCTGGAGATAATATGATCACATTAACTTCCGGGCATCAGTTTTTGAGTGTTAGCTATTACTGATATTATTATTTGGCATTCCATATCACAATATACTATTGATTGCAATAGCAGAAAGTTATGTGACTGACTTATACTGCTCCCCTTCCACCAACTCAGGTTGGTACAAAACATCTGCTCTTTTTTTTTTGGGGGGGGGAAACTTCCCCCACCAGGGATTGAACCCGGGCCACAGCAGTGAAAGCCTGGAATCCTAACCACTAGGCCACCAGGGAACTCCCAAAGCACCTGCTCTTATATTGCAGCCCATCCCTCTGACCAAACATGCCTTCCAAGATAGAATCAGTGAGCTTTTAAAAAAACGGAAAGGAAAACAAAATCTTTAAATTCAAAGTAATAAAACAAGTCCAGAAATATTTAGTATTTCCATAACATTTTACTTTTTAATGACTAACTATAAGCATTTCATCCCAAATGCAACAGCAAGTGTGGAAAGAGCAGACATAGAAAGAGGGAAGGGTTAAATATTGATATTAGCTTCTCCTTCATCACCCGAAACCACTGGTGCCTGACATGTATCAGGGCACCATGTGGTGCCAGGGGCAGAAAATCAACACTAACTGGCCTGAGGAAAATTAATTAATTTTAAAAATTGAAAATATTAAACAAAATAAAACAAAATTTGTTGCCTCATGAAACTAAGAAATCCTAAAAAGGACTTGAAGACTCTCCCTCATGGCTCTCAAAGGCAATCCCTCCCTCTCCTCCCTCAGTAATGTCTCTTTGGGAGTTCAGGCTTTTATAAGACAGAAAGAGCCATTGATTTCAGACAGTTTAGGTCCCTCAAAAACCCCTAAGGCCCAGGTTACCTGCTGGAATGAGAAGGAAATCAAAGAACAAAACAAATTAATATCTCCAAAAATAATCTGCCAGGCAAGTAACAGAAACCAATGGGGCTGGAGAAGGGGAAACAGGAGAACTTATTACAAGGGCATCTCATGGAGCCCAAGGGTAGCCTCCAACCAGGGTCTCCAGGGACTTGGAACCATGCATGTGGTGGAACCCAGGGCGTTGCCTCTCTCTTCTCTCAATCTTGCTTCTCCCCTTCTGCACCTGTACCTGCTTTGTTCCCTTCTCCACACACTGGCTTGTCCTGCCTCTCAGCCCACGTGGCAGAAAAGGGCTGCCTCACAACTCTCAAGCTTTATACCGCCTCCTTTCAGGCTCAGTTCCTGGGAAAGTGGTTCTGAGTGGATCAGCTAAGTCCAGGAATCAGGGCCCCCCAGTGCAATCATGGCAGAGGGGTCTCACCTCCTGCTGGGGAGAGTCTTCGTTTAAGCGAGTTGTTATGGGTTGGGCTAATATCCCCACAGTGTTTCCTCCACCCAGATTAGAATGCGTACCCTTGCCCATAGCGTCATCCCAGGAGCCTCAGGAGGGCTCTGCCCTGGCTCTTGTCCTCCTGCAGAACTATCCAGGGTGTTGGTGGCCCTGCGCTGCCAGCTGCAGGAAATTGAGGTGGTCCTGAGCAGCTGCTTCCTGAAGACTCGCCACTGGATCCTGGAAGAAGGTGCCTTTTCAGGATGCTCCAGTGTCAGTAAGACAGAGGAAGGTCTTAGTGTCCAAGTCTTCACAATGGAGAAGAAGGAGGGTACCTGTGGACTCCGCCTTTCTGTGAGCAATCTGGGAGGGGCCCTCTGATAGGAAGTTGGGCTGTATGTGTGTTTTGGGGGAGGGACTGGGAAATGAATGATTGGGCACCAGTTGTGACTTTATTTCCATTTAACCGAAGAATAATTATCTGGAATGGAGTCCAGTCTTGGCAGTCAGACCAGTCTTTTTGGGGAAGAGACCACGTTGTCCCCCATCAGATTGGGAATGCCTTTATAAATGGTGCCATGATTGATGGACTGGGAAATCGGTTTCCAAACTTGTCAGCCACAGAATCCTTTAAAATAATAACTACCGCAACCACAACCAATATTTATAAATTTCTTACCTTGTACCATGTGCTGTGGGTCAAATTCTTTTTTACGTGCACTATCTCACTAAATCTTCACAATAATCCTGTGAGGTTCCCATTTTACAGATGAGCAATCTAAGGCTCAGAGAAGTTGAGGGATTTTCCCAAGTCACACAGCTAGTTATTAACAGAGCAGGTTTGTGCTCCTAACTGCTCACTGTGCTGTCACTTCCTTTCCTTGGAAGGGATCTTACATAAAAGCCAAATATAAAAATAAATATATAAAAGCAGGGCAGGTCTGATTGAATGGAGTGGGAGGAAGAGTGCCCTGCTGGGTCAGCTTCCCCCTAGCACATAGGTGGGCTTTAATGCCCCTTCAAAGAGGCTCTGGAGCTCCCCAGGCTCACTTTGAAAACTAGAGTTCATTCTAACGGCAGGGTGGGGTGGGTGATTTAGTTCCTCCAGTGTCTTGTTCTGCCACCCACAGAGTCATGGTTTCTCTTGCCTAAGTCATAGAACAGAATTGGTAGTTTCAACATGTAATAGCTAAGTCCTTGGCTCTGCCCCTAGAATTCTCTATCAGTGTTCTTTTTTTAATAAACTGCTTGATTTATAGCAATAAAACAAATCATTTTGATTCCTTTTTTAAAATCCTATGGAAACAATGAAATACCAAAAAGATATCTGAATCTTGGGATAAGGCCCAGGACTTGGCAATTTTAACAAGCCCCACAGTGATTCTTTTATTTTTTTCCAAGAGATTCTAAAATGCACATTGAAATTTGAGAACCACTGGCACGGAGTTTAAGAACATGGGCTCTGGGATCAGAGAGATGTTGAATTCTGGCTTTGTTAGTTGCTTTGGGCAAATCTTTTAACTTTCTAAGCCTCAGTTTACTGTTCAGGGAATTCCATGGCGGTCCAGTGGTTAGGACTCTGCGCTTTCACTGCTGAGGGCCTGGGTTCAATCCCTGGTCGGGGAACTAAGATCCCGCAAGCCGCATGGCACGGCCAAAAAAAAAAAAGAAACTTCAGTTTACTCTTCTGTAAAATGGGACTAATAACAGAACCCTCCTCAGAGAGTAGTGGTCAGGCCACAGTGCCTGGAATACAACCCACGCTCAGTAAACTTTAGTCATTACTCTTATTTAAATCAACAACTTGAAGCAAATGATGATGGAAGAAAGTGATTCCCCTGGAGATCTGAGAGTAATGGCTGCCTCCCTGTGTCTTCTAGACCAACAACAGCCGTGCCCTTTATTCTCTGGAGGCGCAGCTTCTGCAGGTTCACCCTGACTATACCAATACTGGTTCCACAATGCTCAACTTCAGCTGCACGTACCCTCTGGTGGTAAATGTCAGCCAGACCCACCCCTACCCGGTGGTCTTCTTCCTGTGAGTTCTTTTCTGTCAGCTGCCTCTTGGGCTGGGCCCTGTGGAGGCTCTTGAGTTCCCACTGCTACCTATAATCCAGGCAAAAGGAGTCAACACCCTCAGGATGTTGCCCCGCCATGCCCACCCATCATAGGTACCTCTTAGATTGAGACTCGGAGTATTACTGGAAGAAAAAGATGTTCTGTGAAGTAATGCATTATGGGTTGTTTATGTAAATTACCTTGAGGTAGGATGGCTCAGATGGCTTCAAGGGTCCTGGGGTCTGGGGACCTGTGATGTGGCCCCTCATTTTTTAGGAGGTCCAGGAGGAAAGTTAGAAGTTTTGCTCCTTCCCTCCCCTAGTTCTCTATGGCTACCAGTGCTCAGTGACCTAGGGTGCAAGGCAGAATGCGAGTGATGCCCCTACCTCTAGGGTTTTGTGGTGAGGGTCTCATTCCCGTCCCTCTCCAGATATATCACTATCCGTATTATGGGCACTGGGAACACCATTGTCATCCTGGGCATCTTCACAGACCCTCAGCTCTCATCTCCACTTGAGAACAGACCAGTTTCCCTTGGCAAGCCTCTCTACGTGGTCCTCAGAGCCACAAGTGGTGGCCCAGACAGATTTGCCCTGGTGGCCAATGAGGTCTTTACCAGCACCAGCATCTCCAGGACAGGTGCTGTTAAGGCCACCTACTACTTTGTGAAGGAGAGGTAAGTACCTGTTGGACTCTGGTAACCTCTTTTCAGTGCCACACTAGCTCTTGGACTGTAGCTTGTGCTGGATGGTTTTGTACCTATGAGCACAGATCCTGTCACTCTTCTCTGTATCACTGGTACATAGACAGTGGGAGAAAGTAAGTGCTGGGTGAATGTTTGTTGAAAAATATTCAAGTATTATTACCATTCCCATTTTTCAGATGAGTAAATTAAGGCGTTGGGAGATTAAGGTCTGTCCAACATTACAGCCAATTAATGACACTCATTCCTTGTATTCTTTCCTCAAACAATTACTGAGGACCTACAGTGATAAAAGTAAAAAAACAAAAACAAAACTAACATTTCAGGGTGCTATACACTACGTAATATATTTGACATTTACTCCATGCCTGACCCTGTTCAAATCACTTCACATATATTAACCCACTTAAGCCTCACAACACACTCTACGAGATAGGTATATTTTTGTTCCCATTTTATAGATAGAGAAACTTAGGCTCAGTTCACACAACTCGAAGTAGGAGATCTTGCTAAGTTCTGGGCCAAGTCCTTACCCTCAACAGCTCATGGTCTAGGGAAGGAGCTGTGTCTCCTGTCTTCTGGTTGTATTTCATTAATATTAACAAGTCTTCGCAGAACACAGTGAATCATTCATTACCTCATTTATACCTGAAAACAACACTGTGAAGTATTATTTCCCCCACTTTAAAGATAAGGGGATTAGAGAGGGTACAGAGTTTAATGACTAGACCAAGGACATAATGCTGGTCTACTCATGCTCCAGAGTCCTGGTTCTGAAATACCTCAAAAACAGTCCTAGCGTGCAATTCTTCCTTTGTCAGGAGGAAAGAGAACCTAGTGATTAAGAGTATGGGAGGGCACTGCAGCCAGGTTGCTACCTGAAGAAACTTGGACAACCTACTTAACTTCTCTGAGCCTCAGTTTCCTCATCTTTAAAAAATAAAAAGACCATCAAGGGGGGAAACTAGAATGGACTTATTGATGGTGAGTTTGATTCCTGGAATAAAGATCACAGGGTAAAAAAGACTAAATGGGCTTCAGGAAGCACAAGAGACAGAGTTCAGAGGTGACTCCCTAATGCCCACAGGAGGTAGCGTCTGTGTGGCTGGTAACTCAGTGGGAAGATAATTTGCTGTCCCTTAGGCTTTTGCATTGGATGTTTTCTCTTCCTGGAACCCTCAACTCCCTGATACCCATATGGCAAATTCTCATCTCCTTAGTCTTTGCTAAAATGGTACCATTTCAATGAAACCTACCCTGTCCATGCTATGTAAAATTGCAACTACCCTGCACTCATCCAGTCTAGATCCCTATTTCTTTCTTCTATCTACTTATCACCTCCTTTCATACTACATTACATGAGATCATTTATTTTTTTTATTAAGTTATTTATTGTCTGTCTCCCCTCACCTACAAGAGAATAGGAGGTTTGGTCTGTTTTGTTCACTCAGTTTTCTAATTCTCCCAAGCACCTAGAACAGGGCGTATGTATAATAAGACTTTCTTTCTGCCCATGGACTCTACACCACAGGTCTATCCAAATACTACCAGTTATAGTGAAAGGGTTACATCTAGGTTATTGTTACCTCAAAAAAAGTCACCATGACAATAACGTGAACAGTTCAAGCCTACCTCCGAATCTCTTAGCTCAGAATTTTCTATGTCTACCAGAGTTCGCCACCAGTAACTAAAGTTTCCTTTTTTAATGTGGAGAAGTTACTGCTAATAAGTGATCACTGATAAGCTATGCCCAGTCAAGAAGCAAACTTTATCGAAGGGGAGAGTCTTAGAAAAACAAACAAACAAGAAAATTAAAGGTCATCTTGTCATGATTTACTACCACCACACCATCAAAATAATAAAAGAGGGGAAGGAGAAGAAAGGAAAAGACAGAGGGAGAGAAAATGTGTTCGGGAAAAAAAAGGAAGGAAGGAAAGAGAAAGAAAGAAAAAAGGGAGGGAGAGAGAGGGAAGGAAAGAGGGAAAGAGGGAAGGAAGGGAGAGAAAGAAAGGAAGGAGGAAGGAAGGGAGAGAGAGGGAGGGAGGGAGGAAGAAAGGAAGAAAGAGGACGGGGGCAAAACTGTCTTCCTGCTACCACTGATGTGAGGATGAAATGAAATAATGCATGCAAATTTTCATTATGAGACCCAGCATCTACACCCACAGGACAAGCAAAAAATGGGAAATCAGTGTTTGCCGGGGCTCCTAGCAGTGGGTGACGCTGCCTCTCCCCACAGCTGCCCAGTCAGCAACAGGCTGCTCGTGGGGCCTGCGGGCCAACGGGTCACCTCCCTGGAGGTGACGCTGGCCTTCAATCTGTTCCGCTTCTCGACTAGCGATACGCTCTACCTGCAGAGCCAAGTGACCCTGTTGTGACAAGCGGGCGGGACGCCCGTGTCCGCCGGTGAGCAGACAGGCAGCCCTAGAGGCTCCGGGCAGTCGCTGCAGCCTCCGCCGGCCGCAGCTCCGGGTGGCTAGCTGAGGAACCGGACTCCAAGCAATGCAGTCGGGTAGGGACTAAGGAGGGGCCTGCAGGGACTAAGGAGAGGGGGACCAATAAGGGCCTGACTAAGGCGGGGCCTGGAGGGCGGCGGTGCTGGGGATTGGCCTATCCCTCCGGAGGCGGGGCTGAAGGCGGGGCCGAGGGCGAGGGGCCTGTGGATTGACATAAAGGGCAAGATTTTGGAGACCTCACTGGGGCTACCTGGGGGTCTCGGACAAAGGCCCGCCCAGGCTGGGGCGGGAGGAGACCTCGCTACCCTTCTGTTGTGTCCCTGCAGACCTGTAGTCAGAAGAGTCCGCCTGGGAGGAATCGAGCCTGGGAGATCTCAGCTCGGGAGGGTCTGGAGAGCGGCGCTGGCTGGATGGTGTTCGGGCCCATTAGATCAAGTGGTAACTGGATCATATGGGGGGCCTCCTTGACTCCTCTTCCAGTTTTTCCCACTGACCTGCTCTGAGACCCCGACCCTTCACTGAGCCTCCTTCTACCTGTGTGTCCTCAGACTCCTCCCTCAATTCTAGTCCATGTCCTCCCCAAGCCCATATCCTCCTCGGCTCCTCCTTTGCTCTGGAGAGGTCTCCTCCCCTCACCCGGTCCCGGTTCCATTCTCACTCATTAAGCTTCTCTCCTCCCATTCTCATCTTTCCTGCCACACCAGACCAATCTTCTACCAGTCTGTTTGTCCCTTGTGCCAGTATGCTCTTTGTAAATCCTCCTTGCTGGTCTGAAACCATCTCTCCTTTCTCTCTATTCCCTGACAACCTTCCAAAGCTCTGACCCTTGCGGGAAAGCCTATCTTCTTAGTAATTCCATTCTTTAGAGGCAGAAGGTTCATCATCACACCTTTCTGAGTCCCTGCTTCAACAAAGGGTTCTTTCTGCCCAATCTTTCAGTGGTGGGCGTGTGCTGACCTGGTACTATCAGGATGCCTCCTTAAGCTTAATCTTTCTTCCTTTGTGGTTTCAGAGCCCAGTGCCTCCAGTAGCAGGAGTTTGGCAGGTTGGTACACAGCGATTGCTGTGATAAAGTTCTGATGACTGCACCAGGGTCTGGGGGTGCACACTGGCTTCTGGAGGGTGCTGGTCTTGGATCTCGTCCCTGCTTAACAGTATGTGACTTGGGAGAGGTCAGTTACCCTAAGTCTCAGCTTCCTCAGCTGTACATGGTAGAGTTGTCATTGTGAGGTTGTTGGTAGTCATAGTTAGACTTTTATCCCTCATCAGAACCTGAGGCTTTCCAGAAATGATTTAGGGTAAGGGTTGAAATTTCAAGATAGAGGGCCATGAAGATAACAACAAGTGAGAGAGGTTGAGTGGGGTCCACACCGAGATAGAGAGTTCATCTCTGTGTCTCCAACCACCTCCCCCCCAGTCTAACAGAGGAACTGGCACATGGTGAGTCCCAGGAAGGCTTTGTTGAAAAAATGCATGAATGACTTACAAAACAATCCCCAAAGTGGAGTATCTAAGCCTAAAAAGTTTCCCAGGCTCTCAAAGCCACCTAATTCTGCTTTATAATTATTTCTTTCTTTCCTGCAGGATCCTGGATGACCATCTTTCTTCTGATGGCAATAGGCTGGATGCTAGGATAAAATCCTGCCCAGATACCTCCCCCAACTCTAGTCCTTAGCCTTTAGTTTAGTTGCCTGAGGCAAAGGTTAGGTGGAGGAAGATTTAGGGAGAGACAAGTAGTCTGTCCTCTTGTTAGGGACCAGAGAGGTTGAGGGTGAAGATGGAATCCATGTGTGACCCAACTACTGTCTGGTTAGGAGTGGGACCACTGAGCCTTGGGCAGTGCTTCCTCATCCCACCTTCCCTTCCCATCTCTGGAACTCTTCCAATGGTGGGATTGGGCAGCTCAATATGATAAGGGGCAGGGCAGAGGGTATGGCCAATAAACAGCAGGGAACTTTCCCACTTTGTCTGACTCCTTTTCTGTGTTATCAGATCACAAAGCTTCAAGGCTTTATGAGAAATGGTGTGTGTGTGTGTGTGTGTGTGTGTGTGTGTGTGCGCGCATGTGTGCATGTGAGAAGTTGCTTTCTTCTCTATGGGTCTCAGTTCCCCCATTTGTAAAACAAAAGAATTTGACCAGATGATCTCTGCTTCAACATGGGGACTCCATGACTCTCATTTTAGGGTAAGTTGTTGGGCCTTGGCCAACTGGTTCCAAATCTCCTTTCTTCTGCAGAATGGGCAAGAGCTATTTAATTTCAGAATTAGGATTAAATGTGTCCATATAATATTGTTCTGACCATTAATTATTTCCAACTTCATTAACTCCTGTTTCCTAATAAAGGGTGGATACAGGCAACAGTATGCTATCATTTATTCATTCAGAAACAGGTTGGAATCTACTATGTTAGGCCCTGGAGATTCAATATTACACAAGACACAGGCTTGGACCTTACAGAGAGGACAGTTGAGTTCAGGAAGCAGGTGGTGTGGATTGGGAAGCAGGACAGGCTTTAGAAGTTGACAGAGGTGGCACTTTCACAAAATCACAAGAAGGCCCTGTGCCTCTTTTTGTTGTTTCATTTTTGAAATACTACTTTTATTGATATCTATGATCATTTAGAAATTAATTTCTTGGGAAAATATGTTGTTCCAAGCAACAAAATAAATATTAAATTCAACAGTCTCAACATTTAATTTACAAAATCTCTTCTTGTCATTTAATGGTTTAATAGCTCCAGAAAAAATTAAGTCAAATGATTAATCCATATTATTTTTTCATGTACATAAAAATCACACACTTATTAAATCAGTACAATTAATTACATTTCATTGGGAATTCATATTCACTTTATAAGTCTGGAGTAGAAACTGTTTAAATATCCTTCTTGACAAAGGCATTAACCCTTGCCTGTATTTAAAATAGATCCTAAAGGATAAGGGAAAAATATCATTTACTATATTATGCTTAAATATCTCAAAAAGAAAATAGAATGAAACAAAATGAAGTTAACAAGGAAGCTATTGAACTTAAATTATATTTAGTTGACCATGTTAAAGAAGCCTCTGTGCTGTGTAACAATAGATGCTTATAAAATAATCCACCAGACAACACTTAATGCATGGGAAAGTAGCTCTAATTACATGATTACGAAGATGCAGTTAATTTTCTCACTTTTCTTGGTTAAATTAGGGTGGGACATAACTGGCCAACTCTAGTCTTTTTTCAGTTATGTCAGGTGATAGTTCCATTCATATATCTTACTGAAATATGCAAGTGTTTTTTCTTTTTCAAATTTTATTTTATTTATTTTTTATACAGCAGGTTCTTATTAGTTATCCATTTTATACATATTAGTGTGTATATGTCAATCCCAGTCTCCCAATTCATCATCCCCCACCCCCTGCTGCCACTTTCCCCCCTCGGTGTCCATATGTTTGTTCTCTACATCTGTGTCTCTATTTCTGCCCTGCAAACTGGTTCATCTGTACCATTTTTCTAGGTTCCACATATATGTGTTAATATACGATATTTGTTTTTCTCTTTCTGACTTACTTCATTCTGTATGACAGTCTCTAGATCCATGCATGTCTCTACAAATGACCCAATTTCGTTCCTTTTTATGGCTAATATTCCATTGTATATATGTACCACATCTTCTTTATCCATTCATCTGTCGATGGGCATTTAGGTTGCTTTCATGACCTGGCTACTGTAAATAGTGTGCAGCAAGTGTTTTAAAATAATAAAGTAACTGAAGATTTACTATGTCATAACTAAAAATTGTGAATGTTCTCTGAAATTAGTGCCAAAATTTTTCGTTAAAATATAAATGAGGAGTCATTCACATTTGAAAATTGGTATTATAATAATGGAGTTACTTTTTTTTTTTTTTTTTGTGGTACGTGGGCCTCTCACCATTGAGGCCTCCCGTTGGGGAGCACAGGCTCCGGACGCACAGGCTCAGCGGCCATGGCTCACGGGCCTAGCCGCTCCGCGGCATGTGGGATCTTCCCGGACCGGGGCACAAACCTGTGTCCCCTGTATCGGCAGGCAGACTCTCCACCACCGCGCCACCAGGGAAGCCCTGGAGTTACTTTTAAAATATAGATACCCATTGGAGAAAACTGTACAAATGTACTGTTTGCCAATTGTAAATTTAAATCTCAGCAGTTCCACTGTTCCCAGTCTGGTTTCTCTTCCATTCTCCACATTAGCTTTTCAAATCTTCCCCATTCTTCTCAGCCCTCTACATGCCTCTGTTCCCTCCCTCCTTACAGTTGCTTTTCACCAAAGAAATAGAAGCCATCAAGTGGGTGTTCCCACCACCCACCAGCCCACAAATTTACTCATTTACACACCTATCCTTACCATTTATATTTTAATAAAAGACTTCTGGTCTTAATTTCAGAGAATACTCCCTAAATTCATCTATCATATCATACCCAGATTCATTATCAATTAAATCTTATTTTCTGCCATCTATATTCTTACCTTAAAACACTATAAGAGAGGGCAAGTGATAGAACCCCAGAGCCCTTCCTTTAGAGTGAATTTGGTCCGGTAATTAACTCTTTATGTCTGGTTCTTCAAAGTTAAGAAATCACACAACTTTTATTTTTCTTTTGTTGAGTTATAATTGGCATACAGCACTGTATAAGCTTAAAGTGTACAGCATAATGACGACTTATACATCATGAAATGATTATCACATTAAGTTTAGTGAACATCCATCATCTCATACAGATGCAAAAGTAAAGAAATAAAAAAGAATATATTTTCCCTGTGATAACTCAGAATTTACTCTTTCATATATAAAATACAGCACCGTTAATTATATTTATCATGTTGTATCACCCAACTTTTTAATGCCTCTCTCCCTCCCAAGTCGAGTTTCCAGATACCTGGAATTTTAGTGTACTTTGGCTGATGGCTTTGTTCCTCCTTTTAAATAATTTCAGTCTGATTTTTCAAGTATGTATTAATGCAAATAAACTTAGTTCCTTTTCCTAGGGAGCGAGTTTGAGTAGGGAGGCAAGATTGATCCCTTACCCTTCAACCTGTGTCCTGATCACAGATTGACCACTGACTCTAATCCAGACCAAGCCCTGACCCTGATAAGACAGTGACTCTGGCCACACCCTAACTCCTGGTCACAACGTCACCCCCTGCTTCAAGTGGGAGTACTATAGATGGTGAGGAATGGGAGGAGGGTGGGCAGGTTAGGAGGGATCCCGGAATGAGTTGCGCTGGCTGCCAGCTTCTCGATCTGCACAGGCCAAGCAGGCCACTTCAGGCCGGGGTGAACAGGGCTCCGCCCAGAGGCGAGACCCGCCAAGGGGTAGAGGCAACGGCAGAGAGCGGCGGCGGGCTCATGCGCAGAGAGATCCGTCGGTTCTCTGCGCCGAGGGCGGCGTGCAGGGGCGGGACACCCGCGCGGCCCGACTTCTGATTGGTCGTAGGAGGGAAGAAAGGGGCGGGACCAGGGCGGTGCGCGCTCTGAGGCGCGCGGCCTGGCGGGTGTGTAACGGCCGTTAGGGGAGCTGAGGCGCTGAACCGTCGTCCGCAGCAGACGTGGTCGCCGTGGTTGGTGTCCCTGAGTGAGGGATTTCGCTGCCCGCTTTCAAGCTCACGTAAGTCCTCCTCCCTTCGGGGGCCCCCGTCGGACTGACAGACCCTGTCCCCTGCCTAGAGAGCCTTGGCGGAGCCTCAGACACTCTCGACCGTCCGCCGTGGTGGGGAGGGCCGCGGGAGAGCGAAGAGCATGCGCAGAGCGACTGAGCCGTTCGCCTTGGGTCTCTGACGCCCCGGCTTTCTGAAATAATGCTCCCCGCTCGCCTCCTTGGGTCTCAGTGGCCTCCCGTCCTCATCGCCTCGCTCTCTCCCCGTCACTCACTCCGCAGCAGTTGCGGGACCTTTGCGATGGACGGGCCCAGTGCCGGTCGCCAGGGCACGGCGGGAGGGAAGTTCTTGCCCTTCAGGAGCTCGCAGCCCCGGGAGAGGAGTAGACATCCCGCGGATGGTTGCTCGGCCAGCACTCAGTAGTGCAGGGTGGAGAAGTATGGGAACGCGGAACCCAGCGCGCCGACGGAGTCTGAGGGGGCGGGGAGCCCTCCCCGAGGAAGTGAAGTTTGAGCCGAGATTTGGAGAAAGATAGAGGAGGAAGGTCGGGGGACAGAGAGCCCGTGTGAAGGCGCTAGGCTGGAGTTTCTCAGCCGGCGCGATTTTGCCCCCCACGGGATATTTGACAGTGTCTGGAGACATTTTCGGTTCTCACAACTCGGGGATTACTACTGGCATCTGTTGGGTAGAAGTCAGGGGTGCTGCTATACAGCCTGCAGTGTACAGGACAACCGCACATCAAAGACTTACCCGACTTCCAATGTCGTTAGTACCGAGCATGAGGCACCCTGCTATAGACAGGGAGGAGCTGGTTCTCTGGATGAACAGAAAGTGTGTTAGAGCTTATGTATGCAATAGAAGCTGTTCAGAACTTACTTCATCACATTAAACCGGGAGGATCGGAGCCCTGTTTGTCTTTTACACCAGTCTACCTCCACGATATGGCACAGAGCCAGGCAAACAGGCACTCAGTAAATTTTGGTTGATGAATTGAGTACTGTGTGCTAGGAAGGGAGGAGTAGTGATACAAGGACGATTAAGAGAACCATGTTTCATTACTTGCCCTTAGGCCTTGTCTGTTTTATTATGTGGTGGTGTTCAGGACCTGTTCTTTGTAAAGGCAGCATCTTGGCAAGGATTTGGCTTCTCTTTCTTTAGGTTTGGTTTAATGAATGATCGAGGTGATGAAAATAGTGTGATGGTGTGAGGTTCTTAGTGTGTCTGTGTCAGCTGTCTGTGTTTCCCTTCAAATCCTCTCCTGTCTTGATGTGGTTCTGTCAACAGCTGCCAAGTGTGTTCCACACCATTAAGATTATAATTCTTCAAGGGGAGAACTAATAACAGCCAAAATCTAATTCTCGGGTAGCAGCTTGGGAAATAGAGCCTGGGTGGTGACCAGGGGCAGAGTGAAGAAATTACATGAGCCGCCCCTGCTCCTAACTGCTTTAGGGCTTGCAGCTCTGGCTATGTCTGAGGCATAGAAACTCCAACTTGTGGTGCCTTGGTAACTTCCTTTATTTCTTTTTGTCACAGACAGAATGCTGACTAGACTTCTGTAGCATTAGAGCACAGTCCTGGCTTTGAAACCTCTTCCTAACTGTACAATCTTCACCTTTCTAATCCTTTATTTTCTCATCCATAAAATGAGGTAATAGTAGTAACTACCTCATAGGTTTGATATAAGCATTCAACATAACACATGATACTTTAGAGTCTTTAGCACAATGCTTGATGGGTAGTAAGGACAGGCATACCTCAGAGATATTGTGGATAGGATTTCAGACCACTGTAATAAAGTGAGACACAAATTTTTTTGGTTTCCCAGTGCATATGTAAGTTATGTTTACACTATATTGTAGTTTGTTAAGTATACAATAGCATTATGTCTTTTAAAAATCTACGTACCTTAATTAAAAAATACTTTATTAAAAAAATACTTTATTGCTAAAACTTGCTAACCATCATCTGAGCCTTCAGTGATTCGTAATCTTTTTGCTAGTTTGCTAGTGGAGGATTCTGCCTCGATGCTGACGGCTGCTGACTGAACGGGGTGGTGGCCTCTGAAGGCTGGGGTGGCTGTGGCAATGTCTTCAAACAAGACAGCAGTGAAGTGTGCTGCATTGATTGACTTTTTTTTTTTTTTTTTTTTTTTTTTTGCGGCACGCGGGCCTCTCACCACCGTGGCCTCCCCCGTTGCGGAGCACAGGCTCCGGACGCGCAGGCCCAGCGGCCATGGCTCACGGGCCCAGCCACTCCGCGGCATGTGGGATCTTCCCGGACCGGGGCATGAACCCGTGTACCCTGCATCGGCAGGCGGACTGCCAACCACTGCGCCACCAGGGAAGCCCTGATTGACTTTTCTTTTCACAGACGATTTTTCTATAACATGCAATGCTGTTTGATACTATTTTCCCCACAGTGGAACTTCTTTCAAAATTGGAGTCAGTCTTCTCAAACCCTGCTGCTGCTTTATCAACAGAGTTACTTAATATTCTAAATTCTCTGTTGTCATTTTGACAGTCTTGACAGCATCTTCACTGGAAGTAGTTCCATCTCAAGAAACCACTTCCCTTGCTCATCCATAAGAAGCAACTCCTCATCTGTTAAAAGTTGTATCATGAGATTGCAGCATTCAGTCACATCTTCAGGCTCCACTTCTAATTTTAGTCCTCTTGCTATTTCCACCACATCTGCAGTTACAGTAGTAACATCAAAGAGCACAGATCACCATGACAGATGTAATAATGTTGAAAAAGCTTGGAATACTGCGAGAATTACCAAAACGTGACACAGAGACGAAGCGACCAAATGCTGTAGGAAAAAATGGCACCCATAGACTTGCTTAACACAGGGTTGCTGCACATCTTCAGTTTGTAAAAAATGCAATCTGTGAAGCTCAGTAAAGTGAAGTTCAATAAAAAGATGTATGCTTGGACTTAATACATGTTAAATTCGTTGAATGCATAGTTCTGTAGTTTAAACAGCTTTGAAAATGGAAACTATCAAATGTTGGGTGCTTTTCTTCTGTCTGCCTCCATTATTCTTACCTTTCTTGGCTGTATAATTGGTTATTTGTGTTACTGCTATTTATTTATTTATTTTAAATTAATTTATTTATGTGGCTGCATCGGGTATTAGTTGGGGCATGGAGGATCTTCGTTGTGGCCTGTGGGGTATTTTGTTGTGACTTGGGCTCTTTAGTTGTGGCACGTGGGCTTAGTTGCCCCACGGCATGTGGAATCTTAGTTCCCCCACC
Organism: Aethalodelphis obliquidens; assembly: GCF_003676395.1. Taxonomy (NCBI): domain Eukaryota; kingdom Metazoa; phylum Chordata; class Mammalia; order Artiodactyla; family Delphinidae; genus Aethalodelphis; species Aethalodelphis obliquidens. Next base: position 32,428,125 of record NW_020837953.1, on the reverse strand, counting down.
CAGGGATCAAACCTGCATCCCCTGCATTGGAAGGCGGATTGTTAACCACTGGACCTCCAGGGAAGTCCCTGTGTTACTTCTTATACATTCATTTCTCTCACTTTTATCTCCAGAAGTCTGTCTCCTTCAAATGGTCCTAAAAATTTACACCAGTAGGCCATCTACTTCTGAACTTAAGGAGGAAGAAGTTTAAAATTATTTATTCTGTACTGTTTTACTCCTTGGAGTTCTTTTTTTTTAAATTAAGGTATAATTCACATACCATAAAATTCAATTTTATGTATGCCCAATTCAGAGGTTTTAGTATATTCACAAGCCATCATCACTATCTAATCTCAGAACATTTTGATCACCCTAGTAAGAAACCCCATACCATTAGCAATTGCTCCCCATTTCCCCCTCTCCCTGCCCTCCTCTTAGTCCCTGAGAACCACTAATCTGCTGTCACTATGAATATGCCAATTCTGGACATTTCGTATAAATGGAATTATACAACATGTAGCCTTTGGTGTTTGTCCTCCTTCACTTACTATAATGTTTTCAGTAGCAGGTATCAGTGCTTCATTCCTTTTTGTTGCCTAAGTACTTCGTTCCTTTTTGTTGCCTAATAATATTCCATTGTGTGGATGTACCACATTTTATTTATCCATCAGCTAATGGACATTTGAGTTCTTTCTATTTTTTGGCTATTATAAATAATGCTACTATGAAGATTCATGTACAAGATTTTGTGTTGACATATGTTTTTATTTCTCTTGAATATATACCCAGGAGTGGAACTAGAGTCATAGGATAACTCCATCTTTAACTGAGAGTTCTTTTGTCATCCCATTTTCAACCCCTCTGAACTTGGAAAGGTCTCAGAATCCAATGCGCCTACCATTTTGTTATATTTTAAAGAAAGGGGGACTTCCCTGGTAGTCCAGTGGTTAAGACTCTGCGCTCCCAATGCAGGGGGCATGGGTTCGATCCCTGGTGGGGGAACTAAGATCCCACATGTTGCACGGTGCAGCCAGACCAAAATAAAATAAAAGATCCTTAATTTAATCACATCTGGAGGAAAAAACCCTTTAGAAAAAACAGAAAGGGATTAAAAAAAGCATTTTGATATTGATGATTCGGTATGACTAGCAGGTAGGGCATCCTTCTGTGTCACGAATAAAACACTGAATAATACTAGACATAAATGGAATCTTTTTTTTTTTTGCGGTACGTGGGCCTCTCAGTGTTGTGGCCTCTCCTGTTGCGGAGCACAGGCTCCGGATGTGCAGGCTCAGCGGCCATAGCTCATGGGCCTAGCCCCTCCGCGGCATGTGGGATCTTTCCGGACCGGGGCACGAACCCGTGTCCCCTGCATCGGCAGGCGGACTCTCAACCACTGTGCCACCAGGGAAGCCCCTGGAATCTTTTTTTAACTGAACAAATTTTCTCTTTCCCAGTATGTAGAGACCTGGGATTTCAGGGGATGGTACAATTTCTGTTGTAGATACAGTGAATTAGTGAGGGTTTGTGTTGTTGTTACTAAGAGGAGACTATAGAGGTCAGTAAAGCACATCAGAGAAATAGTACCATATAGCTTTTTTTTCCCGCCCCCCCCCCCCCCGCACCTCTCCAAAGTTAAATTTCACCTCTCAGAATTGTGTTCTGTTGACAGGGTTTATCCCAAACTCTTCTGGGGCTCTTATAAATTCAGAGTTTCTAAATTCGTACTTTATCTTCTGAGGACTGTACTGTGTCACTTTTTATTAACCTAAATTGTTAATAAGCCAAGTATAACAAAAACATTAATTAAGCACTTAATATGTGTCAGGCACCATTGTAAGTTAATTATAAATGAATTAGAATGAATTAGGTCCTGGCTTTATCCTCATTTTTATATGAAGGAACTGAGGCACAAAGATATTAAGAAATTTGCCCAAGGTTACACAGCTAATACGTTGCTCGTGTCGGGCTTCAAACCCGAACTGTCTGATCAAGAATCGATACTCTGGGGACTTCCCTGGTGGCACAGTGGTTAAGAATCCTCCTGCCAACGCAGGGGACACGGGCTCAAGCCCTGGTCCGGGAAGATCCCACATGCCGCGGAGGAACTAAGCCCTTGTACCACAACTACTGAGCCTGCGCTCTACAGCCCGCGAGCCACAACTTCTGAGACCGCATGCCACAGCTACTGCAGCCTGCATGCCTACAGCCTGTGCTCCACAACAAAGAGAAGCCACCACAATGAGAAGACTACACACTGCAACAAAGAGTAGCCCCTGCTCGCCACAACTAGAGAAAGCCCACGCACGGCAATGAAGACCCAAAGCAGCCAATAAATAAATAAATAAATTTATAATAAAAAAAAAGTCAATACTCTGAACCACTTCTCTTACTCTGTACTGCCTCTCAGTTACTGTGCATTTGCAAGATATTATTATTATTTGCTATTATTAGTTACAGTTAATTAAAGCTTTTGTTTACATAGATAGTAATCAGACTTATGCTGAATTCTCAGAACCTACCATTAGAATAAATATAAATGTTTTAAGGAATGAGGTAATGGGAAGAAAACCTCATGTTCCCGGCTGAGTATTGAGGTTCTGCTTATGACCAAAAAAATCTATCTTTGTACATCATATGACTAACTTTCAATACTGGAAGGAATTGGGGAATTCATTTTACGTTAATCATAATTGAAGTTATAATACTTCACTGTTGGTTTGGTTATTTAGTTTTTTTCCCACCTCACTCTTCCATCCTGTTCCCATGGGTAAGTAGATCCATGGCAATGTTTGTTAATTAAAAGTAACATTATTTTAAATTTTTGCAACGATTGGATGGGCTCTAGACCTAATAGGATCAGTATTGGGAATCTCTATTTGGTTCTAGGTTTTTTCTTCTTGCTTCAGGAGAAGTAGAGTATTGGGAGTTGCTTTGCCTTAAAAAAACATCCTCAGGAGTAAAACATGTGGAAGAATACTTGAATATTCTGTGTGTTTTTGACAGTTTCAGCTGAATGAGAACAAGTTACAGGGAATTAAAAGATAGTGGCGAGATCTGACTGGTTCCTTCATTCTACAGCTGGCTCAGATAACTGTTGATGGCCATGCAGGAGAAATACCCAAGTGAGCGGTTCTCTCATGCCACATCACCAGGTGAGTAGTCAGAGTTTTCTGGGTTAAATTATGACCTTTGCTCTATTATTTTATAACAAATTTCCTTAAAAGGAAATACTGAACAAACAAGCATTCACTGAAAGGCTGGCGCTTAAAGAACAAAAATGACATGGGGCTACATTGAATAGAAAAATAGGTCTCTCTGAGAGAACAACTATTTATCTCTGGTCCTGTGTAGCTTCCAACAAGACCACGTGATTGACTGGGAGAGGAGGACACATAAAGGATTGGAACAAAGTGACTTTGGAAGATAGTTCCATTTGAAATCAGAAAAACACAGCATAAATTACTGTGTTCTATGTTGTCTTTGTAGTCCTGTGGGTGGGTCAATCATCTGTTAGCCCACAAAGATTGGAATTCTTCTTGGATGCCAACAGTCTCACTTGTGTTGTCACTAGAGACTCAGGAATTTATCTCTAGAATGGATTTACAGGGTTTTGAAAGCTCAGTAGATATCCTAAGTTGATATGTTAAAAGTTTGTGTATGTATTTAATATATATATTAAAACATGTAAATATATACATATACTCAATAGACAATATTAAGTAGATATGGTATATTCAAATAGGAAGTAGCATTTTAGAAAAATAACTTTTGAATTTGGGGGGATTTATGAAGAAAGAGTACATTTGATGGAACTAATGGTATGTTTTCTTTAACTTGAAAAATCCCACAGTGCCTTATAGCAGACATTTGGTAGATATGTTCTCCTAGGCATACTGCCTTGCATATAATAAGCACTTGTAAAAGCATTTGTTGAATCAATTCAAGGTTCATTCAGCAAATATTTATTGAACATTGCTATGTGCCACGCACTGTCTTAGGATTGAATTATGCAATTTCTTATGACACTTATGTGTATAGTGCACCTTCTTGGAATGTAGAAATTCCTAACAAAGCTTACTGCTTTTCTGATGGCTTTGTTTTCAGTAGTCTCTCATTTCCTACTTTTTTTTTTTTTCTTTTTTGCGGTACGCGGGCCTCTGACTGTTGTGGACTCTCCCATTGCGGAGCACAGGCTCCGGACGCGCAGGCTCAGTGGCCATGGCTCAGGGGCCGAGCCACTCCACGGCATGTGGGATCTTCCCGGACCAGGCACGAACCCGTGTCCTCTGCATCGGCAGGCGGACTCTCAACCACTGCACCACCAGGGAAGCCCAGTAGTCTCTCATTTGATTGATAATGGTCTTAATATTTGATAAGGATGCTGCTGATAGGACGTGATACCAGCTTTCAGACTTGAATTTTGAAATAATCATAGTCTCTATAACTACACCAAAACATATTTTTATTTTAGCAAATATCACTTTTAGAATTGATGTATGGAGTGGGTGAACAGAGAAGTGGTAGTGGTGAAGAAGATTAGTAGTAGTAACAGGGAGTGATTTCCAGTAGGAGGCCAGGAACATGGTAGTCGAGACCCTCCATTGATTTTCACTATTTCAAAAGACCTGACAAATTGTACACTGACTAGAGAGATAATGCCATATAGACTCACCAGGAGGTCAAATTTCTTTGCTTCTCGCTAGAATTATGTTAATTTAATATAGTAACACTGGCTAATCTTATGCTGATCAGATGCTCTGATTTTTGGCTGTGTTTTCTATTAAAGATTGTTACAGGGACTTGCGTGGCAGTCCACCTGTTAAGACTCCGGGTTTCCATTGCTGGGGATGCGGGTTCGATCCCTGGTGGGGAAACTGTGATCCCACATGTCACGCGGCACAGCCAAAAAATTTAATAAAAAAAAGAAATTGTTACCAATTACTGTGTGTATATAGATTCTTTCAAATCAGGCAGTCCACTGAGACCCAAAGAATAAAAGGAGTTCTTGGGGAAAGTGAGGTTGTCTTCAGTAGAAAGCAGAAGTAAGGGTAGCAAAAAAAAGGAGCAACTGTAGAAGAAAGTAGGTTCAAAAGATGGGAGAAGGGCTTCCCTGGTGGCGCAGTGGTTGAGAGTCCGCCTGCCGATACAGGGGACGCGGGTTCTTGCCTCGGTCTGGGAAGATCCCACATGCCGCGGAGCGGCTGGGCCCGTGAGCCGTGGCCGCTGAGCCTGCGCATCCGGAGCCTGTGCTCCACAATGGGAGAGGCCACAACAGTGAGAGGCTCGCGTACCACAAAAAAAAAAAAAAAAAGACGAGAGAAGCACTAAATTCAAATATCATTTGCTTCCCGCTAAATCATAGAGTCTGTAGAACCACATTTTCTGATTTCAGCTCAAACCCTGATGCTTTAAATGGATAAGTAGCTACCATTACCTGTTTGTTTGTTTACATGGATCATCAGATAAAGTTTAGAAAAATTACAGTAGTTTTTAAAAAATAATTTGAATTTAATTCTTTGCTAGTATATTAGTAAATCAAGTATTTATTGAACACTTCGTATCTACCAGCCCTCAAACAGCAAGCTGATAAAGTCAAATAAATCTCATCAGTCTTGTTTCATCTTACCTGCTCAGAAACTTTAGTAGTTTCTTTGCATTGCCCCCGCCCCACAAACTCTTCAGATTAACTTATAAGACTCATCTTGATCTGGATTTACCTTAACCACAAGGGTACCCTGATGCAGTCAAAGCAGTGGTTTTCATCAGGGGACTGGATTGCCTGTTACCTTGCAGAGCATTTGGGAACATATGGGATGTTTTCAGGTTTTATAGTGATGGTGGGATGGAGTGAGGGCTGCTGCTGGCATTTAGTTGATGGGGAGGGACTAGGAATGCTTAACCATCCTGTAATATGTAGACTATACATTGAAGAATTGTCAGGCCCAGAATGCCAAAAGCACCTGTAGGAAATCCTGTAGGAAAGAATGTGGTTATTGGAATCAGAACAGCCTGGGTTCAAATCTCAGCTCTGTCCTCTGCAAAACAGGGGTTATAATACTTTTCAGTGAGTAGGTAGATGAGATCATGTTTGTAAAGTGCTGTGGCTTCTAGATTGCAAAGAATGGAGCTGCTATTAACTATTACTGTCCCAGTACCCCTGGATTCTTGGTAGTTTTTATTTCTGTCTTTGAACATTCTCACCTCTTATGCTATTTCCATTTAAAATTAACTGGGCTTCCCTGGTGGCACAGTAGTTAAGAATCTGCCTGCCAATGCAGGGGACACGGGTTCGAGCCTTGGTCCAGGAAGATCTCACATGCCGCAGAGCAATTAAGGCTGTGCGCCACAACTACTGAGCCTGCGCTCTAGAGGCCGCAAGCCACAACCACTGAGCCTGCCTGCCATAACTACGGAAGCCCGTGCACCTAGAGCCCGTGCTCTGCAACAAGAGAAGCCACTGCAATGAGAAGTGCATGCACTGCAGTGAAGAGTAGTCCCTGCTCGCCGCAACTAGAGAAAAGCCTGTGCGCAGCAACGAAGACTCAATGCAGCCATAAATAAATAAATAAATAAATTCATTAAAAAAAAAAAAAACTCCCTAAAATTAACTAATTCAGAGTAGCTGAAATAGGCACAGGAGAAAGAAAGGTGTGGGGTGCCACTATTCTCTAATAGGTTTAAGCGATTTTTTAAAAAGTCTTGTGGGGTTACCTGAGCAGGTTCACACTAAAGGTGGGAAATGCCACTTGTTTCAGGTTCCAATGTGATTCAGAGGGGTGGTTCCCTGGGGACTGAATGGCAGACCCCAGTTATCTCGGAGGCCTTTCGGAGCCGCTTCAGCCGTTGTTCAAGTATAGCCGACAGTGGGGACACAGCCATTGGCACATCATGCTCAGACATTGCGGAGGGTAAGTTTGGATTAATGATTTGATTACCAAAATGTGTTGTCAATTTCAAATTGTATTCCACGTACATTGTCATTTCCAGAGTATTCATAAGCCAATCCATTCAGTCAAGGAGTCTTCTTGATTCTTCTTATCCTATGCTCCTCACAGCCAGTCCCTTCCTCTCAACTTCTACTGTTTGTCCTGTCTGAAACAACTTTCTAATAGGTTTCTTGGCATCAGGTCTTTCCCTCTCCTACCAGATTAATCTTTCTAAAAGCCTGATTTCATAGTTTCCCTTTACTGCAAATCCTCAGTTGTTTCTTTTACTTGGAGGATAAAGGTCAGAGTCTCCAATTCTGTGATATGGCCCTATCCCATTCAAACATATTTCTTACTGTCACCAGGTATGTTGTCTTAACTATGCTACGTGCAGAACTTTTTTTGTTGTTGTTACTTGAGCTCTTTCCTTCTTTAATCTGGGCCCCTTTATGCTGTTCTCATCTCCTCTTGCCCCTCCCAGCTATGCTTATCTTATCTTATGATTTAGTGACACGTATGAAAAAGCTTTTCCAATTTCTTCCTCCCATTACTGATCTTCCTTTTTGCAATTTTATATCTTTATTTTTTTCTGTCACTTGTTTTTGCACTTAAGTATTAACTGTCAGACTGTACTTTACAAGAGTATTTTGTTTCTTCATTTAGATGGTGGGTTCCTAGGAGGGCAGAAAACCTAATGATAATAATTAATTACTGTTTATCAAATACTTTATGATGCATACTGTGCTAAATTTTTTTCTACATTTTTTCATTAATACCTTTAAGAACTCTATGAAATATTTTATTTCCAATCTACAAATGAGAGAGCTGAATTTCAAAATGATTAAATGAGCTGATTAAAGTCACAAAACTAATTACCTTGGTACTTGGTGCATCTGATAAGATGTCACACCCACTAGGATGGCTATAATCAAAAAGATAATAACAATCGTTGGTGAGAATGTAGAGAAACTGGAACCTTTGTACATTGCTGGTGAGAATGTAAAATGTTGTAGCTGCTTTGGAAAGCAGTTTGGCAGTTCCTTAAAAGGTTAAACATGGAGTTGCCTTATGACTCAGCAAATCTAGGTATATATACGCAAGAGAATTGATGAAAGCATACATCCACACAAAAACTTGTACACAAATGTTCATAGCAGTGTTATTCTTCATAGCCAAAAATTGGAAACAACCCCATGTCTATCAGTTGACAAACAGATGAGTAAAATGTGGTATATCCATATGATAGAATATTATTCAGCCGTAAAAAGAAATGAAGTACCAATACCCCCCACAAACTGGATTAACTTTAAAAACATCTATGCTAAGTAAAAAAGCCAGGCGCAAAAGACCACATATTGTGTGAAATATCCATAATAGGCCAATCTGTAGGGAGATAGAAAATAGATTTAGTGGTTGCCTAAGGCTAGGGAAGTTAGAGTAAATGCAGCATGACTGCTAAAGGGTAAAAACATTTCTTTGGGGGGTGATGAAAATGTTCTAAAATTGATTGTAGTGATGGGTACATAATTCTGTGAATGTACTAAAAACCATTGAATTGTATGTTTCAAGTGGGTGAAAGTTGTACAGTATGTGAACTGTATCTCAGTAAAGCATTTAAAAAAAAAAGAAATGTTTGGAAAAAATAAAAGAAGAATGAAAAGGAGAAAAACAAACACATCAACTACATCTACTACTAGTACTGACTCCTGGACACCTGGCATTTAATTTTTTTTTTTTTTTTTTTTTTTGGGCCACACCACGTGGCATGCGGGATCTTAGTTCCCCGACCAGGGATGGAACCCACGCCCCCTGCCGTGGAAGTGGGGAGTCTTAACCACTGGACTACCAGGGAAGTCCCTGGGATTTAATTTTAATAGTTTGACAGCTGTGTGTATATGGGCCCAGTGTCAATAAATATTGAGTTAATGGAATCATAGACTTTAAGGTAGACAGAACTTTAAAATCACTTAATCCAGTTTTTTGCAGGTGAGTAGCAAAAATTCCCTGAGGTGTTAAGTAACTTGCCTGATGTCACACAGCTAGTTATCAGATTCAGATCTCCCACCTGTATTGTTCTTTCCATCACTTGTGTAATCAAAAGTGTTAACTGTCAAGGTAGTTGTGACTTGTTAAGGTTTTGTCTACATGTGCAGTCATGGGACCTTTTTCATTCTGACTAAATAATAGGACTTACAAACATCAAACAATGGTCTAGATTTTTTCCCCCCATTGAATTGACTGGCTATATCTCATTCAGTCAAATTGTTACACAGATTGTGTGTGACTCGATGTGTGCTTTTTATTCCTTTGGGGAAATATATATATTAATTGCATAGTACATTCTTTTTTTTTTTTTTTTTAACGGTACGCGGGCCTCTCACTGCTGTGGCCTCTCGCGCTGCGGAGCACAGGCTCTGGACGCGCAGGTTCAGCGGCCATGGCTCACGGGCCCAGCTGCTCCGCGGCATGTGGGATCCTCCCGGACCGGGACACGAACCCGCGTCCCCTGCATCGGCAGGCGGACTCTCAACCACTGCGCCACCAGGGAAGCCCATTAATTATCTATAGTAGTGTGTATATGTTAATGCCAAACTCCTAATTTATCCCTTCCCCATCACACCTTTCCCTTTTGGTAACCATAAGTTTGTTTTCTAAGTCTGTGAGTCTGTTTTCTGTTTCGTAAATAAGTTCACTTGTAACATTTTTTTAGATTCCACATATAAGTGATATCACATGATATTTGTCTTTCTTTGTCTGACTTACTTCGCTTAGTACTATAATCTCTAGGTCCATCCATGTTGCTGCAAATGGCATTATTGCATTCTTTTTATGGGTGAGTAATAATCCATTGTGTATATGTACCACATCTTCTTTATCCATTCATTTGTCAATGGACATTTAGGGTTTTTTTTTTTCTGGCTTCACTGTGCAGCTTGTGGGATCTTAGTTCCCTGACCAGGAATTGAACCCAGTCCATGGTAGTGAAAGTGCAAAGTCCTAGCCACTGGACCACCAGGGAATTCCCCATTTAGGCTTTTGATTCTACCCTTCTCTAAGGTGTTTTACCTTGAAGATTCTCAAGGGACAGGATAGAGGTGGGTACTGGAGAGCTCAGAAGGCTTTCAGTTTTTTGATAAAGACTGAAATTGTCACTGGCTTAATTCAGACTACCATACTTCATAAGCCAGTAAGTGATGTAGGCAGAAGTGATCAAAATTTAGCAATAGCTAAGTCTACCCTTACCAAGAAAGGGAGGTTGCTAGAAAGAACATATTGCTTTAGGCGGGGATGGGGGTTGAGGGGCAGGGAGTGTGTTTGAGGAAAGGAGAGATTTAGAAATATATCCTTGAAGTGGCAAAAACCCAGTGATTTGGGGAATTGTAAACTTCTCATAAAAATCACGTATCCCATACACTAAATTTGGAAAGCCTTTGAAAATTGTAGATGATAGTGACCCTTTTGAAAATGTGTTGCTATTTCGTTTCAGAATGCTCTAAAACACAAACCAGACTTAGCAAGTGTGATGTAACTTGACATTTTATAGCACTTTCTGAGGATTACAGTTTCCTTAATATAAATAGATAAACCCAGTAGATAAGTGACAAATGCTGCCGAAGACCTCACTTCATCATCCGTAGGTGGACCACACTCACCAGAAAATTAGAAAAACCATGTTCTCTTGGGCAGCTGGTACCTTTCTTCTTGGCTTTGTTTTTGCCATTACTGCTAGGCATTATGGGCTCAAAACAATTTGGTGAGTCTTTAGAGAGAGTGGGGCTGTGGATGGAGAATGGAAGGAGGTGTTGCTGAGTTCAGCATAGTAGCAGCCCTCACAACCACAGTCTTACTGTCCTCTGTTCCATAATTATATTTTGGGAGTGGGGACACTTGGTGAGAGTGGATATTATGGTGCCATTATGGAAGATTTCAAATAGAGACCTTACTAGTCTTAGAAGTCTTCATCACCACCGGTCGACCTTAACCCTGTTGACTAGTTCTGTATTTAAGTTTTGGGACATCAAAAACTGTGTCCTTTGACTCTGAAATGTCCTTTCTTGGTCCTGAGAAACTGATGCATGTCATCAAAAATTACTGGTGGTTTTGTTTCTTGTTTGTTCTTAGTATGGCATTATATATATCGCACGATCATCTGAGTAGAGGAAATTAGAGACTATGCATATATTATAAGGGATAATTTGGCTTGCCTGTGTGTTTTTTTTTTTTTTTTTTGGCGGTATGCGGGCCTCTCCCGTCGCGGAGCACAGGCTCCGGACGCACAGGCTCAGCGGCCATGGCTCACGGGCCCACCCGCTCCGTGGCATGTGGGATCCTCCTGGACCGGGGCACGAACCCGTGACCCCTGCATCGGCAGGCGGACTCTCAGCCACTGCGCCACCAGGGAAGCTCTTGCCTGTGTTTTTAAAGAGCTGCTTACAAACCCATATGAGAAGATGATAGCTGATCTATACTCATATAATTCTGGAAAAGGTTAGTGTCTGTCCTCATTAGCTGAGTGTGTTCTGTGTTGGTTGATGGAAAATGAAAAGAAACAAATTGGACGTCTACTCTTCTCCGCGGTAGACATGCTTAGTTTGGAAAAGAATACTAGACATAGTTGAAAAAGGAAGACGTTTATATTCCTTGTCCCCCTCACTCAGTTTTCTGCCTGCTGAAGGTAACGTGTGTGTTTCCTCATATTCCTGTATTGTTCTTCACTTGCAGCCCACTGTCCTGTGTTAATTCTGTGACCTTGTAGTCCTCTTCAGAGTAGCACTTGAAAGTTGGAAATATGTAGAAATATGAACCTTCTACAGCAGGGCCAATCAGCGAGTTGTCTCCCAAGACTAGGCAGGAGCTAAAGGAAACATAAGTCCAGTCTGAAGGAAAGTGAAAAATCACAGTTGTATACAAACAAGTGGGTAAATAAAAGGCAAAATGTAAAAAAGAGGATTTCACTGTTTACCACTTGAGAGTGCTCACTGTGCTAGAATGAAACCTGAGAGTTACTAAGAATAACTTCACATATCCCGGCAGTCAGGTCTGGTGTGTGGGAGAGAGAACAGAATCCTGATTCAGATGCTGTGCTCCCTGCCCTAGATACAAAGCAGCACTATCCAGTTCGCCTTATTTTTCGGATAGTTTAGATTCATTGCTCACCTTCACAGGGGAGCTTTTGGAGATCACAGAGGATTCTGGCAGCCCTTGGAAAAGACATTTTTATTAGATTGGATTATAACTTAGAGTTACCCAGCTCTTAGAAGAGTAGGATCTAATCCATTTCCCTTAAGTAAGTGATTTTTTTTTTAAGTTCCATTTTCAGCTTTGTTGACTGGCAGGATTTTTTATTCAAATACAAAGGACAGAGTATAAGTTAAAAGTGAAGCCAGTGTTGCCTTTTGTTGGTTTGCCTTGTGAATGGCATTTGAGGTCCTAGAACACACATCTCCTGTTTAGGCTGCTGTGTTTTTTGCCTGATACTTGTGATGACAGTGCCCTTTCTGCGTGGTCTTAGGACAAGCAGAGAATGTCTGGCATAGCAGCCAAAGTCAAGAAAGCTTGCTGCCTCTATTTTGACTTACGGAAGACTGTTCTCTCCACAGATTTTTGCAGCTCGAGTAGCAGTCCTTCTTTCCAGCCCATCAAAAGCCACGTAACCATTCCAACAGCCCATGTGATGCCTTCTACTTTGGGGACCTCTCCTGCCAAGCCAAATTCTCCTGCCGGACCCTCTTCTTCCAAACTTCCTTTGTCAGGGTTGACTGAAAGTGTGGGGATGACAAGAAATGGAGACCTCGGTGCAATGAAACGTTCTCCAGGCCTATCTAGAGATTTCATGTATCTTTGTGGTGCTCCTGGAGAGAATGGAGTTGAGCAGTCCTGGTTTCCAGCAGTGGGCCATGAAAGAGAAGAAGAGGCAAGGAAGTTTGATATTCCCAATATGGAGTCTACTCTCAATCAGTCGGCAGTGATGGAGACGCTTTATTCAGATCCCCACTACCGAGCCTCCTTCCACAACCCAAGAACCGACACAAACAAGGAGTTATACAGAGTGTTGCCTGAGACCAAGAAGGCACCAGGCAGTGGGGCGGTATGTGAGCGGAATGGACCACACCCTAGTGGCAGCGGGGTTCTTCCTTTGGGACTCCAGCCTGCTCCTGGGCTCTCCAAGCCTCTACCTTCTCAGGTGTGGCAACTGAATCCTGACCCTTGGCATCCCCGTGAGCGATCTTGTGAGCTCAGCACTTGTCAGCAGCAGCTGGATTTGATCCGTTTACAGATGGAACAAATGCAGGTAGAGATCCTTCTTCCCTTGGATTTTGCAGTTTCTGTGCTGATCATAGAACTGTATAGGTTTTGTCCTATAAGTTTTGACTCCAAACAAAGCATTTGTAAAAAGGAGGAAAGATGTTTGTAGATAGGAAATGAAGTCTTGTGAATGTCATCAAATCTGTTGGTGGTCTAATTAAACACCAGATAGTTTCTCCAAAGCAGAGGGTTATAAAGGGAAACCCAGAGTTAGGACACCAACACTGACTGTGTGTGTATGTATTTATGTACCAGTCACTAGGCTAGGTACTTTAACATACAGAATCTTATTTAATCCTTATAGCACTCTGATGAGGTAAATGTAGAAATTTACCAGTTTCTTAGAATAAGTAATCTGTCCAGGGTCACAGAGCTGGTGAGTGGCAGAGTTCTAGGGTTCAAAAACTATCTTTGAATCCCAGGTTCTTTCCACTATAACACTTCTGGGTTTAAAAAAAAAAAAGTCCTTGTGCTGCTTAAGAATGGGAAGAAAGGAAGCAGGACACATTCTCCTTTCCTGGTTGGTGAGGACATCTTAGCTCCTGTTTAGCTTCTGTTGCCAGATAATGAAAGACAACTGACCTTTTCTTAGAAACTGGAGCCTTTCTGAGCAGGGAGTGTCCAGCTGGCAGAAGTCTCCCTAGCAGGTTCTTTCCAGTCATACATCAGAGCTAAAATTATTTCATAAACAGTGGGCCTTCTCAGACTGAGCCAAAGTAAGCCTTGACTGCAGACCCAGCTGTAGCTCAGGTGTTTTCAGGTGCCTATAGGTCAAGATTAAGCTGCTCTGGGCCTGCTTGTCTTTCAGCTTCAGAATGGAGCCATCTGCCACCATCCTGCTGCTTTTTCTCCTTCATTGCCCACATTAGACCCAGCACAGTGGATCAGCATCTTGAACAGTAATGAAAACCTTCTGAAGGAAAAGGAGCTCCTTATTGACAAGTAAGGGGGCAAGGGGTGTCATAGGGCTAGCCTCTGCTGTCCCAGCCCCCACTAAGGAGGTCTTCCCAAGGGCAGTGCATCTTCCTCTGTTTAGGACCCTGCCTTGCCTCATGGTAGAGCTAGGTCAGTAAGCAGCCTAGTCCAGTATGTGAGTAATGTGATAGGCCAGTTGCATATCTCTGCAGGGGCTGTGGGGAGTGCCTAAAGGAGGCAGCTGACTCTTCGCAGCTGATCTTTCTTCATTTCCCCTGTCAGTTTTCTCATTTGCTCTTCCTCCTTCAGGAAACAGCACTGACCAGAATCCAGGGTCTTTGCTTACAAAGTGTGGTTTGTACCTAAGGGAAGTGGGGGCTTATATTGCAAGTGGATTTGTGTCAGGACCCTGGACCTCATTCTATTCCGGCTTTTGCAGGCAGAGGAAACATATCTCTCAGCTGGAGCAGAAAGTGCGAGAGAGCGAACTACAAGTCCACAGTGCTCTTTTGGGCCGCCCTGCCCCCTTTGGGGATGTCTGCTTGCTGAGGCTGCAGGTAAGCCTTGGCAGCCAGGATGGCATTCTGCTTGTCATAACCCAGTATCTTCCCTGTGCTTGGCACTGTTAGGCATCCAGGAGATAGAAAATGAACCAAGTGATATAAGGTGTCCCTGTCCTCAAAGAGTAAACATCTTAATTATAAAGTATCTCCTGTTCTGCCCTTGTGGGGGCAGAAAAGGCTTGAGGGTAGATCAAGTGGAAGTCCAGGTGCCTTGGTATCAGGACATACTTGGGAGAAAAGGAAGGCAGAGCAATGTACTGAGTGATGTTTTGAGAAGTCTTAATATACCAGCCCTGGCCAAATGGAGGGGGAAGCAGAGGTAATGCAGGATTTAGAACCATTCCCACTTTTATTCTTCCATGTCTAGGAGCAGCTGAAGGAAACCATGCTCTCACTTAGGTCAGTAGCCCTAAAAGAAGTTGACCAAGCTTCTTCTGTAATTTGGGCTTTTGAGTGATGTCTGTTAGACAGATTATAGTACTGTACTGGCTTTGCCACCTAGTGGGCCTGTTAAGATAGTGTTCCATCTTGTAGAATCAGAATGTTAGTGTGAGAAGGGCCGTTAGATAAAAATCTAGTTCGGTCCTCTAATTTACTGATGAGAAAATTGAAGCCCGAGAAGGAGGAAGAATTTGCCTGAAGTCATACAGAGAAAGAGTGGAGGAGAACCAGGCCTTGAGCCCAGGTCTTCTGATACAGTGTCCTGTATTCCTTTGTTACACTGCAGCTCATCAAGTATTGCTTTAAGCCAGTGGTTCTGAAATTTGAGTATGCATCTGAATCACCTGGAGGGCTTGTTAAAACACAGATTATTGAGACCCATCCCCAGAGTTTCTGATTCACTGGGCCTGGGAGTTGGGCTTAAGAATTTGCATTTCTAACAAATTCCCAGGTGATGCTGAAGCTGTTAGTTCTAGGACCACACTTTGAGAAGCACTGCTTAAAGAAATTCTTAGAGAAAGGTGATATTTGACCACAAAGTATACTAGGTATAAGTAACGTATATGGGACTGTCAGGGTAATGAACAGTTATATATTGAGAATCTCTCTGCAGGAATTGCAGCGAGAGAACACTTTCTTACGTGCACAGTTTGCACAGAAGACAGAAGCCTTGAGCAAAGAAAAGATGGAGCTTGAAAAGAAACTCTCTGCTTCAGAAGTTGAAGTCCAGCTCATCAGAGAGTCACTCAAAGTGGCATTGCAGAAGCATTCAGAGGAGGGGAAGAAACAGGAAGAAAGGGTGAGCTAAGGAGCTGATAGCTTTCTAATTCACAAAGGAGTTGGCAGTCAGCCCTCTCCTGCCAGACCCTAAGCTGTTTCTGGCCCCTATTCTTGGAACCTGGAGGAGCCAATTGGGTGAAACCCCCTACATTGACTTCTTATGCAGGATTGATCTGTTAGAAATGGAACCCCTCCTTTCTGCTTCATCTGCACAAAACTACCACAGAGAGGGAAAGCCGTATAATCCCTCACTGTCCCAGGTTGTGATGGGCTACCAGCTGGCCTGGGTGGAAAATCAGCCTGGGCAGTCATACGAGATTGTGCTGTGGCAAGATGTACCTGTGGTACATCATTCAGCCTGGTTTCTCCTCACTCTACCTAAAAAGTAGGTGAAGAATCCCATATATGCAGGTATTTTGGGAGTTTTAACATTTTTGCCAGTGCTCTTAGAATTGCTTAGGGTGAGATTGGTTATCATAGAAGGAGCTAAATCTTTTGGTTCTGTTCACAGGTTGCACTAATGCAGACATTCTTGGGGGACCAGTTTAATAATGTTTAGTTCTGGACCACTTGCATCAAAGTCAGCTAAAGCAGTGTTTCGTAAACTTTAATGTGCTTAAGAATCATTTGGAAATCATGATAAAAATACAGATACGGATTCAGTAGTTGTGGGAGGGAAGGGGGCCCTGAGATCCTGCATTTCTAATAAGCTCCCAGGTGATGTTGGTGCCATTGGTACAGCATAGACTTAGAGGCTTGTTAAAAAAGAAACTTTTAATCAAAATAATACATGTATCTAAGTTAAATAACCAACATGTTATCAAATATCAACATATTTATAGTAAAAATTAGTGGTTCTGTGCCCAGCCCCACTCCACAGAATTATCTGTCCTCAACTGTTTTCTTTCTTTCTCCTGATATATACCTCTATATTTCTGAATAGTAGTTTTTTTTTTGTTTTTTGTTTTTTTTTTGAGGTACGTGGGCCTCTCACTGCCTCTCACTGTGTGGCCTCTCCCGTTGCGGCACGCAGGCTCAGCGGCCATGGCTCACGGGCCCAGCCGCTCCGCGGCATGTGGGATCTTCTCGGACCGGGGCACGAACCCGTGTCCCCTGCATCGGCAGGAGGACTCTCAACCACTGTGCCACCAGGGAAGCCCTGAATAGTATTCTTTTATTGAATTTTTTGCTGTTTTTGTTTCATGAATGCAATATCTTTTCTCTGATGATATTGATTATACCTTTTGGGATATCTGCATCTGCTCATAGTGTTGTTTCTTGTTTCCTTCAGGTCTTGTTATTTTGGTGTCTTTCATGTTAGAGGCTTGGTGATCCTTGAACGAAAGAGTGCTCATATTTAAGAATGTAGTATTTTAGAGACTTCCCTGGCGGTCCAGTGCTTAAGACTCCACGCTTCCACTACAGGGGGTACAGGTTCAATCCCTGGTTGGGGAACTAAGATCTCACATGCCGTGCGCTGCAGCCAGAAAAGAAAAAAACAAAAAAAACCCCACAACGTATCAGTAGTATTTTAAAGCTGCGTGGAAGCTCTGGGTTCATGGTAGTTGCCCGGTGGGCTTCCCTGTGGGATGATCAGACTTAGTCTGCCCTTTGTACTTGGGAACCCTCAAATATCAGTATCTGAATGTCTCATCTCACTCTGTCTAGGAAAGAATCTTCAGCCTGCTGCCTGGTGGAGAGACTGGGGACAGGAATGATTTTGGCCTTTGGGTTCTCAACACTGAGAAGGAGATTAGGTTTAAAGTCCCACAGTTCTATACATAGATTTTTACTTATACTGATTTTCAACACAATGCTTCTCTCTCCTCTCTCTCTCTCTCTCTCTCTCTCTCTCTCTCTCTCTCTCTCTCTCTCTCTCTCTGCTGTGACTGATATCCCTGAGCTTGACTCTCTCTCAGTTGCTTTCTCCGGAAAATAAATCTCCAGTCTCCTTTTGGGGAAACCTAGGCTGAGAATGGTATCCAGCTAACCTGAATATAGACTTCTAGTGAATCCCCCTATTTTTCAGGTCTATGGCTGATACATACCTCCCTCAGGTATCTGGTGCTTCAAGTACAGGGGTTCTTGCTGGTTGTGAAGGGCACATTGTTTTCCAAGTTGTCTGTAACTCCTACTGCAGATTATAACTCCTTTGCTCCAAGTCATTTATCCCCCCAATTACTTTTATCTTCTGAAAACATGTTGAAATATCTTGTATACTTTTGTCTCCTCTTTTGACTTTTAAAAATCAGTACTTTATTTTTCTCCTGTTGTTTAGAGATGTTTTGGAAGAGAGAAAAGATAAACATCTCTGGCCAGTCTACCATTTTTTTAATTCACAGTTGGTTATCAGCATTTTTAATAAGCTTCCCAGGTGATTCTGATGCATATTAAAATGTGAGAATCTGGAGAATCACATGGAGCTTAAAGATTGTACCTGGGGTAAAGGTTTTGACTGATTTTCAGGGATCCCTCTCAGTACTGTGTTATCTTTGGATTAAATTAGGCCTGTGCCTCTTTGGCATCAGTAGATCTGCCTTACCTTTTCTCTGCTTTCTCTTACTTCCTCCAGCTTCCTTTTTCATGAGCCAAAGAAAAAGCCATAATAGTGAAGAAAAAGTTTCCATTCAACAAATCTTTTTTTTTTAAATTTATTTGTTTTATTTATTAATTTTTGGCTGTGTTGGGTCTTCATTGCTGTGTGCGGGCTTTCTCTAGTTGTGGTGAAAGGGGGGCTACTCTTCGTTGCAGTACACGGGCTTCTCATTGCAGTGGCTTCTTTTGTTGCAGAGCATGGGCTCTAGGTGGTGGACTTCAGTAGTTGTGGCACGCGGGCTCAGTAGTTGTGGCACATGGGCTTAGTTGCTCCACGGCATGTGAGATCTTCCCAGACCAGGGCTCGAACCCGTGTCCCCTGCATTGGCAGGCGGATTCTTAACTACTGCGCCACGAGGGAAGCCCCATTCAACAAATCTTAATTGATTGCCTGCTCAGTGCCAAGCATTGTGCCGTGTGTTGGGGATATGATAGTAAGCAAAATGGACACAGCCCCTCCTCTCAAGGAGTTTAGAGTCTCATTAGCCCTTCCAGATGATTGCTTAGCTTTATATCCTATGTGGTGCTTAGGGAATAATGCATTACCTATCTCAACAGAACAGACCAGACCGGCTGTATGTCTACTGTATATACAGTTATATTTACTTTTGCAATTCAGTTCTGATGCAGACCACTTAGAGTTAGCATCAGATTCCACAGGTTTAAGGGCATGGTCCCCCAAAAGACTATGCTTATTTGTTACTTCCGATGCCAGCTGCAAGTTTTGGGTTCCCTAGACTGCCTATATACTTCTGACCAACTGGCTATAAATCCAGGGGTTCCCATGACCCCTTCAGGTTCAGTAATTCACCAGAGCAACTCAGAACTCAGGATTACTTAGGATTACAGCTTTATTATAAAAATACAAATCAGGACAAGCCAAATAAAGAGACAAATAGGATGAGGTCTGGGAAAGTCCTCAAAGCAGGGCTTCTATACCTTTTCTCCCTTGGAATCAGAGCATGTCATCCTCCTAGCACATCCATGTGTTCACCAACCAGGAAGCTCCACTGAGCTTCGGTGTCCAGAATTTTTAATTGGGGTTTTATTATGTAGGCATGATTGAACTCAATCTCCTGTCTTTGTCCCCTCTTCACAGGGAGTTGGGCTCAACTCCATTGGTCTTTATAGTGACCAGTCTGCATTCTGGGTCATCTCATTAGCATAAATGCATTTATGGTGGGCTCTGGTCCATTAAGAAAAACAAAGATACTCCTTTTCTATTATTTGGGATATTCTAAGAGTTTAGAAGTTACCTCCCAGGAAGCTGGACAAAGACCAGACAAATTTTTTTTGGCTGTACTGTGCAGCATGTGGAATTTTCCCAACCAGGGATCCAGGGATTGAACCCAAGCCCCCTCCAGTGGAAGTACGGAGTCTTAACCACTGGCCTATCAGGGAAGTCCCAGATTCCTTATTATATGGTAGAGCTACCAATTTTTGAAAACTGCCAAAGGAGCCCCCCTTCCTTGCCCTTGATTAGAAAGTTCTTGTGTGTTAACTCTGCATTTTATGCCCTAATCTCAAATGGCAAAATTTTATCAGCTTCCTGCATTCATTGTACTGGAAAACATTCATAGCCCTAAGGGCAAAGACATCACTTCAAAAAAAGTTGATGTTCGGGGTTGTAGAGGAGTCAATGGAGACAGATTCTCGACATTTCTTCCCAACAGGTCAAGGGTCGTGATAAACATATCAATAATTTGAAAAAGAAATGTCAGAAGGAATCAGAGCAGAACCGGGAGAAGCAGCAGCGTATTGAGACCTTGGAACGCTACCTGGCTGACCTGCCCACCTTGGAAGACCATCAGAAGCAGAGCCAGCAGGTAGCAGCAATGTCTGGGCATACCTGGGGCAAGAAGGGAGTGGCCAAGCAGGGGGGCTTTCTCAGCCTCTGCTGCATGCAGTTACCTTGTGGCTTTCTGAAAGGAAGATCCCAAAGGAGTCATGTCCACACACTCATATCACAACTGAACTGCAAATTTTTTGAGATACCCAGACAGAGTCTTCCTTGGCCTGTTGACCTAAGCATGGAATCCTGTCTTTCAGCTTAAGGATTCTGAGTTGAAGAGCACAGAGCTGCAGGAGAGAGTGACTGAGCTGGAGAGTTTGCTCGAGGAGACCCAGGCAGCCTGCAGAGAGAAGGAGGTTCAACTGGAAAGCCTGAGACAGAGGGAAGCAGAATTCTCCTCCACTAGACATAGGTAAATACCCCTGTGGGGTTGAGGAAAGGAGTGGAGAGCTATGTTCTGGTCCTGGCAAATCACTTCACTTCTCTGAGCTTCATTTTCTTTGGATTGTAAGTAATAGGAAAGCTGTTTATGGACAAGGACTATGTCTTTGAGATGGAATGTGGGGGGTATAGTGGTGTAGTGGGGTGGGATTTGTCACTGTATCCTTTGGAAGGCTCCAATCCAGTACCTGGCATAATAATACTAGATAATAATCCTTGAATATGTATGTGTTGAATGAACGGGAGCACTTCATAAACTGGAAAATGAGTATCTCTATATTTGCAAAAGTAGATCCTGGTGCTGAGGACTGGAGGTTATCCACATTTTGAATCTTGCAAGGTAAAGCCTACCAGGAGCATCTGTTTCTTCTCCTCAGCCCTAGGGATTGCTCTCGATTGCCACAGCAGGTTCTGAGAACAAAACAGGATGCCATAATGTACTCTCGGGGTGTCTTGGGAGCCTCCTCCATGTTAATAGAAGTTTCTGAAAATGTAGTGGCTGTGTTTCAGCAGCCTCTTGGACCAAATCCAGCTGCTAATGGGATGGATTGGATTTCTCATCCCATATTCAACCACAGTGACCCTGTTGTTTATTTCAGCAGATGGGCCATGATGAAAGTGATTGTGGGGATCCATGGGAGGAGACCACTGGTGGGAGTCAGAAGCGAGGTTAGGGGACATAGCTGGGTCTGCCCCAGACTGTATGTGCAAAGAAAAAAGATTTTTTTGGTATTTTCTAAAATTTCTGCATTGTATACATGTGACTTTTATAATTTAAATACATGTGATGAATGTTTACTTTTAAATATCAAAACAAAGAATAAAAAAACGTTGGGCAGGTAGAGAATTGGTAGCACATTGTATAGATGCTGACCTCTAGGGAATGGAACTAGCATAGACTGAGCAAGCAGCTTCTGTGTGGCACTCCCTATGTTATACAGACCTAAGACATTATCCCCACCTATGGCTTGGAAGGGTGTAAATGTCTTGCCCCAAAACATACAGTAAATAGCGGAATCAGGAATCAAAGCCACATCCCTCTAACTTCAGAGTTCTTTAAGAGACCACTGTTTTTCAGCCTGCAAGATAAGCAGTGTGTGGAGGCGGCCAGTGGAGAAGATACAGCTCAATGGGGAGAAGGTCCCCAAGTGGAAATGGAGTCCTGGCAGAAGGAATGTGATTCCCTTCGAAAGGTGACTGAGGGTGTCCAGGCTGTAACGGGGTAGGCTTAGGAAAGAAAAGATTGGGTATTGGTAGGGAACCATGAATTTCTGACCCTGAACCCTCTAGGATCTGCTGCCCAGAGTTTTTCTCTCCTTCTGAGAAGTCATCCCTGCATAATAAATTTGCATTTTAGATATTCATCCTTATGACTGGCAAGCAACGTTAGGGAAGGACATGCCTCTGAACATCCAAATTTATATGCTCCAAAATGGTACACTGAAGCTTGGTGCACTTCATTCATGGCTCAGGCCCTATTCAGAACCTCTTGCATTGGGCAAAGTTCTACCCAGTGAGGGGGCTCTAATTCAGCAGAGAAGAAGGAGCTCGGGGCCTAGCAGTGAGACTGGTTGAAGGTCAGCAAAAAAGAAGACCCAGAAATGGTTCAGAGAGTACCTGAGGTCTCAAAGGACAGGAAACTAGGCCTGTTCAGGTTCTCTCCTCGAACAGTCAGTGTGACCAAAGCTATAAGTAATGATAACTGCCATAGCCCTGGATAGGACAAGCTTCATTAAACTGAATTTTCAGTCATGTCCTTTACCAAAGAACCAGAATATACACTGGCTGTATATGAAGTTGATTCTACTGGCCTACAATCATCAGGGTGAGGGTGTCTCTCTCCACCCGACTTCCCCATGGTGGTCATAGGTCCACACTACATTCCTCTTTGTTTAAATCTCTTTGTGACTAGAGCACAGGAGTGTGAAGCTAGTTAGCCAGGATAGGGAGTCTGGGTTATTTTTCTGTAGGTAGAGCTAACTTGTCTTCACTCTGTTCTCACTACTGACTGGCTGTAGCCAGTTGGGCTAAGAGCCAGACCACAGATCCTAGTACAGCCTCTTGCCCTCTGACCTCACTATCAGCATGTGCTTACAGCCTTCCTTGATAACTTTGCCTTTCAGATTGTGGAGAAGCAACAGCAGAAGATTGATCAGTTGCGTTCACAAGTACAGGTGAGCTGGAGTCCTCGGGACATGGTGGGCAGGACTTAATGATGGAATTTCTAGAATTCAACCAACACTATTCTCTGCCATGCAATTTACTCGGTGTTAGGAGCACAAGAATGAGACCCAGTCAGTGCTTTTAGCCCACATTCTTGTTGGGAAGGGGTTTTAGCACAGTACTGTTAGAGCATCCATATTATCCTGGGGGAGCGTAGAAGAGTCAGTGGAAGTAGAGAGGTCAAGGAAGGGTTTCTGGAGATCATGAGCCTTCTTTTTTTTAAAAATTAATTAATTAATTTTTGGTTGCATTGGGTCTTCGTTGCTGCACATGGGCTTTCTCTACTTGGGGTGAGCGGGGGCTACTCTTCATTGCAGTGTGCAGGCTTCTCATTGCAGTGACTTCTCTTGTTGCGGAGCACAGGCTCTAGGCACGCGGGCTTCAGTAGTTGCAGCACACGGGCTTAGTAATTGTGGTATGTGGGCACAGTCGTTGTGGCTCGTGGGCTCTGGAGCGCAGGCTCAGTAGTTGTGGCGCACGGACTTAGTTGCTCAGCGGCATGTGGGATCTTCCCGGCCCAGGGCTTGAACCCATGTCCCCTGCATTGGCAGGTGGATTCTTAACCACTGCGCCACCAGGGAAGCACTCATGAGCCTTCTTGAAGGAGGAGGAAGGGTTAGCCAGTCGATGAGGAGGCACAGGATAGGATGGTATTTCCTGATAGAAGGAACAGCATGGGTAGGAACATGAAGGCATGAAACAGCAGGGTTTGCACATGGAGCTGCAAGCAGTTTGATATTGTTGAAGTAAGGTGGTAAATGGAGAACTGGGCTATGGGAGGGCTGGGACTGTTCAACCAAGTTAGCTTTTATTCTTTAGGTAGGTGATGGGAATCTACTCTAGTATTTAATTGGGGCGTGATGTGGTCAGGTTTGCAACTCAGGCTTGAGTGTGGAAGAATATTGGCACTTGGAGAGTTACAAGGCTGGAGGCCAGTGGACTGTAGCAGAAATCCTAGTGAGAGATGATGAAGGATGATGCATAAGGCAGCATTGCAAGAAGGAGTTGTGAGGGGACAAATTTAAATGAATTTTAGGAGGTAAAATTGAGAGGAATCAGTGACTGATAGAATGTAGGAGGTTGAAGAATAAGGAAAAAGACAACTCCTGGTTTCTATTTTGGGCCAGAGTAGGAGTGTCCTTAATTGGGTTCTCCAAGAAATCCTAGGTACAGATTCTCTTTGGACTCTAATAGAGGTTTTCACACCAAACAGGAGAGATGCACGTCCACTGAGGAAGAACTGAAAGCTGCAGTCCTACCCTTGTCATTATGTGGGTCTATTTAGTTCACATATTTCAAGTCCTGTAAGGAGATAGTCAAGCCTAGTGAGTGTTTACATCCATTTATTATTATTATTATGACGATTAGCTGCGCTGCTCGGCTTGCGGGATCTTAGTTCCCCGATCAGGGATTGAACCCAGGCCCTCGGCAGGGAAAGTGAAGAGTCCTAACCACTGGACTGCCGGGGAATTCCCTACATCCATTTAAAATCCCAGGATTTTAGTAGTTTTTAGTGGATCTCAAAGTATGTTTCTTGGAACTCTGAGGTTCCACAGCATTTAAAATAGTATATTTACCCATGATGAGACTTTGGTGGAATTAGGTGGATTCAAAATGGTCACCTTGGGTGTTTCATAGTGGTGAGACGTTTTCCTTGGCTGCTAAATTTTTTATTAATACAAAATGGAAAAGTTCAGAAATATTATTTATACTTTATTTGTTCAAGTCAGTTTCAAAACTGGGGGGAAATTGGAATGAACCAGAATGAGAGGCAGAAGATAACAAATATAAATACCTCCCTCTCTTGACCCTGACTACCCCTACACATAAACGCACGCACGCACGCATTATAACTAGATTAGGTGCCCGAGAGAGTGCTCTCTCTACCCCTTCTCATCTCTGTCAAAAACATTTAATATACAGTATTGTCAAGGGCATTTGGCTGTGAGCTCCTCAAAGACAGGGATTGTTTGGTATTCTTTTTAGTATCCCCAGTGCCTGTCAACAGTAATTGCTCGATAAATAATTGAACTCAACTCAATGGACGTTCCTTGCCCTCAAGAAAGTTATGGTCTAGTGGAGGGAGGAATCATGTGCACAGCCAACAAATGTACTCATGAGCCATGATGGAGGTATGAGTAGCAGGGCAATATTAGGATTAATTGGAGCTAATTTGCAGATTAAGGAAGGTTCTGGCAGAGCAGAGGGGCATTCTGGGCAAAGGGGAAAGAGGAGTGAGCAACAGTATTGGAACTGTAACCTTTGGGGATGAAGGCCAGTTAGTCGTTCAGTGTGACTGGAGTAGAGGCTGTGTGGAGGGTAGAAAGAGATAAGGATAGAAAAGTAAGTAAGGGCCAGACTGGCCTAGAATGCCCTGCTGAGGAGCTGGCCTCTATTGCTACATGGTCAAGGGCTAGAGAAGGGTTTTGATGCGAAGTCACAGACCAGGGCTGTTGTAAAATAATCTCTTAGCAGCAGTGTGTGGGCAGCGTGGAGCTTTACTATGTATATAGTCCAGACCAGAGGCGATATGGTCTGAAGTAGACTTGTTACCCCTGATGTGTTCTTCCACCCTCCTTGCCATGGGATGCAGAGCCTAGAGCAGGAAGTGGCTCAAGAAGAAGGAACAAGCCAGGCCCTGAAAGAGGAGGCCCAAAGGAGGGAGACAGCCCTGCAGCAGCTGCGCACAGCTGTGAAAGAGGTGAGCAGCAACAGCTAGGCCTCTTGGTACTGTCTTTACAAACCTGATTTCTCTGTATCCTCCCGATCCCTTCTCCCACAGGAGCCCCCACGTTTGGGAGGTCCCTGCTAAGCTTTTTTGGCAGAGGAGTAAGAAGGGACATTGCATCATCCTTTATATTAGAGGTCCTAAGCCTTTGAGTGGCCATAATTACCCAGGAATGCTTTTTGGATATGGACGATCACTCTCTCTTATTTTGTATTCCCACAGCCACAGGTTTGTGGGGTTGGGGATGAAGGGTTCAAGAAGATTGAAGGTTTGGTGATCCTCATGGAGTAAACAGAGTTGTCGGCAGGGGGCGGCCAAGGTCACTGCCCAAGTGCTGAGGAAGGAGTCTCCCAGAACTAGGATTGTCACATGGCCCAGTGTGGGTGAAGGGTGGGGACTGGAGGAGAAAGTCTATTCAGTGTCTTTAAAACAGAATAGAGGTAGGAAGGGAAGGAGTGTGCATTAAGCTGTTCTGGGAAAGGGAGGGAAAGAGACACAGATAGACGTGAATAGCTGATCTCTGTAGTGAAGCCTGACTCCACTGAGGTGAAGGATTGAAAAGGCAGGACACGTTTCAGCACTATGTCCTCCAGGTCCCCAGCTGCTTCAGCCCTGCCTCGTCCCAACCCACCCAGTGGCCACTAGCTGTCTTGTTGTCTTTCTTGCCTGCTTTATTCCTCTGACACACTCTGATCCGGCTGGCTGGTGGCCACTTTTGTCAGGGTGGCAGGGAGAGATTGAAACCAGTGTCTCCTCAGATTTCACAGTTCACGTTAAACCTTCTCTGATAGCCTGGCTAACAGAGTTGGCTGAGGGACTGGCTTCAGATAGAGTTCCGAGGGGCGGGAGTATCTTCTCTGGTTCCTGAACAGAAACCTGGAGGCTGCTGACTCAGTCTGCTGGGGTGCAGTTTCCCCTCCAGTGCTGCAGCCCTGTGGGCCCAACCTACCTGCAGGAGAAACTAGGCCTGATATTGAGGGGGAAGAGGGGAGTGCAAGGAGGGGGGACATCGCCTTTGACTCATAGCTTCCCCTCCACGCACATATATACATATATCCACACTCATGCACAGATACTCTGCTTTTCCCTGGGCCTGGGTTAATGTGCTTGCCTCTCTGTCTGCTCAGCTTTCAGTACAGAACCAGGACCTCATTGAGAAGAATCTGACGCTCCAAGAACACCTGCGCCAGGCCCAATCAGGGTGCCCATCTTCATCAGACACGGCCCAGCTGGCATTTGAGCTGCATCAGGAGTTGGCCCGTTGCCTTCAAGATCTGCAGGCTGTCTGTAGCATTGTGACCCAGAGGGCCCAGGGGCATGACCCCAGTCTCTCCCTGCTCCTGGGCATTCACTGTGAGTCCTCAGGCCAGTCTGGGACCCAGGAGAGAGTGGCTTTCATTCTCCTCTCACCCCTATCTACCTTTCCCATCATTACTGGTAATGTGTGAACTGGGCTCCGTAGACCTGGTCACCACCCTCTGGGAGTTTATGTGTTTTGCAAAGTAGACGTTCAGTAAATCTGTTTTGGAAACAGGCATCCTTATGGGGTACCTGGGTGAAGCACAAACACAAACGTGGCCCTTAGGCAGCAAGATTTCAGCCCATTATTCCTAGGTGCTTTTTAAAAAGTGCCATGTTCCAAGACCACAGGCCTTATGGCACTGCATATCCATACTGCGCTTTCCACAGGAAAGTGTCTCCTGAGTGATTTACTAATAATCTCTCAAAATGCTCTCCTCCCCAGCTACACAGCACGCAGGGACTCAGCTAGATTTTCAGAAGCCGGATGTGATCAGGAGGAAACTAGAAGAGGTTCAACAGCTACGCCGTGACATCGAGGACTTAAGGACCACCATGTCAGACAGATACGCCCAGGACATGGGAGAAAACTGTGTCACACAGTGAGGAATGCTGGGGGTGGGACAGGCTGTATTCCCCAAGGGAGAATCTGGTCTGCTGAGAGCCCGGTCCAGCAGGTCCTGCCCTGACAATCTCTTGCCTCCTGTCTGCTGCTATTCCCAGAGAGAAGGGATGGAGGGGAGGTATGCGCTGCATCTGGGGCCAAGGGCTGATTAGAGAATTTTGTTTGCCCTGCCCCACTCTGGCTTTGCCTTGTTGGATTGCATTTGTCCTGTCATCCTGATTCACCCTTTGAGGGTGAGTTAATAATTAACTTTTGCAGGTAGACTGGGAAGTCCTCACAGACTGTTCCCAGTTGCTGGCTGACGTCAAAGGCAAGCAGGCCGCTTACCTCCTTTCTCCATCCTTTGGGATGGCTCCACATTCATTCCCACTCCATACCTTGGTCGTGCTGATGCCCAGAGTTCCTTAGAGGGGCCAGGAAAGGCTGAGTACCAGTAACAATGGCCATTTGAGAATTCTCAGGCCCCATGTGCCAGCCTTCCTGGGACCTGAGCTGGCTCTGGGTTTTCCTAGGCCCAGTCCCACTGCTTCTTCCTCAGGGCTCTTGTTCTCATAGATGCCTCAGGGTGATCTATTCCTTAGCAAAGTACTAACTAGAATTGGGAGCCCAGGGATTATAACCAGGGCTTCTTCATCTGTGCTACCATGCCCGTTTACAGGAGACCCCACTCTAGTTGCCCTGTGCCCTTGGGGCCCTGGTCGTGTGGTTAGCACAGCCCTTTCTCCTTTGTTCTCAGGCTGGCCAGGTAGCCCCCTTGAGTGCAAACTCACTCCTCTATGGTTCTGGATTTGGGCAGGATTTTCCCCCAGGATACCGCAGGGCAACTATCAAGCTGCTCACCCCCTTCCCCCCGGGGCTGGGGCCAGTGCCTGGCCTTCTGATTTGTGCCTCTCTTGTGTTTGGGTTTGGGGGTCCTTTCCCTTTCCTGCTCTGGGCTCCTTGAGAGTTCAGAGTACCCAGTACAGGTCAGCTTTAAGGTACAACTTTCAGTGTTTTTCGTTGTTTCTCCGGGGCCTTTGGACCCTCTGCTTTCTGGTTTCTCTTGCCTCCTCGTTGAGGGAGCATCTGGTAGTTGTTTGTATCTGGTTGTTGGGCCAGCCCCGGGCCTCCTCTAGATCTGGAGCCAGGCCAAGCCAGGCTGTGTGTGGGGAAGGGGGAGCACTGAGTAGTTCAGGAGTCCAGAGCCAGCCATTGGGAGATTCTTGCTAAGCTTCGGGCTGGCAGGGCAGCATCCTGGACCTCACTCCTGGCCTGAATGAGACTCCTTCATAAGTGTTTTTACAAGTTTGTGTTTTATTTATGGAGTGACTTATCCCTTCCATTCAGAGCAGCCCCACCCAGCCATCCCCTCAGCCTCTGGGCTCCTGCCTCCTAAAGGCAGAGCTGCCTGGTTGGTCTCCACCCTGTATTGGCAGCCCAGCCACCATGCTCACGGGTATTTTTCCTCATAAAGTTTATAAGCAGTTATTTATATGAATCCTTGTTATGTCAACTGGTTTGTATTGCCTATTTTGATTACAAAATAAAAATTTAACAGACTCCTCGGTTTCCCATTGCTTTCCATCACCATCAGCTCGTACTCCACCCCTCACTTTGGCTTGTTGGAGCCAAAGCCTGGGTGTTTAGCCAAGTTCTCCAAACAGCAGCAAGGAGGGAACTTTGGCAGGTCCAGCCTCAAGTCTATTTCTACCACTTCTGCTCCTCTGTCTTTCTGTGGGGACAGATAAGATATCTTCCCACAGCACTTTCTGTTGGGTGAAGCTGCCCTGAGTCACAGAGCAAGTTTGTCATTGAGTTTCAGTAATCCTCTGAGGAGGAAGTCTTTGCCTGTGGGTTGCTGTAAGGAAGTGGCTTCCCCTGGGCAAGGCAGGACTCTGTGTTTGCCTCCAGGAGCTAGGGTTGTCTTCCTGGGCTGTTCTCGGAGCCCTGGACCTGGGAGGACTAATGAGGGGTGTCATGTCCAACCCCAGACAGATGGCTGGGGGTCCAATGTTGGGCTGGTTGCTTCCTCTGCACCCTGTGCCATCTTCTGCGAGGAGTTGGGGTGGGGCTGGGGCCACCCCAAGACCAGCAGTGTATCTTTAACAAGGGCCCAGACTCTCAGGAGTCCTGACACCAACCTCTACCTCCACCCAGTCCAGAACTAGAAACCTCTTTCGTACCTTGGCCTCCATCTGGCTCTGTGAGGGTGTGGCCCCGTCTCCTGCCACCACCCTCACTTGTCTAAACCTGCCGATCTGAGCGGAGATGAACTCTGGGGAAATCTCTAATCAGAGGCCCTCCGTGCTGTGGTGTGCCGCGGGGTTAGCTACGTGTGGGTGGCCCCTGGGGCAGTGTGTGCGTGTTGGGGTCGGGGGGCATCCCGTGAAGCGAAGCTCCCTAGCGGGGGAACTTTAGGTTTGAAAACAGCCCAAGACTTAAAAGCCCGGAGCGGAGCAGCGCTGTCGTGGCACCGGGGGTGGGTAGTTAGTTGGGTGCAGCAAACCCGCGCGAGGCTGAAGGGGAGGCCTCTGCCAAACCCTCACCCACGCCCTCCCCGGCCCTTCCTGCCGTCAGCTCGCTCCCCAGCCTCACACTGTCAGCCCCAGCTCGGAGGGCTGAAAAGGGCGGCCCTGCGTGGGACAGGGGTCCTCGGTGCGCCCGGTCCCCAAGGGGGGCGGGAGGGGGCCCGGCGCTGCGTGGGGCGGGGTCGCGCAGGCCCCGCCCCGGCCGCGCGCCTGTCCGTGCCGCCCATTGGTCCCGAGAGCTATGACTCGCGGGCTGAGCAGGAAGGAAACCGCTCCCGAGCGCGGCGGCCTCGTCTCCAGGCCGTGCAGCTGCTGCCACCGCTACCCCGTCTGCCTGTCGGCCCGTCGGCCCATCCGCAGCATGAGCGGCCTGCGCGTTTACAGCACGTCGGTCACCGGCTCCCGCGAAGTGAGTGCGCGCCCTGGGGTAGAGCGCTGGTGGTGGTCCTGTTGCTCTGGACCCGGCGCCTGGGACCCGCCCCCAGGGCGGGGGCGGCGAGGTGCTGGACACGGCCTCCTGAGTTGGGTGGGGGCAGGCTCCGCGGCCCCATCCTGAACACCACCTTCGGGCATCCTGGGTCGTCTGCACACCCACTATCAGGCTGAGCCTTGACCATGTCCTTATCTTGCCCTTCCTCTCCTCCACTGTGTGTGTGTGTGTGTGTACCTGGGGGCGGAGGTGGCGCCTTACCCGTCTCCACCCAGGCCTGCCCTGCTTTCTCTTTGCCGAGCTCCTGGCTCTCCCCACCCTTAATTTCTCTCTTATGTTCACTCTGACTCCCCTCCTCATGATTGGTGGTCCCTCTCTCCTTCCACACCACCACAATCCTGACTCCTCCTCCCAACTCCTAGTGGCCAGAACCCTCCCCTAGGGCGTGGAGCGCGACAGGGGGACGAAAGCTCCTGGCCACACACTCTTTTTTTCTGCCCAGGGTTCCCCCCATAAACCCTCTAGTCTGCTCACTAACCCCTGCCCGCCCTTTGCCCCCAGATCAAGTCCCAGCAGAGCGAGGTGACCCGCATCCTGGATGGGAAGCGCATCCAGTACCAGCTAGTGGACATCTCCCAAGACAACGCCCTGCGGGATGAGATGCGAGCCCTGGCGGGCAACCCCAAGGCCACCCCACCCCAGATTGTCAACGGGGACCAGTACTGTGGGGTATGGGCCTGGGGGTTGGGGATGGAGGGAGTGTTGTAGGAGGATACCAGCCAGAGTCAGACCTGAGACAAAGCACCAGTACTCAGGTGACCACCTCTTGTCCCCTCCCCCAGGACTATGAGCTCTTCGTGGAGGCTGTGGAGCAAAACACACTGCAGGAGTTCCTGAAACTGGCCTGAGCCGAGTCAGCCCCCTGGACTCCATCACCACGTTCCCCCCAGCCATCACCCATGAAGGACCTTGTGACAACTCCGTTATTCCTAACCTTCCGACCTTGGAGCCCCTCCCCCCAACCCAAGACCTACCGCCTCCCCTAACTGTAGCTCCCTCTTCTCTATTCAAAGGCAACATTCCTTACCCACTAGTCTCAAAGGCAACATTCCTTACCCACTAGTCTCAGAAATTGTCTTAAGCAACAGCCCAAGTGCTGGTTGTCCTCAGCCTGGCCCTGAGGCTGCCACCCTGCCTGGCACTGGCTGATAGGCACCTTTCTTGGTTCCATTAGCCAGGGCTCTGCCAAAGGCCCCGCAATCCCCATCCGGGAGCACCGCAGAAACAATTAAATGTTCCATTCCATTGGCATCGTGTCTTTGGTGTGGCGTGGACATCCTGGGTCCCTGCTCTGAGCAAGTCTGGTAGATGTGATTGTGCTGAGGCTGTGCTCCCGTGTGGCACCTCTGTGTGCGATTGACAGTGCGTGTGTTTGGATATATGTCCAGCACACACATACCTGTGTGGACCAACGGTTTCTAGAGAGTGTGGGTGGGTCACCCTCCAGTGCACATGCACGTGATGGTGTCCATTACCTTGGTGTATACTGCACGTTTGCATGCCAGTCAGTAACGCGGCTGTGCGTCGTGGCCACCTGCCTGTGTCCCAACAGCTCGGCTAGGTGTGGGTGTGTCATGGAAGTCGGTGCCCAGATGCAGTTCTGTCAGCGTGGGGGCAGTGGCTTTGATGCATAGTGTTGAAGTGTCCCCACGTGCTTGTGACCCTGCGCGTGTCTGTGCGCAGGGATCTGCACACTGGCACAAGAGGCGCTGGGCTGGGGCGGGCCCTCTCTCCCCTGGAGCAGCTTAGCCCTTCTGGGCAGAAAGAGGAACCTAGAGGACAAAGACCCAGCGGCCAGGCCCGCCAGCTGGGGCTCGAGTTACAGAGGGGCGGCGCCGCCCCCTCCTCGGCGGAGCTAGTGCTGCTGGGCGCTGGGCTGCCCTGCCAAGAGAGCCTCGCAGAGCAGCCGGCGTTGGGGTGGGCGCTTTATTCGGGGCCGGGGGCAGGCAGTGGAGCCCGGCGCGCCCGAAGCAGCAGCGTGGCGTTGGGCACCAGGCCCGCAGCCTGCAGCGTGAGAGCGTCATTGTGGTAGACTGTGGGCGGGAACGTACTGAAGATCTCGAAGGTGGTGGCCTCCACGGCCCTGGGGACAGGGAAGAACGAATCAGGCCGGGTCGTGGGGCCAGAGCCCCGCTGCAGACGCCAGCTGAGCCCCGCGCCCACCTGGCCTGTGCAAGCAGGGTGCGCACATCACCGACTGTGTCCTCCGGCCGCATCAGCAGCAGGAAGGCCTGCTCGCCATTCTCAGACTTGATGCGCAGCGTGGAGAGCGCGGGCACGGGTGACTCCGGAGACTCCTGGCTCCTGTGGACCCAGAGGCCGTCAATACCCCCTGGTAGCCCAGTCCCAGGGTCCTCACCTCTCCACTCTGCCCTCACCTCTCACGCTCAGCAGCCAAGGCAGGCGTCTCCACCACGATCTCCTGGATCTGGACACACAATGGGCAGCATCGATGGAGTGGACAGAGCCCTGGGCCCTGCCGGTCACACTCTCCCCCCAACCCCTACAGGGGACTTCTCCTGACCAGGGATGGATGAGACCAGTGAGCCAAAGCGGGAGGGGGTATTCTGTGTAAATGGGGGCCCAAGGAGAGGAAATAGAAGGGAAGCTTTGGGAGGTAGCCCCATCGTTCCCTTCCCTCATTCTAGTGGGGGAGACAGAACCCCACACAGTGACCAGGCTGGGTGCCTAACCTAGGAAGGCTTCCCCAGGGAAGGCTTCCCTGGGGAAATGACACTTGAGCTGTGACTGAAGGATGAAGAGGAGTCCTTAGAAATGGGATGGGGGGCAAGGATATTCCAGAGAGCATAGGTCAGGGAAGACTTCTGAGAAGAGGTGATATATTTGAGAAAGTGTCAGCATTCATGTGGCTGAAGCTGGAAACCAGGTTGGACTGGAAAAAAGAAAAGGTTAGAGGTGGCAAGAGGACCAGAAAGGAATGACAGGCCTTACCTAAGAACCACTGGAGGGTTTCAAGAGGGAAGAGCCAGGATCCAATTTGCATTTTTAAAAGAGCACAGAGGCTGCTGGGGGAGGATGGCTGGCAGGGCGGGAGTGGAAGTGGGAGGCCAGTGAGGGGCCACTGCAGTTGTCTGGGAGACACTCTGGGGCCTAGGCTAGGATGGTGGGCGGGGGGAATGGAGAGAAGAGATGGATTCGGGAGCAGTTCTGGGGATAGACAGATCTGACAGGACTTGGCCACTTGTGGTGAAGGCAGAGTCCTGGGAAAGGGGTTTGGTATCTTTCACAGGTGGAGACGAGGGAGGAGTAGCAGGATAGTGAGTGAGGAGAGAGGATGATGAGACCTGTGAAGGCCAGGAAGGTATATTTCGGTCTGGACCTCAAGAGGGTGGCCTGAACTTGGGCTCACCCCCAACCTAGACTCCCGACTTTCCCACTCTTACAGCCACACTCCTGCGTTGGCCAGTTGCTCTCTGGTCCCAGCTCAGAGAGACCAGGAGACAGTCTTGAGAGCTCACCAGCTCCATCGTTTCCAGGAGACAGGGGAACAGCTCTGAGGAACTCATCTCTCCATCCAGGCCATCCTCAGGGGCCCTCAAGCCTGAGCCTCCAGGTAAGCCGCTGCTCCGGTAGGCTGGGCCAGGGTTGATGGTAAAGCCGCCCCCCCCGCCCCCCTACCCCGCCAATAAGGCTGGGAGAGCCAGGGCTGGACTCACCTTCAGGGTGTCCCGGATGGGGCCTCGAATGTCAATCACCTCGCCTTGTCGGATCACTAATTTGGGCAGCCTGTTCAGAAACTTCTCGGCGGTCATCCTGGAGCCTGCAGAGAGGGCATTGGGAGCCTTGGCCAGGGCAAAGACTGTGTGTGATGGTGGAGGAGGCTACCTGGAGCTTGTCCTGCACAGTGCCCCCACCACCTGGCTCAGCCTCAGGGCCGAGCTCACCTGGGTGCTCCATCCTGTCCAAGGGCTTTCGAATCCTCTGCCAGCCTACCACTCGGCCCTCGCCAGGGAACAGGTCCAGCCCATTCTCTGGGTAGACCTGATTGCGCAGGTCACTCACCTGTCAAGAAGGAAGGGAAACAGCGGCTGGCACAGCTCTTCAGCCCTGAGCTCCATGCCCACCCCTACTTGCCCAAACAGAGGAATAGGCCCAAGGGATGGTCTGATGCAATCCCCATTTTACAGATGAGGAAACCGAGGCCCTGGGAAAGAGCAGGAGAGCTGCAGTTCATGCTGCTCCCACCCACCTGAGCCCTGCTCTTCCTGCAAGCTCCCCTCATCACTCCAGCTGCAGCCACAGTACTGACATCCTCCTCACAGAGTCCCTCTCGGGAGCAGACCAGGAGGGGAGGGATGAGGGTGTTAGGAGAGGGCAAAGCCCTGCTTGGCATGAACTACCTCAAACACCCCTGGTCGTGACTCACGCTATTTTCCCCCTCACACGCTCTCACTGTGGAACTAACGCACCACCCTCTGGGACACAGCCTCATGTGCTCCCATCACAGCACCCTCATCTCACTGCCGACTGCCCCCACAGCAGGGGGCCGGCTCCATCTCAAGTCCTTTAGTCCCAACGTTTGCCCCCCAATGGCACTACCTTCCACCCCAACCAGGAGGCTCCAGGAGCCTCTGGGGGGAGCCAGGACAGTTTTACGTGGACTCCTCACGTTCCCCAGGCTGTCCAGGTGTCCTGAATGCTGGGGAGGAGGGGCAGTGGTGCCACGCAGCTGAGGGCTCTGCTTTCAGGATGCCAGAAGGGGGCGCTGCCTGCTGTTCAGCTACATACCTTCCCCACTGCTGATGCGGCAAGTATGGCTACGGCAGCCTTCCCGCTCCCTTCCCAGCCCCGTTTCAGGCTCACCCTCCTTCTGGAGGTCATCAGACTGGGGTCTCTGAGGTGGGGCAG
Source organism: Aethalodelphis obliquidens (assembly GCF_003676395.1). Lineage (NCBI taxonomy): Eukaryota > Metazoa > Chordata > Mammalia > Artiodactyla > Delphinidae > Aethalodelphis > Aethalodelphis obliquidens. The sequence goes on along the minus strand of NW_020837953.1, from coordinate 32,392,640 downwards.
TGCCCCTAGGTGATGCCTGAGGAAGCATTCCCACCCCCTCCAAAATCCCCACACTGGGAGTGAGTGGTTTGAGGAGAGCCCATCACCTTAAAGGGGACCCCGTCAGGGTACAGCCGCTGGAGCTCTGACGGGAAGAAGCCATCCAATATGTCTCGGAGGCAGCGCTGCAGGGGGAGAGGTAGGGTGAGGCCTGGCTGGCCCTGTGCAGTGCCCTACACCCTGCTTCCTGTCTAGATGGCAGGCTCTGGGCCCCGGGATCGTGGGGCCAATTACTCTCTGGATCAGACTCTGGAAACAGAGTCCCAGGACATGGTTGGGGGGGGCGGTTCTGGAGGTTCTGCATGAGCCTGGGTGCTGGGGGTGAGCTGGGCCCATCATCTCCAACTAATGGTGAGCAGGGGGTGGGCCACCACAGTGGCTTGAGGGTGCACAGGCCTGTCTCTCCTCCCCATCACTCCTACCTGTGTGGAGGGATCGTGGAAGGGCCGGAAGGGCCCATCGAACATCACGATGCCATTCCGGTAGAGCTTCAGTGGGATGGGCTCAAGGACACAGTGTGGCACTCTGCTGGGCATTGGCGTCAGCTGGGTGTCACTGTCTACCGCCAGCTCACTGAGATCCTTCAGGCTAGCCAGCAGCCTGTCAAAGTCTACCTCGGGGGGTACCAGTGAGTCTCCTGGCAAAGAGGATTGACACCCATGAGCCTCTTTTCATGGCTGCTGTGTGCTCCAGATCCCTGGCTTCCACAGCCCCCTCCTATGCTGGGCAGGGCCCTTAGCATCTCTTTAAGTGACCACCTGGGGAGGAGGAAGGACAGCTAACACTAGATAATAATAATAGCTGTCTTTTAGTGAGCATTTACTTTGTGCTAGGGTTTTAACATCTATTATCCCATTTCTTCATACCAACCCTATGCTGTAGGGACTATAAACATCCCCATTTTCCATATTAGGAAACTAAGGGTTAGAGGTTAATGGCTGGCCTAGGGACATACACAGTAAGTGGCAAGAGCGGGATCAGATCCCAGATCAGATGTGCCAGGCACTGTGTTAGCAGCTGAAAGGCACAGTGCAGAGTTCCCAGCGGTCTGGGCTCAAATTCCAGCTCCTCCACTTCTACCTGTGTGACTTTGGTCACGTCATTTAACGCTCCGCACCACAGCATTCTCTTCTAGAAGGTGACGATGATAGGACCAGGATGGCTGTGAGGGTCCAAGATGACCACGTAAGAATTCCAACAAGCATCTGTCTGTGTTAGTTATTGTTGCCAGCTCTACTGTGCACAAATGGACCTCAGGCCAACCCAGAGGCCACACAGCAGGGGTTATTTATCTCCATTTTATACATGAGGAAACAGGCCCACAGAGACGAAAAATGATTTGCCTCAGGCCACTTGGCAAGTTAGAAGAGGGGACTGACCCTGGAGTCTGTTCTTTCCACCCATCTGCACCATCAGGAGACAGAGGTGAGGGTCGGGACACCTGCTGGACAGGACATGGGAGACCTTGGGTTGCACATGTATTTGGCCTCCTCTTCTGACAAATGTGTTGTCCATAGAGCTGTTCATAAGGTTCACGGGGTGCAGGTGGGGTGATGAGGCAGCCAAGACAGATGCCAGAGCAGAAAGGATACAGGGCAGGTGGGGTGCTGCCGGGGGACAGGCCAGGAGCTTGTTCTCAGTCCTGAAGGGATCTTGCCCCGAACTAAGTCATCTACTAGGGTGTAACCCTATAAAACACTGGTGACTTTCTGGGCCTTCTTGGAAGCTGTTTTTCACCAGGACAGCCAGGCTGAGGCAGGATGTGGGTCAGGACTCTGGGGACCCAATTCCTTTCCCCACAGTGGTGCAATGGCTGTACCGGGGAAGTACAGATGTGGGCGGCCCTGTTTCCTGTTGCCTTTGTGGCTGCTGAAACGGTAGGCCCCAGCTGGCCTTCCCTTCTCCCCTACATCTCCTACTGCTGCAGGGGCTGCACCTGCGCCCCCCTCTTCCTGGGGTCCCCTGGAGTCCCTGAGAGTCCCAAGAAAAACTCACAGAACATCCTGGATATCCCTGATATGAGCCAGAACAATATCGAGACACTATCTTCCTTTAACAGCTAACTAAGTACTTTCAGAACACCCAGGTAAACCTGAAAATAACAGCAGAAAAGCTCATCACTGTCAACATCTGCCCCCATCGCTATATTCTTACAGATGGGAAAGTGAGGCCTAGAAAGTCACATGACTCGGCCAAGGCAGGCCACACAGCATGGCCAACAGGAAGACTCAGAGGTGCGCGGACTGCTAATCCAGCTGCCTCCTGGGGACTGGGCTTTTCAGGGAGCTGAGGTGTCGACAGGGGAAGGGGCAGGTGGAAACCCAGGGGAGGATGCCAAGAAGCAATGAAAGAGAAAAGGAAAGTTGGCAGAGAAAATCAGCCCGGAAGGCTCTCAGCCAGGGCTCGGGGGTGGAGAAGTGAAAGCAGGGTGGGCCTGGCAGGTATCAGATGCAGCAGAATGGAGGTGACACAAGGGGCCCGGGAGAAGGAACCGCCGCTCTGGACAAACCGGGGCTAAGAGAATAAGGCAGGAAGAGCCTGGCATCGCCACCTCACAGCCAGGAGTGCTCAACAGAAGCCTGGCCCCGTGCAGCCACGTCACATGGGATGAGGCAGGTCAGAGGTCAAGTGAGGCATTTCCTCTCTGAGCTGCAGCTTTCTTTTCCAGGGAATGGGTAGATAACAGAAATCTTCATCCTGCCCGCAAGATCCAGGGGTGAACTGACTGTGATGATGACTCAGCATTTACTATGCCAAGCACCAAGAGGCAGGTCATCTTCTCCCATTTTACAGATGAGGAAACTGGGCCTTGTAAGGTGACATGCCCCGGGTCACGCAGCTTGCAGGGCCCAGGTGACTCTAAGCCTTTGTCCTCAGTGACCACGCAGGCTTGCCTCTCAGTGTTGGTTCTTCAGATACTGCTCACTGGGGTTCCTTTCCAAGGAGGAGTACAGTGCAGGGAGATCATCTCTGAGGCCTCATCCAACTTTTGAGAGCCCATGATTTTATTTAAAAGGGGAGTGAACAGGCATGGAGATCAAGTCCAAGCTCCTTGGCCCAACTCCCAAGACCCTCAGAGCCCTGGCTCCCCAGCCTGCCCTCAACAAGCTCCCCCACTCACACTCTGAAGCCATACAGCCCGGGCTACCACTTCCAAGCTGTGTGACCCCGGGCACATGGGCCAACATCTCTGGGCCTCAGCTTCCTCTTCTATAAAATGAAGACAATAACAGCCCCACTTTACAGGGTTGCTGTGAGGCTCACAGGAAGTGCCTGGCAGACAGAGCTGTTGTTGTCACTAACACCCCACCCTCTTGATCATCACAGGGCTCAGGTGCCCTCTCACCACCTCCGTGGAGAAGCCTTGCCCGGAGCCCCTGCCCCTGAGCCTGGGCCTCTGTTCCTCCTGGGTTTCTGGAGCCCTTGGGCCCACTCCTGGCCCTCATCACAGGCTGCTGTCATTTTCTTCGCCTATTGGTCTTTCCAGCTACACTGGTCACTCCTTGAACACAGGCAAGAGCAGCCAGCCCTGGGCCTGGCCCACAGTGGGTGCTCAAGACGCACTGGATCCGTCCCTCCACCCCACCACCCCGCCATCCAGCAAGCACGTCCGCAGCGCCCGTGCCCTGCCAGGCTCTGAGCAGCATGGCCACGCCCATGCCCAGAGTCCTGCCCTCCTCAGGCTCATACTTGAATGAAGGAGACAGGGTGACAAAGAGTGACAGTGGCATGTGTTAAGTGCCACTGTGGGGTTGCAGGGCCCAGAGGAGGGCCAGACCCTGCCCCTAGCGCAGCTGAGTGGTGAGCCTGCCCTGGGCTGGCCCCTCGCACCCTCACCGGGAGGACAACCTGCTGCCGTGAAATCCCGGCAGTGTCCGACGTGCCCCAGCTGGCCCGTCCCAGCACCGCTGGCGAAGCCTGTTGAAAGGAAACAGGCCTGCTATTTCCACCCACCTGCACGCCGGGCCCTGCTCTGGGGACTTCACCTACATTCACTCTGCTCTTCAGAGGAGCCGGCGGGGAGAAAACGGGCTCCGAGAGTCTGGTCACCGCCAGGGCCACAGCCAGCCTGTGACTCGGCAGGAGCTGACTTCTCTGGCCCTTGCTTTCATCATCACGCTGCTTTTCCCCACCTCATCCTGTACAGAGGATCGTCCCAGCGGGCTCTGACCATCCAGGCCAAGGGCACCCAGGCAATGCCTGTGAATCGCCTGCATGTGCACGTGCCCTGGCCTTCGGGTCGCGTCCTGTGCTGGCTCTCTGGAGCACAGCAGGGGCAGAGCAGTAAATGGACATGGTCGTCATTCACCGACCGCATGTCCGCCTGAGAGAACACTCCACGTACTCCACACTGTGGTATTCAGTGCTCTCAGCTCAGGGCCTAGGGGTCAATCGTACCATCTCCTCACCTCACACATGAGGATGTGGACTCGGAGGTGAGGCAGGTTCCCCACACAGGGTACGATCTGACCCAGGCCCCCCTCTTCAGCCAGAGCCTTTAAGGCTTTCACTGCAACGCAGAGCCCCTAACTACGCGCCCGGGGCAGCTGCAGGGCGGCACGGTGCCTGGCGCCGAGCAGGCACTCCACGCACATGTGCTAGAGCAGGTGGGGTTTGAGCTGAGCTCCACAGGAGGGGAGAAAAGGGGGCAAGGCACCTGGGGGACACAGCACAGGACCGAGCTAGTGGGAGGGTGGGTGGCAGGAGTCCAGCCTGCCTGGGGTCTAGGCCAGGCCAGTTCCAGGGGCCCAAGGGCAGCCCAGGGACAGCCCATGGAGGAGTCAGCCTGGCTTCCTGAGCAGGGGAGGGAAGAGGCTCCCACACAGATGCCGGAGCCTGGGCTTGGGGAAAAGGGTTGGGGAGGTGGGCGCTGGGAGTGGGAAGGGGAGATGTAGAGAGAGGGCAGGGACTTGATGAGGGGTGGGGGGGGTGAGGAGCTCAGAGGTGAAGGGTGGGGGGAGCTCAGAGTTGGCTGGAGCTCTCAGCCCTGAGGCTCAACACCTGACCCGAAGGTGGTAGGACCAGAGCCGGAACTGTCCCTTTCATGTCTCCGCATACCCTGAAGCACCTGGCACGGCATCCTGTTTGCTACTCAACATACTGGTGGGAAGGGGTGAATGATCTGGCCTGAGGCCAAGCCCTTGCAAGGCTTCCTCTCCCCTGAGCCCCTTCATGGGCCCAACTGACCCTCCTCCCTAAGAGTCCCAGGCTCTAGAATGTTTGAATCAGCCCCAGTCTGCCTAATACAGATGCCCCAGCTCACCAACACACTGGCCTGCTGCCCCAGGGCCTGTGGGGAGTGGTACCCAACAGAGGGAGATCCAGAGAAACAAGCCAGAGCATCAGGGTCAGCCAGAGGCTGGCTTCATGGACCCAAGGGCCCTTGGGGCAGGGGCAGGTTGGCACGTGGGGACAAGGCCATAGGGAGAGGAAGGGAAAAAGCCAGGAAAGGGGGGCGGGCAGTCCCAGGAGGAAAAGCTGCTAGAAATGAAAAACATGTTGTTCATCTGTCAGAAGAGCTAAACTGAGCCCCCTCCATGTTGAAGAATCAAAAGCCAAAAGAAGAAAAAGACACAAATCAGGAACTTGTGGCCAGGCTTTAGAACAAGGGGCTTGAGAACAGCCGTACTCTGAGCAAAAACAAACGACACAGAGCAGTTGGGGGCTGCTCTCTTTTTGGGAGGAGAGGGTGGAATCCACAGAACCAGGTCCAGAAACCAGCTGTCTGGTCTCACCCCTTCCCCAAAGGAGCAGGGAGGGCCCCACTGGCCAGAAGGAAGTCTGCCCTCCAACTAGTCAGCAAGGCCACATGAGGCCTGAGCCCAGCTCACCGCACAGGGGCAGTGTGTGTGTGTGTGTGTGTGTGTGAGTGCGTGCGTGCGTGCGTGTGTCCGTAGTGCTGGCAGGCCTCTGGCCCTGGACCCCAGGAAGGGACATCCTTACAGCTTCTGGCAGTTGCCTAGCAGGGTCTCGCCTCTCACCCAGGAAGAACTTCCCATAGCACTCAGCCCAGGGTTCAGCTCCTGGCATGGCCCAGGTGCCATACAGCTCCCCAGCTTTGCCGTGTCCTAAATGGGACATCTTCCCCGACAGCTGTGCTCCCCAGGGTCATCCCAGGTTCCTCCCACTGCCCCCCCAATGTCTGAGCAATCGCCAAGGCCGTGGATTCCCCTCCTAAATCTCTCTGCTCTGCCCCTTCTCACCAGCCCCACCAGTATCACCCTTATGCTGGGCATCATCTCATCTTTGGCCTGGATGACTGTAACCATCTCCCAGTGGGCTCCCAGCCTTAAGTCTTGCCCCCTTCACTCAACAGACTGCTTAAGTGCCTCAGTTTCCCCATCTGTAAAATGGAATAACCCCTGGCCTGTGCCAAGGCTACTTGTGAAAATGCTTTAAAAGTGGCAAATATGGTGCAAATGGGAAGTGATGTTTTTGAAACAAGGGTGAGGGGGTTTTCCCCTGAGATTTAGGGGGAGCTAGCCAATGTGCAGCAGGTGGGACTCTCATGTTTTCAGTCTGGGTTTTTACCCAGCAGGAAACTTATGAAATTAAGAAAGTACAGTTGTCTTCCAAACAGTCCCCTGGGAGCCAAGCTCATGTTCCCATGAGACTGCCACTGCCTTCTGACCATGGAAAACAATGAGAGCTCCCACTTGCGGGGCTGATGACATGCGAGGTGAGTGCTAGGTGTTGCGTCCAACCCACTGACTCGTAGTAACTCCATGGGAAAAAATACACTGATGAGGAGCTACTGATCTACTGATGAGGAACTGAAGGCTCAGAGAATGGAACTCGAGTACCCAAGTCACACCTGGGTTAGGCGGTGGTGATGAGGACCCAGGTGTGACCAACAGAGCCTGGAGAACTACCTTCCAGGCAATGACCTCCATTCTTTGAAGGGAATGGACCCAGCTTTCAGAAGTGGCCAGTTCTGGGACTTCCCTGGTGGCGCAGTGGTTAAGAATCTGCCTGCCAATGCAGAGGACATGGGTTCGATCCCTGGTCTGGGAAGATCCCACGTGCCGCGGAGCAACTAAGCCCATGTGCCACAACTGAGCCTGTGCTCTAAAATCTGCGAGCCACAACTACTGAGCCCGCGAGCCACTACTGAAGCCCGCCCGCCACAGAGCCCATGCTCCGCAACAAGAGAAGCCACCACAATCAGAAGCCCACGCACCGCATCGAAGAGTAGCCCCCACTCGCCGCAACGCAACTAGAGAAAGCCCGCACACAGCAACGAAGACCCAATGCAGCCAAAAAAGAAAAAGTATATATATAAAGGAAGTAGCCAGTTCTATGGCCCCAAATCTCTGGAGTGCATCCCTCGGGATATTAGCAGTTGAGTTAAAAATAAAACGTGGTGGAGGCCCAGAGATGCAGGTAGATTTCAATAGTTTGCTACAAATGAACCTGGAAAGGGAGTCCACAGAGGGGACCAAGCCCCTGGCCTGAGGGCCAGCTTCCAAAGCAGGGGGATTGCTTCTAAAGGCCACAGCTTTTAAATGGGTGACATTTTGTAAACTATGGTGCCTGAGACAAATGAGGTCTTGTTACGTTTTGTATCCCTGGGTCCCTGGAGCCTTAGAAAGATGAGCAAGCAGAGTCTAGGGTTAGGTGGTTAGGGATGGAGGCTGAGGCCTTTCCCTCCTGCTCCTGTGTCAGTGGCAAGCTGTGGGAGGCCTTGGGGCACCTTGTGCTGGGAGAAGGGGCATGAATGAACTGGCCTCTGGACGGCTGTGGGCAATCGGGAGCTGTAGGGGAATTCCCTTTGCAGGAGGGTCCAGGGTGGACCCCGACTTTACCTGGCTTCCAGAACTTCTTGGCTGTCATCCAGTCCCTCTCGCCATCCTCCGAGTCCTCCTCATGCATGGGCTCACCCACCCACTGCAGGCCGTAGTCACCGAGGAACCGCTGTGGGGAGAGAAGAGGGAGATGTCGGGGGCACTGTCAGCTCAGCCCCTACCAGGGGAAAAGGCGGCATCAGCCCAGCCCCCAGCCTCAGGCCTCCGCTCCCAGCCCACTGGATGGGGCGATGGGCCCGGGGGTCTTGGCCACTTCCTGGCTGTGGCCTTGGGAAGCCACCTCACCTCCCAGAGCCTCAGGCTTCTCCTTGTAAAATGAAGCTCGTGAGGACTCACTAAGGTAATTCACGTCATGTCCTTAGCACAGGGCCTGGCACAAGTAGGAACTCGCGTAAGTCAGCCATTATGGCGGCGGGGAGCCATGTGGGTCTGGCCCGAGTGGGAGGAGAGGAAGGGACACCTGCTCTGCAGGTCTGAGAGGACATGTCCCCCCACATGTCCCACACGTGGCCTCTCTAGGGCTGGCCGCCCAGCGCCTTTGCCACAGGAAAACTTCTGAGTTGTCTATGCTTCCTGTTGCTGCTTCCTCACCTCCACTCCTTCCCTCAACCCACTCCAGCCTGGCTTCCATCTCCACAACTGACTGCAACGGCTAACAAGCAGCCCCCCGCAACCTGCCTGCTGCCTAACCCAGCGGGCACACTTCTGCCTTCATCTCTTGCAACATATGTTGTTCTTTTTCAGTTTCAAATTTCTAGCCATCTACACTTAGATGTCCAACAGGCACCTCAAAATGAACTTGGCCCAAACAGTCATGCCTCCCTGCTCCCACCTCCCAAGGCGGGGAGTGGCCCACGTCCCAGCTAGTCTCTAATGTGTTACCCTTTTAAATATTTCACCATATTCCGTACTTGTGTCTCTTCCTGTGTACTTGTTTATGTGTGTCAGTGCCATGAGGGCAGGGACCCTCTCTGCATCCCAGTGCCCGGCACGGTGCCGGGCGCACAGGAGATACTTTGTCTGAGTTTGCTAAATTAACGAAGCAATAAACATGTGAACAACGAGAATGTGGGAGCCCCAGTGCCCTCTGCCCTGAGGGGGCAGCCCTGACTCCTGTGGCAGCTGCTCAGAGAAGCCCCACGGGCTGCCGGCAGTCCTAGCAGGCTGCTCAGGGAGCAGCTGTTTACCCACAGCCCTGGGGTATGCACAGGCCTGGGTGGGAAGGGCCCTCAGCTGCAGCTGCTGCTTGGGGGTTTGCGTCTGTGGTCTTAAATTAGGTTGGGGCTTTGGAAAGCAACTCGGTGTGGAGAGGGAGAGGCTAGAACCCCAGGAGGAGCTTCTGGTGGGGCCGGTGAGGCAGTGGGGGGCCCTGAGGATGTATGCATGCCTAGGACCCTCCCTTGAGCCTGGGGTCCCTCCAGCTCAAGCCTTGCTGTGTGAACGATGGCAACAAAGGTGACACTGGGTTAGTGAGATGCCACGTCCAGAGGCAGGGAATGGCCATGACCAACGCAGTAAACACGCACAGCCAGGCCCCTGCCAGGTCCTGGGCGCGCAGCAACGAGCAGGAGAAAAGTGCTCCCTCCCTCGTTCCCTCGTGGGGTCCACGGTCCCCAGAGGAAGAGAGAGTGGAGCACCTGCCCTGGTCACAGGTGAAGGGGGTCCCCTGGGAAAGGGCTCCCACCTTGACTTGAGACTGAGGATCAGTGAAAACTCGCCAGGGGAAGGTAGAAAAAGAAATTTCAGGTGGAAGGAACAACACGGACCAAGGTCCTGAGGTGGGAAAGAGCTTGATGTGGTCAAAGAAGCAGAGGCAGGTCCCCGTGGCTGGAGGGGAGAGTAGTTCAAGCCGACACTGAGGAAGAGGGAGGGGCTAGCCCAAGCCTGAAATGGGATGGGGGGTGCCCCGGGCCCCTGTGTGGGATGTGCGGTGAGGAGACCCCAGAGAGGTGGGCTCTGACCCAGTCCCTGGGGGCAGACAGCCCTGGGCCGGCACCTCCCTCACCTCCATCTCCCCGACCTGCTGCTGCAGCTGCGCGCACGTGGTCTCCAGCTCTTCCTGCCGCTGCAGGGTCACCGTGCCTTCAGGAAAAGACGGGGAGGGGTTCCTGTGCCCCCCGCATGGAGGCTGCCAGGCCACTTCTGGCCATGACAAGAGCTTTGGCCTGAGGGTCATCTGGAGAAGCTGCTCCACGAGAACTCGAGGGATCCCCGGAGAAGCACCTCTTGGCCTCTCGCCCTGACCTTGAGAGGGGAGGCCCTGACTCTCGGGAGGCCACCAGCCCACCGAGCAAGGCTCCTGACGGGGCTGCCTTTCCTCCAGGCTTTGGCTGGCAGGCCCTGTGCTCAGGGCTGGGCTAGGGCTGCGCTCGGGGGACTCAGTCCCACACAGAAGGGCACTGCCCTGGGTGTCACTGTTCCTCTCTGGGCTCCATTGCCCAGACTCCACCACAGGACTCAGCTTGATGCTCTCGAAGCCCTGATACCCAGAGGTCGCCGGCCCAGGGGGTACAAAGGGGGACTGACCAGCCCACAGAGGGCCTCTTACCCTGGTGCTCCTGGAGGGTCTCCACCAGCTCCTCCAAGGCCCGTATCTTCTGATCCTGCAGCAACGAGACAGGAGGGGAGCAGACCTGGTGGTTCCCAGAGCCCAAGGGAGCCCCTTCCAGATGGGAAGACCCGGCTTAAAGCCCCTGCCCCGCTCTGGCACTGCTCCGGTGCTCAGATGGCCCTTGTGGTCCCACTGAGGTGGGGGCAGGGGGTGGGCATCCCCAAGTGCCCAGCACTCAGCAGCCACCGCTGCCACCCAATCTGAGGTCTACGGGCCTTGCTCAGGTGTGGAGAAGACCCCTAGCCTCTCTGCTCAGGTCACAGGGACCCAGGTCAGTCCCGGGCCAGACCTGGCCCTCGAGTTGGGCGGTTTGGTCAGGGAGATGGTTCTAGAACCCATCCACCATGGTCTATTGCAATAGTAGCCTCACTGGCCTCCCTAGCCCAGGCCCTTCCACCCCTCAGACCAGACCCTGGCCCTCTCCCCCCTGGGGCCCCACCTTGGAGAGCATCTCATCCGCCTGGGCCTTCACCTGCCGCTCCAGATCCTGCACTTTCCTCGCCATGGTGGCCATCAACTCCGAGTCGTGGTACACAGGGACTGCCAACCAGACAAAGTCCTAGAGCCTGGGCCTTGAGCTGAGGCTGAGGTATGGGGGTCCAGGGAAGGGGAGAGGGAGGGGGGTCCAGGGGAGGGGAGAGGTAGCGGGCTCCCCAGCAGCAGAAATAAGGGTGGTAACAACTGCTGCCACCGAGATAATGGGGACAGTTCTACACACTTTTCATATGTCAGCTTTTCTGAGGAAATGAACTGTTTTGGGAAACTGAGGCACAGACATTCTGTAATGCACCGAAGATGTATATACGAGGGAGTGGTACAACATACGGGTTACATCACCTTGAAACGCTGTCAAAAAGTTCACCCTTAGAGCAACTATACTCCAATAAATATTAAAAAAAAAAAGTTCACTCTCAGTTGAGTCACTCCTCTAATCTCGCCCCTAATTCACAGGAAATACGGTGGATAGAGGAGCAAGTTAAACAGCACCGGACCAATCACTACGGGGGACATCCTGCGGGACAAGTAGCCCGGACGCTTCAAAAAGTGTCATTTTTTTAAAGAGGCAGGGATTCTGCTCTAAAGAAGTATAACAATCAAATGCAGTGCATGACCCTCAATTAGAACCTAAATCGTGGTGGGGGGGAAGCTATGAGAGATGTTTTGGAACACTGGGATGTTAGAGAGTTCCTGGATTGTTCATATTCTTAGGTGAGATCACAGTATCGTGGTTATGTACTTCCTTACTCCTAGAAGATGCAAAGGGAAGTATTTACTTTAGAGCTGAAATGTCATGATATCTGCAACTGATTTCTAAATGGCTCATCCAAAAAATACACTTGTGTTCATAACATATGTGTATATGGATAGAAAGCAAATATGGCAAGATGTCACTAACTGTTGAACCTAGGCTGAGGACGTATGGGTGTTTGCTGTACTATTATTTCAACTTTTCTGTTTGCTGACAAATTTTCAAATTAAAACATTTGTGAAAGAAAACAAGAGAGACACATGGGAAGAAACAGGCCCCCTTCTTCCCCTGGATGTTGTCTCTCTCTGTGTGAAGCCGGAAGTGTAGCTCTAACCACGTGACCATGTGGAGCTGACAGGCCCAAGGATGGTTCAGTGCAAAGCTGGAGAAACCTGAACTTCTGACCATGTCTTTGAGCTGTTGTCTCCCTAGGACTTCTTAGTATGTGGGATAATAAAGCCCCCTGATGTTCCTTGGTTGAATCAGGGTTTTCGTTGACTTTAGTCAAAAGCTTCTTAACTGATATATAGACATTTGGGAACTGTCAGCACACGGATGACAGCACATGTTTGAGGCAGAGTGGAGAGAGAGAGGAGATCCCAGGCAGGAGGAACATCACATGGAAAAGCTGGAGCTGGCAGGGAGCCGAGAGGGAAGAGCCTAGGAGGCAGGAGGATGGCAGGGAGGCCGTGTTATGGAGGCCAAGAGCCCGGGGTGTCCTGAGAAGAGGGATCAGGGAACTGTGTGGAATGTTTCCCTGCAGAGAAGTGAGACGGGACAGGCAAGCCCTTGACTGTGAGCTTGGCAGGGGCAGCCCCTGGCTAAGAGCGGGCTGAGGGGTGGTGGCGGGGGAGAGGCAGAGAGACCTGGGGAACAGCCAGTTTCTGTGGTTGCTGTTGAAAGCATCCCCCCTGGGGTGATGGAGATCCTGGCTTTGTGACTGAATGGCTGTGGGGCCGGGCTCTTCCGGTCTCCTTTTCCACCTCAACCCCTCCCTACCTGTACAGGGGAGGGGGCATTTGGTGGAGGATCAGAGACTGAGAGACAGAAACGGAGACAGAGAGACAGGAAGCTGCTTACCCAAGATATCACAGCTAGTGGAAAACTCTCACCTCATCCCCAGCTCCCCCAGACTCCCAGCTCAGACCCTGCCCCTGCCCAGTGCACCACACAGCTCACCCTGCCAGCCCATGAGTCCCCTGTGCGCAGGACTGCTCAGTCCTACCTCCTCTGGGAAGCCGCCCCAGTGAGCCCCATCCTACCTTGCACACCTCCACGATTGCAGTGTTGCCACAGCCCTTGGCGGATGGTGTGGGTCAGGCTAGGGGGACTGTCAAGGGGACTTGGGCCTTGTCCAGAGCCCTGCGGAAGCAGGAAGCAGATGCCCGGAGGCTGAGCTTCCCCCTCAGGCCCTTCATTCCTCTTGGACCCTGAATCCTAGAGCCACTGACATCACTCTTGATGGGGATTCCAGCCAGGTGTACTCCAGAGGTGCCAGCCACAGCCCGCCCTGGGGCTTTGCCAGACCTCCTGAGCTAACGGCCGGACCTGCGTGTGGCTTCACGCCAAGCCAGGCTCTGAACAGGTCTGGGGTGCAGGCCCAGGGCCACAGTCAGCCAGGAGTAGAAGCAGCTCCTCTGACCCAGCAGGTGGGAGAAGGTGCCATGCCTCTCAGGGCCTCCCTTTCCCCGGGGCCTCTCCTGCTGCCAGGGACACAGACCCCTTCGGGCCTCTGCACTCACCTTGCCTACTCACAGGGGCACCTATGCCACCATAGCAGGAAGGAACAGAGATCCTTTCTTCTGAGCCGTGTGCGTCATTCAGCACGTCCACCTCATCTTCTGCAGACAGGGATGCCCAGGTCACTGCTCTGGGGCTGAAGCCCAGGCGAAACGGGGGCCCTGGGCCCTGGTCAAGATGAAGCAGCCTGTTCTCTGTCCCCCAGCATATGAGGATAGAAAACTTGGGACGCTGGAGAGCAAGGATCCAACCAGAACAGGCTCTTCTTGGAGTTCTCCCAACCTGGCTCCCTAGGGGGACCTGGGTGGCCAATGCCAGCACCATGGTGGGGGCTAAAGGAGGGCTGGGATGCAAAGGTCTGAGCCTGCGGGAGGCAGGGCAGCAACGTGAGGACTGGGCTTCAGGGAGAAAAGGCTGTAATGGGCTGCAGGTGGCTGTCGGAGAAGGAGGGCTGGGGTCTGCCCCCCTCATGGCCCACCCCACGGTGAGTGGAGGGGTTCAAATGTTAGTGATGACATCTCCACTAAGGGTGTGGGGTGTCCAAATCCGAGAGCTGCAGATAGCACTGCAGTTGGCCAGCCACTCTGGCTGACGGGAGCTCATCACGCTCTTTCTCTCCATCTGCCCAACTGCAAGGACATGAGGAGGACACGAGGGCAGAGCCCACACTTACCATTTCCGTACATTTTTATATCTCGCCTCCTGGGAATGGGGCAGGAAGGAGAAGGAAGACAGACAAGTTAGGACCCCCTGGATTGCCCTCGGGGGAGGCTCTGGCACCAGGTCCCCCATCAATCCTAAAGAAGGTGTCTCCTGAGGACATCCACCCCCAAATCCCATCCCGGCCCGGGGGTGAGCCAAGGGGCAGGCTTCAGGGTGTCCGACTCCTCCCAACAAAGAAGGATGGTGAAGAGCTGAAGGGCAGAGCCTTGGAGAGAAGATTACAAGAGTCCCCAAGCCCAGGAGCCCAGCCCCAGCTCTGCTCTGAAATGGCTGCAGGACCCCAGGCCTGTCACTTAACCTCTCTGGACTTCCTTGGCCATGATGCAAATGACTCAAAGTGGGCTTCAGAAGAGCAAGGAGAGAGGTAAAAAATGCTTTGAAAAGATGAAACTGATAGATGAACAAACAGGATTCTCTTCACTGAGAGCCCAGCATGTGGCCGGGCCTGGAACAGGTGGGCCAGCAGCGTTTGAAGAACTAATTCATGACCAATGAATAAACAGATGGATGCCACCACCTCACTAAATGGCACAGCCCAGCGTGTGCTTAGACACATGGAGAGCCTCCCAGAAGAAGGTTCGAGAAAGATAAGGTGATCAGAGAGAGATACATAACTTCTTATCGTTTTCCTCAGGACACTAGGAGTCAATCTCCTAGTCCACGGGAGGAGCCAGGAGGAGGCAGGGGCATGGACACAAAGATCCTACGAGGCCAGCTCCTTACCCCGGATTCACAGGCTCCGAATGCAGAGGCACTCGCCGGGTCTTGCCAAGGGAGGCCAAAGGTGAGCTCATAATTCTACTTCTAGTCTCTAGCAGTCAGGAACTCCCTGAGAAGAAAGAAGTCAGCCCTTGGGGACAGTCACTCAGGATCAGGGAGCGGCCTGAAACTTCCTCTGCCCTGGCTACTTTTCCCAGGAGGGAG
Source organism: Aethalodelphis obliquidens (assembly GCF_003676395.1). NCBI lineage: Eukaryota > Metazoa > Chordata > Mammalia > Artiodactyla > Delphinidae > Aethalodelphis > Aethalodelphis obliquidens. Next base: position 32,377,549 of record NW_020837953.1, on the reverse strand, counting down.
CACTGTCCAGGGAGTGGCACCCCTCACTTCTTCCTACTGCCTCTGCAGAAGTTTCTGGAGGCGGCCTGGCCTCAGGATCCCTATGCTTGATGTCCACCTGCTCCGCTGGATATCCAGCTCTCTGCTCTGCTCTTGGAGGTCTCTGGCCTAGCAGTGCTTGGGAAAGGGCGATGGGGGTAGGATGGGGTGCAGAGGTGGGCCGGAAGCCTGGGACTTCCCCAGACTTCAAGCCTGGCACAAGACTACCCAGCAGGCCTGGGGCTTCTGTCTATCTACCAAGGAGCTGGTCATCATGTCCAGGTGTCCCCTCCCCTCCTACCAGAACCAGGGGCCACCTCCAACTTCTCAGAGCCAGAGAGGGGCAACCCCAAGGCAGGATTCTACCAAGACACCACCTGCATGGCAGGGAGGTCAAGAGCCCAGACCCTGGATAGGTTCTGCCATTCCAGTATAGCCTGTGCCTCAGTTTCCTTTAGCGTGAAGTGGGGATGGTAATAGTACCAGCCAGGTAGGGGTAACACACGTAAAGCACCTAGCCCAGTGAAACGCTCGAAGGAATTACTCAAAAATGTGAATTGTGGCTGCCGCTGTTATTGGCACACAGAAGACCCTCATAAATGCTGATTTCCCTTCCTTTCCTCTTCCTTCTGGAAAGATGAATGAACATCAGGGATGCAATTAACGATCACTATTCAGTGAATTAAATATCACGTGGCTAATGTCTAGAAATCGAAGAATCAAACGACCTCCATCAGGGCCTGAATCAAGTCTTCCGTTCCACTTTGGAGATGTGTGGCACTGGCCTCCATCAGCCCCTGAATCTGCCCAGCAAGGGGACCTGCATCACCAGGAGGCAGCTCCCTTGGTCTTAATTCTGGAGTTTGGGACTCATGCCCCGCCCCTTTCTCAGAGGTGCCCTCCAAGGACAAGGTCCAGAGTTTCCTGATCTCCATCATCCGGCATCCAGCCTCCCAAACCTGCCCCCAGCCTGCCTGGTTCCTGCCGTCTTGTCCGGGCATCCTCAGGGTATGTGTAGCCAAGTGTGACGGCCCCTGTGGCTCCCTTCACCAGTCTCCACACACTGCCAGAGGAATCTTCTTAAACCCAAAGCTGACATGTCACTTCCCTGCTCAATACTCCCAGTGGCTCCTTCTCACCCACAGAAAAAAAAATCATGGATGATCTGGTCGCTGCCTGTGTCTCTGGACCTCACCCATCATCACCCACGGTCCCCCCCGCATCCCACCCTCCACTTGAGCCACTCTGAACTGTCGGCCCTGAAATGCACCAGGGCTTTCTTTGCACACATGGCTCCTCAGGCCTGGAACCCGATCCCCCAAAATGGTCTCCCAACTCCTACCCACACCCTTCCCTTGGCTGGCTAACTCCTTTTCTTTTTCTTTTTTTGCTTTTATTTAGTTATATTTTAACTTTTTACTTTAAAATTATTATAGATTCACAGGAAATTAGGACAATAGTAGAGAGGTCTGGTGTATCCTTCACAGTTTTCCCCAATAGTCACATTTTACATGACTATTGTACACAGTATCAAAATCAGGAAATTGACATTGTATAATCTGTGTGTGTCATTCTATGCCATTTCATCCCCTGTACAGACTCTGTGTAACCACCACTGCAATCGATATATGTACAGAGGACTTCCCTGGTGGTGCAGTGGTTAAGAATCTGCCTGCCAATACAGGGGACACAGGTTCAAGCCCTGGTCCGGGAAGATCCCACATGCTGTGAAACAAATAAGCCCATGCACCACAACTACTGAGCCTGTGCTCTAGAGCCCGTGAGCCACAACTACTGAGCCCACGTGCCACAACTACTGAAGCCTGCGTGCCTAGAGCCCATGCTCCGCAACAAAGAGAAGCCACGGCAATGAGAAGCCCACGTGCCGCAACAAAGAGTAGCCCCCACTCGCCGCAACTAGAGAAAGCCCGCACACAGCAACAAAGACCCAACGCAGCCAAAAATAAATAAATTTATATTAAAAAACGATATGTACAGAACTATTCCATCACCACAAAGATCTCCCTTGTGCTACTCCTTTAGCATCACACTCATCCTCTTCCTCACCACTGTCCCTAACCCCTGGCAACCACTACTCTGTTTCCCATCTCTATAATTTTCTTACTTCAAGAATGTTATATAAATGGAATCAAATAGCATGTGACCTTTTTTAAAAAAAAATACAGCTTTATTGAAGTATAATTCACACACTTAACTCTTTTAAAGTATACAATTCACTGGTTCTTAGTATATTCATAAATTCAGAGTTATGAAACCACCATCACAATCAGTTTTGGAACATTTTCATCACACTAAAAAGCCCCAGGCACTGTGCCTTTAGTAGTGAAAACTACCCTGCATGAACTCCCACCAGACCTGATTATCCCTCCTTTCTCCAAATTCTCATCACCATAATGACCCCTCAAAAGAAACTGGTCAAAAAGACAGAAATTAATAAGCATTGGCAAGGATGAGGGGAAACTGGAACCTTTGTTGGAATGTAAAATGGTGCAGCTGCTGTAGAAAACAGTCTAGCAGTACCTCTAAAGGTTAAACAGAGTTATCTTATGGCCTCCATGCCTAGTTATATACCCAAGAGAAATGAAAACTTACATCCACACAAAAGTTTGTCTATCTGTTCATAAGCAGCATTACTCATAATAGCCAAAAAATGGAAACAACCCAAGTGTTCATCAACCAGTGAATGGATAAACGAATGTGGTATATCCTTACAATGGAATATTATTTTGCAACAAAAAAGGAATGAAATACATACTACAATGTGAATGGACCTTGAAAACATTATGCCAAGGGAAAGAAGTCAGTCACAAAAGACCACCAATTGTTATGATTCCATTTATATGAAATGTCCAGAATGGTCAAATCCATAGAGACAAAGTAGGTTAGTGGTTGCCTAGGGTAGGAGGTGCTAAAGGGAGACGGGGAGGGTGTGGGTGGACTGCTAAAGGGTATAGCGTTTCCTTTTGGGCTGATGAAAATGTTCTAAAACTGATTGTGGTGAGGGCTGCACAACTCTATGAATACTAAAAACAATTGAAATTTACATTTTAAAGGGGTGAAGTATATAGTATATGAATTTTATCTCAATAAAGCTACCACAGGAAAGAAAAGGACCTGGTCTCCAAACCAAAACCAACATCTTCCCTCAAAATAAGCTCCTCCCACTTCCCCCTTCTTAATGGGACCCCATCATCCAAACACAAAAATTTTCCCTCCTTCTTTCCCTCTTAATCCCATCAGTTACTAAATCCTGCAGGTTAAACTCTGCAAGTCTCTCACACATAGCTCCTCCTCTCCATGACCATTGCTGGCCATCCTAGTGGGACTCTCACTGCCCTTCTTTGGGGCTGTCACAATGGCCCCAAACCGACTTCCCCATTCCAGTCTCACTCCAGGCCAATCCAACACACTGTCTCCAGATCCATTTTCCCATGGATTATAGGATTATCGTCGTCGTCCGTGAGGACGACGATTGTATCTTCCTATCAGCCTGGGGACTCCTGAGCGCAGGGCTGTGTCTCCTCCCTCAGACCGGGGACCCTGAGGACAAAGCCACGTCTACTCCCTTCACTTTGGGGTCCTCCTGGGAGGACTGTGTCTTCCGCCTCAAGCCGGAGGCGGCTAAAAGTTAGGCTGTCTGCCCCTTCAGACTCAAGTTTTGAGAGGAAAGTTCTGTCTTATGCCTCTACATCTTTGGGAGTCAGATTTATCCCCCCACAGGTCCCAGGGCTCTCCAGCGCCGACAAGGACCAGCAGGCTGTACACCTTCAACCCCTAAATCCCCAGCTGGAAGCGCTCACCACGTGACTTCTACCACCAGTCCCGCCCTAGGAGCCGCGTCACCGCCCCCCTGCCTCCACGCGTAGCCACGGTAGGCGGGGGCCCGAATCTGCTCCCAGGGCGCGGGGGGGTCTGCTGGGGGAGCCGGGCCGCGGGTCTCGCATGTCCTCGAGGTTCTCGAGGTGAGGGCCCCAGCCTGTGTGTGTGGTTCCATGGGCAGAAAGGTCTAGGGCCGTGACTCACCACACTGGGTTGCAGAGCCGCCTGCGGCGCCGCCATCTTGTTGTTACACGGTTTCCCAGGCGACCAGGACCCGTGAGCTTCTCATTGGCTAATTCGAGGGGTGTCCCTGAGCAACCAGCAGGCAGCGGAGGCGGGTACAGCCGTCTGTGCTCGAATTCTATTGGCCCACGGAGTCTCAATTCATCGCTGGATACTGCAAATCCCAGAATCCACCGCTCTGAGCGGACTCGGGGTCTGGAGAAATGGAGGGCCCGTTCATGTCAACCCAAGGCACAGAAAGCGGAGAACCTGGGATAAGATTCACGAAGCTGCTGGAAGCCTCTGGACCTGAATGTGTAATCCCGACAATGCCAATCCTCCCAATCAATCCTCCCAATGATTTTGGGAGAAATTACATTTATCCCTCTGAGCCTGTTTTTTCATCTGATCAGTACAGTACTAAGGGGGCAGTTCTTTTAAGCATGAATGGAAATGATGCAAGTACTTAATAAATGTTTCTTAAATCTGAATTTCTCTGCTAACTTCTTGACCAAACGGCGCCCTGAAGGGACGCTCATATTCTATTTCCTTTTTGTGAAAATTTGGGTGAGACTCCCCCTGCCTTTGGATAAGACACTTCGTGTGATTTTGGGTGAAACATTTCCCCTCCCGAGCCTCACATGAAAAAATAAGGTGTCGGATTAAAGCAACTAGAGAGGGCTTCCCTGGTGGCGCAGTGGTTGAGAGTCCGCCTGCCGATGCAGGGGACACGGGTTCATGCCCTGGTCTGGGAAGATCCCACATGTCGCGGAACGGCTGGGCCTGTGAGCCATGGCCGCTGAGCCTGCGCGTCCAGAGCCTGTGCTCCGCAACGGGAGAAGCCACAACAGTGAGAGGCCCGTGTACCGAAAAAAAAAAAACAAAAACAAAACTAGAGATAGTTTAGTTAAGAGCATGGACTTAGACCTCTGGAGTCGTGGATCCTTGGGCAAGTTCCTCACCTTAATTTCTTCTTCTGTAAAATGGGGATAATACCCACCCTCACAGAGTTGCCATGAGAATTAAATGAGATAATGCATACAGAGTACCTGTCACAATACCCATACAGAATAAGTTTTCAAAACATTTCCTGCTTTTAACTAGCATTATCATTATCTCAGTCTTCCAGCTGTGATCTGGGTGGCTATGATTTCTGGCACCCACTTCCTTATGCCTTGGCTTAACCACCAAAGCCCTTTCTCTGCGTGTCTCAAACTGCACTTACTAATATTTTCCATTTGACCTTCTCCTCTGCATTTAGGGGAGGGCAGGCTCCTTGAGGCATTCTTTACACACCAATTGAAGACTGAAGGAAGCTACCAATTAATGAATGTCTTGCAAGTGCCAGATGCCAAAATTATGAGCTTTACAGATGAGAAAACTGAAGCTCAGAGAAGTAAAGTGACTTACTCAAGACTATGCAGGTAGAAAGCAGAAAAGTGGATTCAAACCCAGAACTGTCTGCCTCCAGAATCTGTGCTCTTTCCAGAAGCTCCCACTTTAGTAAAACAGGCAGGCAAAGGTAAGCCAAGGTGCAGGTGGTACAGGTCTATGGCCAAGCGAAGGGTTCAGGTGGAAAGTGTGACTGGAAGTTGGAGGTGGGAGAGCTCTCTTGCCACTAAGCTGCTCCCAGAAAGTTCTCAGAGGCTTGAGATAGATGAGAAAGTTCGAGGTCATGCTGGGGCCAAGTGTTTTGGGGGATTGGAGCCATAGTCAGGGGACTAGCAACCTTTTACTGTCACCTTGCTCATGTTCCTTCTGCTCTTAAAGATAAGCAAGGACCAACAGCAACGGGAGGCAGGGGGCTCTGGCCTCATGGGTCCTGGTGTGCCCGCTGCCTCCCACCTCAGCAAGACTGGGGAGTGAACTGGCATTTACCCAAGCATCAGAGTTTACAACATACTTCCCTCCTACCCAGGGCCGGAAGCATGGCCTGAGACTCTGCAGTAGGCAGACATTCAGCAAATATCTCGTTCCTGTGAGGGAGGTGGGAGCCCTCTAACCTGGCGGGCAGTTTATTATTATTATATGTATATATATATATTTTATTTGGGCTGTGTTGGGTCTTCATTGCTGAGCACAGGCTTTCTCTAGTTGCGGCAAACGGGGGCTACTCTTCGTTGCGGTATGTGGGCTTCTCATTGCAGTGGCTTCTCTTGCTGTGGAGCACGGGATCTAGGTGCCTGGGCTTCGGCAGTTGCAGCACGCAGGCTCAGTAGTTGCGGCACACGGATCCCAGAGCACACGGGCTTTGTTAGTTGCGGCACGTGGGCTCAATAGTTGTGGCGCATGGGCTTAGTTGCTCCACGGCATGTGGGATCTTCCCGGACCAGGGATCGAACCTGTGTCCCCTGCATTGGCAGGCACATTCTTAACCACTGCACTACCAGGGAAGTCCCCAGTTTATTATTTTTTAAAAAACATTTATTGGGGGAAGTCAGGGCCTTATTATAAAAGTATACATTTTCATCATAGAAACTTGGAAAATAGTGATGGCCATCATTTATTGAGGAAATATTATGGGCCACCAATACTTAACAAGTCTGTGGGGCTGGGCTCTGTCACTTACTAGCTGGCTGTTTCTGCTCCAGCTACTCCACTGAGCCTCAGTTTCCATATCTGGAAAATAGAGATTCTAATAGAACCCACCTTGCATGATAACCCTTATCATGCAAATTAAATTTCTCATAATATTGTCATATTGTTTTTAAAAAGATGTTTTCCAAAAACAAAGTTATGAAAATGAAACAAGAGTCTAAGCTCGCCTAATAGTTATTTTTCTGACTTATATTTTTCTATCTCCCATCTTAGATGGTTCTGGAAATCTTTCCAAGGTCTCCAGACTTACATAAGATTTGAGTGTTAGGGACTTCCCTGGCCGCCCACTGGTTAAGACTGCGATCGTACTAGAGGGGGCACGGGTTTGATCCCTGGTCAGGGAACTAAGATCCCGCGTGATGCCCAGTGCAGCCAAAAAAAAAAAAACATTTAAGTGTTAGAAGGACATTGGAGGAAAATTTGTCCAGCTTCCAAGCTCACCCAGGACTCCCTCTGGACTTCTGGGGTGGGGGCCACTTGGCCTCTTCTTGATTCCATCCTGGGGTAGATGCTCATTGCCTGACAATGGTGCAAACGCCCTGGAATGGGAGGAGGGAGGCTCTTTCTGGGTCTGCTCCTCACCTGTGGGATGAGGAAGTAGAGGGTTACAGGGTTAGAGTGTTAGAGGGTTCTGGAGGCCTCTGTTCTTGAGAATAGAGTCCACTTTGCTTCTAGGTCATTTCCTGAAAAACCCTTATCAGTTATGACCCCTTTGGGGCTAAAGAGTTTATCAACTCCTAGCAGCTCAGGAGGGAGAGGTAAATAATAATGGAGAAAGAGGTCCTCTCAGTCCAAGCATTCCTTCAGAATAAAAACCTGGCTATCTCTCCCACCTTCCCCCTCTTCTCCACCCACATCACAGGCGCCTTGGGTCAAGCCCTCCCTATATCCTGTTGACATTTAGGACCTTCATATTATGTGTCCTGCCCTTCACCCTTCTCAGTGTTCCAGAAACTATCATGTTCTCTCCTATGTTGAGGCCTCTCCTTCCAATGGGAACATCCTCCTTTGCCTTTTCCCCCTGGGAAAATCCCCTTCCATCCTTCAAGAACTAGTTCAAATGTCCCCTCCTCCATGAATACCCCCACTCCCCCCAAATGGAATTACACTCTACATTCTAGTAGGCCTGCTGCCATTATAACATTCCTTATCCTTTTTGTGATTTTTTTCCTGTATGTGTCTCCTTCTTGGACTATGAACTCCTCAAGGGAATTCATCTTACCTGATACACAGTAGGTGTCAATAAATTGTCTGAAATGAATGGATGGATGGATGAACAAACAGAAGAAGATTTCCCTTGGAATGTTCTGTGGCGCTGTTGGATCACAGCCCTCTCTCAGTGGGGGTGAAAGCTGCAGGGCAGATCATACTGTAATATGTGCTGCAACCCCCTTCCTTTCTTCCCAACCTTGCTGTGTTCCATTCTGTCACTGAGCTCCAGTACATATTGAGCACTTGCCCAGTGTGAGACTGTGCAAGGCCCTGGGAACAGTCATTAAAGAACACTGTGAAACTGGGACAGGGAGTGGCCTGAGGTGTTTTGCTCACCCAGGTCCCTCTCGTTCTGCACAAACATTCCCTTTGAGTGGTCTTCCCTGAACACTAACCTATAATATGTCCTCTTCCCATTTCTCTTTTCTCACACCACCCTTTTGACTTCCTCACAGCATTTACTGAAATCTTAAATTACCATAATTTTTAATGTTATCCCCCATTCAAATGTCAGTTCCATAATAACAGGGACTATGTCCTTTTTTTTCACTTCTGTAGCCCCAGTGTGTGCAGTACCTGGCACACAGCAGATACTTAACAACTATATTATGCTGTAATATTTTAGTATCATTTTCTACTTCTCCAATTCTCTCTTCATTTGTGTCTAATCTGATGTTAAAACTATCCAGTGAGTTCTTAATTTCTATTATTGTATCTTTTAAAATTTATTAATTTATTTTTGGCTGTGTTGGGTCTTCGTTTCTGTGCGAGGGCTTTCTCTAGTTGTGGCAAGCGGGGGCCACTCTTCATCGCGGTGCGCGGGTCTCTCACTATCGCAGCCTCTCTTGTTGCGGAGCACAGGCTCCAGATGCGCAGGCTCAGTAGTTGTGGCTCACGGGCCCAGCCGCTCCATGGCATGTGGGATCCTCCCAGACCAGGGCTCGAACCCATTTCCCCTGCATTAGCAGGCAGATTCTCAACCACTGCGCCACCAGGGAAGCCCTCTATTATTGTATTTTTAAGTTCTAGAATTTCCATTTGGTTCTTTTTTTTTAAATAAATTTATTTTATTTATTTTTGGCTGTGTTGGGTCTTCATTGCTGCATGTGGGCTTTCTCTAGTTGTGGTGAGTGGGGGCTACTCTTCGTTGCAGTGCACAGGCTTCTCTTTGCTGTGGCTTCTCATTGTGGAGCACGGGGTCTAGGTGTGTGGGCTTCAGTAGTTGTGGCACGCGGGCTCAGTAGTTGTGGCTCACGGGCTCTAGAGCACAGGCTCAATAGTTGAGGCGCACGGGCTTAGTTGCTCCGTGGCATGTGGGATCTTCCCAGACCAGGGATTGAACCCGTGTCCCCTGAATTGGCAGGCGGATTCTCAACCACTGCGCCACCAGGGAAGCCCCTCCATTTGGTTCTTTTCTATAATTTCTAGTTTGTGGTCTTGTCTTATGTGTCTTTGAATACACTAAGCATTGTTATTTAAAAGTTTGGTTGATAATGCCATTATCTGGATCTTCTGTGTAATTGTTTCTATTATCTGTTGTTCCTCTTTGTTTTTTTCGGGGTGTTTTTTGTTTTTTGATCACGTTGTCTTCAGTTTCTATGACGGGCTGGGCTGTTGTTTCCTGTTTACTCTTACTCCTCAGGTGTAACATTTCATGGTCCCAACCCAAAGCCTAGTGGAGGGTGGGGGAGTTTACCAGGGCCCCCATTTCTTAGTAGGTCTTGAACTACAGTTTTTCTCCCCCAGCCCCATAAATCTGTAGAAAGCTCTGCTCAGTTTCTCAGCTGTCTCTTCTGGAAGTGGCAAATACTTTTAGGGGAAAAGCAGCCCCAAAGGGCTCACCTCTTTGTTCCCCTTAATTCTTTTCTTCGTTGGTAACTCCCCAGTACTTAGTCTGCTATTGGCCCATAATAAGCATTTATTGACTGCATGAATACAGGTATGCACGGCGTGGAGGTGGGAGTGATTACCTTATATTCACCCATTCATTCAGCTAGCCTAACTGCCATATTCTGTTTTTTTGTTTTGTTTTATTCATTTATTTATCTATTTTTGGCTGTGTTGGACTTTCTTTAGTTGCAGTGAGTGGGGGCTACTCTTCGTTGAGGTGCGCGGGCTTCTCATTGTGGTGGCTCCTCTTTCTTGCCAAGCATGGGCTCTAGGCGCACGGGCTTCAGTAGCCGTGCCATGCGGGTTCAGTAGTTGTGGCTTGTGGGCTCTAGAGTGCAGGCTCAGTAGTTGTGGCGCACGGGCTTAGTTGCTCGGCGGCATGTGGGATCTTCCCAGATCAGGGCTCGAACCCGTGTTCCCTGCATTGGCAGGCGGATCCTTAACCACCGCGCCACCAGGGAAGTCCCATATTCTGTTTTCTGCTGAGTTAAAGAGGTGATGAGACCTAGAGGGACCTGGTGTTGGGTCAAACTACTAGACCATATTCTTAGCAGGCACAACCTTTAGTGCAGTGACCAAGAGAAGGAGCTCTTGGAACACTGAGGAACTCCCTCTCTTTGAAGGCGTTGTAGGGGGTGTGGATTGAGATTTCCCATCAAGTCAGGTTTGGAGAAGGTGTACAGTAGGACAGGGAAGTCAAGAAATAGACTAGGTTCTATCTCCAGCTCTGCCATTAACCTGCCCTTCTTGGGCCCTCAACTTTCCCATCTGTAAAATGGGGGTCTCTCTAAGCTCTTTAAGCTTTGCGACCAGGGTTCTGTCTATCCAGATGGTGTCAAGACAGAATCAAACTGCTCAGAGGGCAGGAGAGGAAAAGGTTTGAAGCCCCACTTCTTTCAGGTACTGACAGACTCCAGATATCCCTTCATGCCCCAAGTCCTGATGACCCTAAAAACCCTTCCAGCACCCAGATCCCCCCACCACTAGCAGCTCAAGCTCAAATGACAGCAGAGACCCAGGACATGGAAAAGAAATTTCTCAGGTTTCTAAGAATATTTTTGCAAATATGAGCTTGGCATTTAAGTATCCTCACAAGAATCCACAGCATGGAGAAAGGGCATCCTGGCTGGCCCCAGGGTCTAGCCCACCTTAGCTGCCTCTTTGTCAGAAGGGAGAAGACTGCCCAGTATGATGGCGTCGATTTTCAGCAGAGCAATCTTGGACTTCAACATGGGCCTCTTGTCTCCTGGGCCAGTGCCCTTCTGGTATCCCTGCCTCACAGACTCTCATGAACCCCCAGAATCACCCACCCCAACAGGTGCACCAAAGGCAGCTGAGACTTGAACAGAGGGTCAGGAAAGGCCTCTGGTGAAGGAGCTGATGGGGGTGGGCAGTGACAGGTAGTTGAGGGCTCCACCCACTTCCTTCCCTACCCACCTCCCCGGGGGCGAGATTCCTACCCCTCTCTCGCCATTTCCTGGCTTTCTCTCTCCAGCCTTGACTTTCAGTTCTTTTCTGTTTCTTTTTAGCCGGGGCTGGAGGCCCTAAAGGCCCACACAGGTTTTTCTGAGGCTTGATATATGAGACACAAAAGCATAGAAGGGAAGTGAAAGGTTTTATTTTTTTCACTATCTGGCATGCAAATGAGACATAGAATAGACTAAGGAAGGGAGAGTAAGTGGGGCTGGAGCTGGGCTGTAGAGCCAATCCCTGGGTCCTCCAGGAGGGAACCAGTCAGAGAACCAAAATTTAATTGGTGACTTCTAGGAAAGCCCCAGAGGTTACATACATGGCTGCAGCTTCACACATACCTGGATTCAATTACACATGAAACTGGCTCCACCTTTTATTACCTTGGACAAGTCACTTAATATCCAAGCCTCAGTTTCTTCATCAGGAGAATGGGGATAATTATGAAACCTACTGCAGAACCCCACTGAGAGAATAAAATGTATAAAGAATGGAGCACTGTCCAGGCACCTTTGTGATTCACCTCATCCCCCACCCCTGGCTAGAACTTCACAGCCACCCCACCCCAAACCCCTTCCCCAGCAGTTTGTTAACTTCTCGACCCTCCACTAGCCCTCCTCCTATCCATCTGAGATTGACATACACAATCTGTTATTTTCTTCATCCAAATCACAAGATGCTAGGTCTTAATAAACTTCAGAAATAATCCGCTTCAGTCTTCTCACTTGAAATGAGAAACCTGAGGCCCAGGGGGAATGGGCTTACCTAGAAGCTAGGTTTCTGGATTCCTAACACAGTGCTCCTTTGTTTTCACAGGACTCTCCTCCCTCACCACCCCAAATTTTCATGCTCCCCAAGCCTTCATTCTGAACCTGTGGAACAGTCTACAACCTTATCCTGAAACCTAAATTTATCCCAGCCTTTTCTCTTTCAGCGCCTATCCCCTGCCCCAATCTCCTTTTAATTATACTGTATTTAATTCTCTGGCAGCTCTTTTGTTAAAGGCTCAGAGATGGACAGTTTCTGGCCCAGGGTCTCGGAGTTGATATGTGATTAAACCAAGATTCAATCCCCGCTATGCATGACTCCAAGCCCAGGGTTCTATTTACTGCCCCACAGGTGCCTCGTGGATGCCTACCTCCCATCCCCTGGGATGTGCCTCAGTCCCTCTCCAGAACCCACCATCTGCCAGGGCTGTAGAGCCTAGGGCCTGGCACGCTCCACCCCAAGGTCTGTAGAAAAGCAGTAGCACCCCACCCCACCCTGTAGGCCCTCCTTCCTCTCCCTCCACCCCGCCTCCCTGCCTCCTTCTCGTTCAAAAGCAGCCAAGCCAGAAGAGGCCTGCAGACAGCCCTGCGTTCATCTCCAAAAGCTGCTACAAAGAGGGCCATTGAGAGACTCCCAAGATGAAAGGCTTCCTCTTCCTCCTATTCACCGTCAGCCTCTTGATTATGATTCAGGTAAGAGCAGCACCCCAGAGCCCCCGGCACCATCACCCAGGACTCCCCAGATCTGCCCAGCACGGGGGAGAAGGCATGCAGGCTCCTGGGCACCCAGCCTTCTTCCACAGGAGCAGAGGCTCCAGCAGGGGAACCATGGGCTCAGGGGGCCTGACTCCCAGCCTTCCAGTCCTTCTGGTTGGGATCAGCCCGCTTGAGGGCTGCCCCTGAGCAGGACTGTCTCCTGTACCCGAGGCTGGGGAGCACTTACAGGGTGCCAGGCATACTGAGGCACCCAAGGGGTGCTATGGAATAACAGGGGATTAAGAGGCTTGGGAAGACGGCCCTGAGAGAGGATGGCATCAACCCACAGGGAACCTGGGGGAATGGTCCTATGGGAGGGGGCCGGGAAATGTTCAAATGGAGCCTGATCCGGTTCTGGAGGTGGCAGGAAACCCCCCGGGAGAGGAGCCCGCGCGTTCGGCAATGCTAAGATAGAAATCTCCCACTCCGGAAACAGGTAGAGGCTCGAGACCAACTGCTATTCCAAGAGGCAGCTTGGCGGCATCTCACACGTTAGTCGGTGTGGGGCATGGGAACCATCCAGTTTTCGATCAGGAACAGCCTGATCAAGCGTCGAGAACAGCTTAATCTCCATGAGGGGCAGTTCTGGTTGCAGCCTGATCAAGCATTGAGAACAGCTTGATCACCATCTGCTACCTCCTCAGGGGAGAAGCCACACCCTCCCCACCCACCTACACTTTGCCAGGTGCCTTCTCGCCAGCCCTGTCTCATGTGACCCCCATGACTGTGACGGGCTCTTCTCCCCATTCACAAGATGAAGAAACTGAGGTTCAGGGAGGCTCAGGCCCTGGACGGTCAAGGGCTGGGGCCACAGGCTCCCCTATCTCCTACATGCTGGAGGAGCTGGTGGTCTGGTGGACGTGAAAGGAAGGTTCTGTGGGACGTGGACCGGTAACCGCCTCTGACCCTGCCTGTGTTGAGGCAGGAAGCAGCCAACCATCCTCACAGGACCTTGTGGTAGAAGTTGTGGTCACTGGGGCAGGGAACTGAGAACTACTTGGGGTGGGGGCACTGTCTCTAAACAACAAACACGAACTTCAACCCCCCATGAGCTTGCCACACTTCTCTTGCAGATACAAACTGGAGTCTTGGGAAACCAGAACGCCACCGACAAACCCAGGAATGGGGCCCCAGCCCTCGGCAGCCTGGGCGGCGGCAGCACCCTTGTCTTCTTGACTAACATCGTCATCCAGCTCTTCCACCTCAGATGAGGTGACACGCCCCAGCCCAGCCCTAGCCCCGTGCCCCCAGGACAGCTGCCACCATCACTAGCAAGAGAAGCCCCTCCCTGCCCCATCCTTGGGAGGGGCTGATGCTAGAGATGAGCAGGTTGTGGGAACTGACACGTAGAGCCTGGGGGGCCATGGCCGACACAGCGAGATACTGACATGGAGGGGCAAGCACCACCCAGCCTGGGCTCAATAAAGTTGTCATGTACTTGGAGTGGGGTCCCGTGTGTGGTCACTAGACGTCACCAGGCCCAAAGATCCAGGTCTGCAGCAGCACCAAGGGGCCACCTATAGCCCCATCAGCAGGCGAGGTGGCACCAGCGAGCTCGCACCTCACCTGCCTTGCGCCAAAGTCCAAATGCGGAGGCCCTTCCCCTTCGAATCCCCTTGCAGGGACACGACGCAGAACCTGCCATCTTCACCCTCCCTTTAGTTGCATTTGCTTACCTGTCCCTGCGAGTTTGGGAATGATGGTCCCAGAGGACCCCACCCCCCCCCCCCCCCCCACCCCGCACATCCCCAGTTGCGGAGGCTCAGAGAGCCCCCCACTCCACTGCCTCGGTGTCCTCAGAATGACAGATTCAGAGAGAAGCCCCCCCCCCCACCAGCCTATAGAGGTTCCCAGCCTCACAGCCATCCTCCTGTCTTCAAGTCCCCAACCACTGGGGACTGAAAAAGACGAAGAGGCCACTGTCCATTTCTTCCCTGCCTACCCATGGGCTGGGAAGGCAGGAAGGACAACCCTCCTGGGTGCGGGCTGGTGGAACTGGGAGCTGAAAAGTAGGAAGGGAACTCTGGAGAAGCCCCCAAGGGCCTCGACCATCTGCCTCTTCCTGGAGGGCGTTGGCCAAGGGGACAAGTGTCTACCAGATTGAAAGACTATGTCCTGCCCTCTCTGAGCTGGGTTAGGGACCAAGACCCCCTGTTCTGGCTTCTTGGGGGCCAAACCTTTAGGACTTGAGACCAGAGTTGGGGGAAATTGAGAGGAGCCCGGGTGGGCAAAGCCATTTGAGGTGTGGCTCCCACTTGCCTTTCCCACCCCGCCCACTGAGTCCCCACCGCACTGCACTTCCCAGTTTCCGCCCCTGGACTTGTCTGCATCCCTCTGCCACCCTCTAGCCTGGCTGACTCCTTCTCATCCTCCACATCTTAGCTGAGGGTTCCCTCCTTCGAGCAGTGTTCCCTGCCCTGTGCCCCTAAAAGGTTTAGGTTCCTCCCCTGTGCATCCCTCCACTTCCATTCTCACCCAGTCACTGAGTGTATCACCGTTCCCATCGGGATCCTCCACTGGACTCTGAGTGGCTTGAGGGTGGGGACCAAGGGGCTTGGTTCATATTTGTGTCCCCACAGCCCAGTGCCAAACCTGGCTCAGAGCAGGACCTGAGAACACATTATTTGGGGTGACTGCATACAAGACCACACTCAGCGGTTAGCCTGGTCCCACTGTTCCCTCTGTGGCAGACGGGGGCCTTACCTGGGCCCCAGAACTGGAGCTGGGAGGGAAGAAGCCCACCTGAGTGCAGGCAAGTAAGAAGGCAGGTGAACAAATCCTCACTCCCACCCCCAAATACCAAGGCGCACAGAGATGAGGGTACCTGGGAGCATATTATAAAAGTTTATGTTACAACAAAAAATCCTATAAAAACATTTCATCCCAGGGAGCGCCTCCAGGGCTGGGGGGTGGGGGGAGGTTCAAAGCACACGGACAGTCCAGATCTGGGATGCCCTGTCCTTGGCCAGCTCCCACAGCACTGCGTGGTCCCGGTCGTAGCCCTGGCCACCTGGGGGAGGGGGTAAGAGATGGGGAGATGGTCAGAGAGAGCTGGGGACTCTGCTGCCTGCAGGGGCCTTGTCCCACACACATGCTCAACTTACCCTTCACATCTAGGATCCGGCCTTCAAACATCTGGCTGCAGATATGGCCTGATTCACTGATGCTCCACGTCTGGCGGGGAAGGCGGCTCTCAGCCCACAGCACTACCTTGGAGCCGGTGCTGGGGGTGCCAATCACCTGCAGGCTCATGGTGGGGGCCACCTGAGGCCCCAGGAGGTCGTCAGGCACTGGCCTTCCCCACAGAGACTCCACCAAACCCAAGACACCATTGACACACCCAGCTTTGAACCCTGGCTTGTATGGACTGTGACTCTGGGCAAATCTCCTAATCCTTCTGAGCTCTGGTTTCCTTGGGGACGGTTGTTGTGAGGGTTTAATGTGAGAAACCATAAAAGGGCTGGAAAAATATGAGCTCCTCCAGGAAGCCTTCCATGATTGACTCCTGAAGCACAGGCTTTAGCAGCAGACAAGCTTCCACATACTTACTGGCTATGTGACTTTCAGCCAGTTACTTAACTTCTCTGTGCTCGTTTCCTCACCTATAAAATGGGAAGTATAATAGAACTTGCTCCCTAGTGCCCTCTAGGGATTACATGAGGCATTCACATGAAGAAACCTGCAAGGTGCCTCCCTCCAATGCCACCTTCTCGGGAAGGGCTCCCCTTGTCAGAGCTACTGATACTTCCTATTTTCCTTTCTTACTGTATTTTTCCTCTATTGCATTTTTTAACACCTAAGGTACTAAGATATTTTACTCATTTGTTTCTTTCTCTCCCCACTAGGATGCAAGCTTCAGGAGGGCAGGAGTTGTTTCTGTTATATTGTTATATTCCCAGCACCTAGAACAGGGCCTGGCACATGGCAGGTGCTCAGGAAATGTCTGTGGAGTAGATCTATCATTATTAATAGGATCCAAATCTGTCACAGGATATCAGAGCTGAGTGGTCCCTTAGAAGCATCTGGTTCAACGCTCTTGTTTTGCAGACGGGAGACAGGCCCAGAGAAGAGCCCAAAGTGCCCAGCGGTACACAGCCTGCATTCTCCACCTCCACCAGGGTCCTGGTGTTTGTGTATCTCTCTGTCTCTCTGGCCAAAGGCTGGGTCCTGTTCCTGACTGGGAACAGGCTGGGAGTCCCAAAGGTAGGCTTGTGAGGGTCTGGGGCCCTGGTGACCCTGTCCCAGTCCCTAAACTGGTACCTGGTTCTTCAGCAGCCCATCCTCGTAGTACCAGATACAGTTGCCTCCAGCTTGGGGCTCAGAGACCACCACGCGGCCCGCCTTCATGTCCTCCACGTGGTCCGGCACTGCCAGGAATCCCCCCAGGGCCGCATTCCAGAGGTGGAAATAAGCCCGGCGCTGGTGAGTGGGGGGAGCTGAGAGTCAGGGGTCTCTGGGCAGGGATGCTCCCACTTGGGCCCCCAATGCCCTCAACTCTGGACCCTCCAGTATCCCAAGCTCCCAAGCTCTCCCTCCTGCCCCAAACCATCCTCGACCATGCTTCTAAGTCACCCCTTCTTTCTCACACATATGCCGGGGGCACATACACAGTGCACACGCACACAGTTCCACATCTGTAGAGAGACACACAGTGGCAGATACACCCAAGATCCACATGGTTGTACAGGAGTGCCGCAGATACAAACACATGGATACACATCGAAATGTACGCTCACACTATTTGCTCCCCCAGCCGACTCCACACCAGGCACTTATGTTTGCCAAAAGTTTGGATGTGTATAGGAATACAGATGTGCACACACACTTACAGAGAGAAATGCACGCACTACCCATGCTGAAGAGGTACCACAGCAGGGCGGACACTGGGCTGTCAGACATCAGACCTGGCTCGGCCACAAATCACCTGGGGGTCTCGGATGGTGGTGACAGTAATAATAGTAATAATAATAATCACGGCTAACGTTTGTTGAGTGCCTAACCATTCAAGCACTGTTCTAAGGGCTTTACATCATTATTATCTTCAATCCTCTAAACAACTCTATCATACATAGCACCCCCATTTTAAAGATGAGGAAACTGAGGCCCATGGAGGTAAAATACTTGTGAAGATTGCAGAGCAAATTCTTGTCCACTTCTCTGGGCCTTTATTTCCCCATCTGTAAAATGTGAAGGTTGGAGATAATCTCCAAGATTCCTTCTAGCAATGATGTTATAAGAGTCTGAAATAGGGACCACACAAGTTTCCTCACACAAAGACACACACTTTCAACGATGTCACAAGTACAGGCACGTGCAGTCATAAATATACTCTCACAGATGTACAGGGTGAGGGGATGACAAACATCCCCCCACAGATCACCTCCAGAGGACACATGCATACAAGTGATATCACAGACACAGAAACGCCCTCAGATGGGCACGCGTGTGCGCGCACACACACACACACACCCTTCTGTGGCCATGCCTCCACATAAATGCACATGCACATAAATGAGACACATGTCCAGACATGCACTCACAGACATACGGAAACACAAGTACAGACACAGTGTTTCAAAGTGAAGTGTGCTTACCACTGGTGGGTGGTACAGGAGATAATTTTCAGGCTTATGTGGATAAGCCTTATTGTTAAAAATTTAATGGTAATGAATTTATCACAATGTCTATTAAGGAAAAATCATACATACACATCAAACCCATGATCTTACAGACATGACTCCTTAGGATAGGATAAAGTAAAAAAAAAAGTGAGTTGGTTTAGAGGAAAATATTAAGGAGACAATGGTTCAGAAGGAATGATTGTGTGACAAAAACTGTGACCAAAGTACACAAAGGCTGAGTTTGGGAAACATGGGAAACGCACAGACAGACAAACAGCCAGACAGACTGGCCCAGACGTGCTCAACCTGACATGCTACCTACCTGCTTGATGGGGTAGAGGGAGCCCACCCTCTGGGTCCCACTGTACGTCAGCCAGTTGGTGATCTCGCAGCTGCCCACCAGCCACTGGCGGCCCCGGAAGTCGCTGTGCTGGCACAGCACCCAGCTGGGCCCAGCAAGTGCCACAGACACAGCGAGGAAGACAGACAGAGAGACAGGCAGGCAGAAGAGGAGGAGCAGCCGTCAGAACATTCTCCACCTCCTCCTCTCTCATGCCCGGACTCCTCTGCCTGGGGTTCAGGTCCCGGAAGGGGGTAGAGAGGGAGGGTGGGAGGGAGCTCTGGGGTTTGCAGGGCAGAGGAGGGTCCTGGAGAGCACCTCGGGCTGGGGTCCAAGCCCTGAGGGCCAGTGACCCTTCCCCCCTCTCCCTCCTGGCGTGGAGGGGAGTGCAGTAGAAGTGGGGGAAGACCTGGAGGCCCCCGACCTCCCTCCCTCCCTCGCAGCCCCCGCATCCCCGCGGCACACTCACAAGCCCCCCTTGATCCGTACAGACAGCACGTGGTTGTTGAAGCCCTCGGCTTGCAGGCTCCGCAGCTCCCCACTGAGCTCGATCTCCTTCCCCTCGAAGCACTCCAGGCCATACAGGAAAATGGATGGCTCTGAAAAGTGCTGCGGCCGGGGGCACAGAGAAGGGGTGAGGCCACGAGAGTCCCCAACTCAGTCCCTCTAGTTCCAGACACCCCGACTCCCAGAATGGTCTTTCAGGTTCTCGTCCCTCCTGAGCTCCACCCCACAGGGCCCCTGACTCCTGGACGCCGCCAGCTGGGTGGCCCCCGGGTTCTCAGATGTAGCATGTGCCAGATAGAACCCCCATTGCCCCTCAAACCTCCTCCCCAGCAAATGGCGCTTCTAAGATGAGTGACAAGAATAATACGGGTCATTATAGCAGTTCTCATGTACTCAGGGCTTACTACATGCCAGGTTCTGTGCCAAGTGCTTTACCTGATCTTATTATAACTTCTCAACTGCCCTATAAACAGGTGCTATTATTATCCCCACTTAGAAGGAAACTGAGGCTAGAGAAGGTAAATCACTTGCTCAAGGCCCTAAGGCCAGGCTTCAGAACCACGTCTGTTTGTCTTCAGAGCCCAGCATGTAGTTGTACAGAACCTGGCTCTGTCTATTCAGCTGCGTGACCTGAAGCAAGTCACGTGACCTCTCTGTGCCTCAGTTTTCATGTCAGAAAAAGGGAGAAGATAATAGTTATATGGCTCATAGGGCTGTGGTGAGGATTAAATGCCTTAGTGCATGGGAAGCCTTTTACACACTGCCCAGAGCATGGTACAGTAAACACCAGCTGTTCTGCTTGTGCCACTCCCACTGGCCACCCAGTCCATAACCAAGTCCTACAGACTCCAGGTCCTTCATCAGCCCATGTCACTTCTCTCCACATCTTCCTAGTCCAGGACATCATCATTTGTCTTGGATCACTGTAGCAGCAGCCCCACTGCCTTCCTCCCGCCCACCGTTCCCCCCACGCAGCAAAGCCACCTTGCTGTTCCACTCCTCCCTGACCAGAATCACCACCTCATCGGTCGCCCCTGCTCCCAGCCCACCCCTGAGTGCTAGTCCCTCCTGGCCCTGTCCCACCTCAGTTTCAGGACACAGCACTCTGAGCTGTAATCTTTCTGGGTTCCTTGAAGGCAGGGCTATGTCTGATATATTGCAGGGCTCCAGGACCTATCTCAGCAGGGGCTCAATAAATCCCTACTAAGCTGACCTGGCTTTGAAGCCCTGGGGTCAAGGGGACCTGGGGTGGTTCTGAAGACTGGGTTTAAGCCCCAAAGCCCACTCAGCAGGGAGAAGAGGCTCTGTGTGTGGGCTCCCCCAGCAGCAACCCCTGCCTCAGGGGTGCCTGGAACTGGAGCAGGGCACTTACCAGGGGCACCTTCTGGAGAGAGCCCAGGACCGTGGAGGCCAGGCAGCCCATGGCTGTGAGAGTGGGGAACTCGCCCTCAGAGAGAATGTGCTGCTCACCCTCAAAGTTCTTCTCATCAAACAGGATCCAGCTGGGGAAGGAAGGGGAAGAGTGGGGGAATGTGAGTAGATATTTGAGCCCACCCTCTCCTTGGCCTGCCCAGGCCCCCCTGAGATACAGCAGAGTGGATGCAGACTTGACGGGGATCCCCCGGTCCAGGGGAGGCCAAGGATAAATGGGCATTGCAGCAGCAGGGACTAAGGTCAGACTTAAGAAAGGACTGAATGAAATCACACCGCCCTTCGGGGGAAATTTGGCAACATCAAGCAAAACTCCATGCACAATTACTCAGCAATCCCATTTCTCAGAATCTATCCCAAGGGTCAGAATCTAACCCTTCAAAAACATGAAATGACACATACATAAGGCTATTGATTACACACTGTTTGCAGTGGCAGAGTGGGAGCAGCCACATGTCCATCAACTGGGGATTAGTTGAATAAACTAAGAATCTGGAGTGTAACATAGCAGTCAAAAAGAATGAGCAAGAGTTCTTAAAGGGATATAAAGTGATATCCAAACTGTTAAGTAAAAAAATCAAGGTGGGGCTTCCCTGGTGGTGCAGTGGGTGAGGGTCCGCCTGCCAGTGTGGGGGACGCAGGTTCGTGCCCCGGTCCGGGAGGATCCCACGTGCCGCGGAGCGGCTGGGCCCGTGGGTCGTGGCCGCTGAGCTTGCGCATCCGGAGCCTGTGCTCTGCAGCGGGAGGGGCCACAGTGGTGAGAGGCCCGCATACCGCAAAAAAAAAAAAAAATCCAAGGTGCATAACAGTGTTTACAGTATGCTTCCTTTTAAAAAAATTGAGATATAATTCACAAACCATAAAATTCACTCTTTTAAAGTGTACAATTCAGTGGTCTTTAGTATATTTACCAGGTTGTAGTATGCTTCTTTTTGTGTAAGAAAATGGAGGAGGAGGAAAACCAAACATATTTGGTTTCTATAATTATATGTAAATTTATGAGTGCATATTTGCTTATATCTTCAAAAAGAAACAATGGATGAATAAACTAAACACACACACACACACACACACACACGCACAAAAGATTACCTATAGGGGGAGGGAGTGGAAAAGGCAGCAGGGACAGAGATGAAAGCTATTGTTTTTTTAAGTCTTGACTTTGGAAATATTATGGACTGAATGTTTGTATCTCCCCAGAATTCCAGTGTTGAAGTCCTAACCTCCAATGTGATGGTCTTTGGGAGGTAATTAGGTTTAGATGAGATCAAAAGGTTAGAGACCCCATGATGGGATTAGTGTCCTTATAGGAAGAGGAAGAGATAGGAGCTCTCTTTCTCAGCCATGTGAGGACACAGCAAGGAGGCAGCCATCTGCCAGCCAGGAAGAGAGCCCTCACCAGGGAACCAAATCAACCAACACCTTGATCTTGGACTTCCAGCCTCCAGATCTGTGAGAAAATAAATTCCTGTTGTTTAAGCCACCCAATGTATGGTATTTTGTTACAGTAGCTCAAGCTGACTAAGACAGGAACACTACAAATATTTTATGTAATTAGAAAACAAAATTAAGTAAAAATGAGAAGTATTCATAAAAATTAAAATAAACAAAATAAATGAACCTAACTGTGTATCAGGTTGGTGGCATAACTGCACAGAAAAAAGTATTATTCCAAATGTCTTAAAAACACAATAGTTTGAACTGTACATACCTAATGGGATGTAGGTGAATATTCTGAGGACAAAAAGAACAATAGAGAGACCTCAAACAGCATTCACTGGTTTTTACTGTTAGTAGTAATATCAGTATTATAATTTTGAAACAACTAGCGTGCAGATTTTGGTCTCCAAAGAGCATTATGCATTAAAAGCAACCAGGATTCTTTGGGAAATGATTCCCGGTTTTAGGCAAAAAATGTACAAAATGATCCTGGAACATCTTACTGTACCAGAAAAACAAGGAAGTTATAAAAAAAACTATTGGGGTCATATAAAAAATACCCAGGAAGCAATTTGGAGGTGCTCCCATTTGCCAAAGATGAAACAATTTGAGTACACAAAAGAAAAAGTGACTCCAAGGGCCTAGAGCATTTCATATACATAAAAAACCCGTGAGCTCATAACAATGCTTTAAAAAATCTTCATTGGTCAGCTCTGGAGGTTGCTAGGGCACCAATTCAGAAATTATTCTGAAAATTGATAGAAAGGGGCAAACACTGATTCTTGGGAAAAGATCAAACGGCCTTTTTTGTATAAACTATTTCAGGTAAACAAATAGTTGAAAAGGGAAAGTTCTTCTTTATAGAAGTATTCCAGCCAATATATGTATAGGGAATAACAAAACTTAGAAAATCATCTTGTAACCTCTAAAGAAATAATGGGTCTAGGCAATTATCATCAATGGATGCTAAAAATCTTTAGGTGAAAGGTCAGAGAGGAATCTTATAATGTAGGGATCTTCATATCATTAAAAATGGGACAGCTAGACATGCGCCTCCTGATGTGATACAGTGGGAAGTATACATACCACCTCTAATAGTCTTCTTGCCAGCAAAACAAAACAAAAAACCCTGGATCTCATCAAGCCTCTAGATCTAACTACCAGTTTACAGGAAGTATGGGGCACAGAGGAACAAAATTAAAACACCACCAGGAAGCAATCAGGTAAATACAGAAGATGGGAAACTTACAGGGCAAATTATTGGGTTCTTTAAACGAGTAAATGGTATAAAATAAAAAGAAGGGAAAGGTACTGTTATACATTATAGATCAAATGGACCACATGCAATGTGTGGACCTTGTCTGGATCCTGAGAAAAACAAACCAATTTCACAAAGGCATTTTTTGAGATAACGGGAGGAATTCGAACATGGACTGGGTATTAGGTAATAATAAATTATTGTTAATTTACACCATACTGTCTACAGTTTTTGCATTTTCTACTAAAACTTTATTTTGCTTTGTTTGCTTTAAGATTGAATGATTTGGGATAGAATAGCTAATCTCAAGGAAGCCAAAGGAAGGAAATCATTTGCAACAAAGACCTCTAATTACAGCCTCGATTTCCAAGCTGAGCTAAGTGCTTCTGTGCAGGTGCCCCCCGCCCCCCTCCCGCCCCCGTCTCCCCTTCCCCACTTCCTCACCTGCCGCCGTGGACCCGGCAAGATTGGGGCTGGAAGGAAGGGGGAAGAGAGGTCTGGTCATCCTCAAAGGAGATGTGGTCGCCCAGGAAGTCCGGACCGGAGAAAAGCTGAATCTGGCGGCAGACACGGGAAGAGATGAGAGTGAAGGAGGGTGATGGAGTGGGACAGAGAGAATGGGGAAGTGGGGGAGAGATTTGAAATGAGGGAAGAGGAGACATAGGCCCCCCCACCAGCTCCTTACCTTTGAGACAAAGTGCAGATTGTGCTCCCCGACCTGAAGGGAGGGACCGAAGTTTCGAGATTTAAGGGGTGTGCTAGCCCCCAGCCTCAATTCCTCTGGTTTCAGTATTCCCGACCCTTTCCGCAGGTCCCTCACCCTCCAGGTCCGTATTAGCCCCGCCCCTTCCAGGAGGGCCCGCCCCCAGGAGCTCCAAGCCCTGTTGTTCCAGTCCCGCCCACCACTGCTGGGGGACGCCAAGCCCCTCCCCTCTAAGAGGCCCCGCTCCTGCGGCGGGCACACACCTGCAGGACCGGCTGCAGAGAGGCGAGGGCGCTGTTGCTCGCGCCCCAGTCGTCGCAGTTGCGGTACACGCCCTTCTCCAGCACGTACTGCTCCCCGGAGAAACCCACTTCCTCATAGGCCACCCACCTGCAGGAAGGGCGGGGCGCGGGTCAGCGTGGAGGAGCCAGTACCTCTGCTGGAACCGCCCCCGGCCGGCCCAGCTCCCGGAGCTTCCGTCACTCACACGCCGCTGAGCACGTGGATGGCCTGCGTTCTGGGGCCGTGTCCCGCCAGCTCCACATCCGGCAATGCCTCGCTCACCTCCACGCCATGCCCCTCAAAGTCCATGGCCTCAAACAGCATCACCTCCGGGTCCCCGAAGTCCTGGGCCCCAGGGACAGTCAGGTTTCTCCCGCCCACCGACGGAAACCCCTGGGAGTGCCCAGACCCCAAGGACGCAGTCCACCAAGGGACTTTGCGGTGAGGTGATCAGTGTGGGCTGGGGAAAGGCATTAGGAGGGAGAGAGGCTAGACCTCAGGGAAC
Organism: Aethalodelphis obliquidens; assembly: GCF_003676395.1. NCBI lineage: Eukaryota > Metazoa > Chordata > Mammalia > Artiodactyla > Delphinidae > Aethalodelphis > Aethalodelphis obliquidens. The sequence continues at coordinate 32,352,689 of NW_020837953.1, read as the reverse complement.
ACTTCCAGGTGCTCTAGAGAACAGGGAGAGGAGGCGCAAATTCTTCCCTCAACAGATTGTGCTGGGGTAAGTATGGCTGCGGCCAGAGGCAGAGGGATGTCCCAGTTGCTCTTGCTTACCGTCCGGATGACTCGCAGGGAGGTCAGCGCCTTGTTATAGCCTCCCCAATGTGACCAATCAGCGTATTTTCCCTCCTCCAGCAGATACTGGTGACCCCGGAAACCCTCCTTCTCGTAGCCCACCCAGCTGGGGGAAGGGGGAGGCAGACAAACAGACTCTGTCACAGGAAGCCCATGGATGTGTAAGAGAGCTGGCCCCACCCCTAGGCAGACCAGGTCACTTCCCATCCCGGAGGGTAGAGGCTAGTGGGGAAGATGAGGTAGAAGGAAGGGTCCTGAGTCCTCACCAGCCCCCAAGAACTTGCAGGGACCCCACAGAGGCCAGGCTGGGGCTCTGGCCGTCCTCTGGCTGCTGCAGGTTGTAGATGTCTCGGCTCACTTCCCAGCTCTGGCCCTGAAAGCCTGGGGCCTCATACACTACAGCCTGCGGGGGAGAGGGGCTGTGTGAGGTTGGTGGGGAGTGATCTGGACCCAGACCCACCCAGCCACCCCAGGATGACTCTACCCAGCATCAACCCAGAGCTAAGCCCTCCCACTCCCTCACTGAGCCCCAAGCCCTTACCTAACTCCTGTCTCTTCTCTGACCTCTGACCTGGTCCTTACACATCAAAAGCCAGTTCCCAGTTAGCCCATCGGGTTTCCACCCCGCCCCTCCCCAGCCCAGCCTCTAGCCCCCAGCTCCCACCTCTCCCACCTTCTAGTCCAGGCCGTGATAGCCACACACATACAAACACCCCACCCAAAGGTCCTCTTTGACCCTGAGGCCCAGATGCCTACCTTGGGCTCCCCTGGCTTCTCCACACTTGGGCATCCCTGCAGAGGAGACAGAGCTGAGACACCAGCCCAGAGGTGTAGGAAGACAGATGGGGCTGGTGACCTAGGGTTTACTTGTTCCTGGAGCCCCTAAAAATGGCCAACCCCATGTCCTCCCTCTCCCCCAACCCTTGGACTAATCCTCCCTCTCCTCCAATCCCATTCCCAATAGGAGCTCCCAGGCCCAGCCTCTTCACCCAGACTACAGGACAAGCCTGTTTGAGACCACCTGCTCCTTACCAATCTCATGGGCTTCAGGGAGCCCACACTGGGATCTGATGCACCCCAGGCCTCTGGGGTGGGGTACTCTCCAGGCTCCAGGATGCAGGGAGTGTCTTCAAAGAAGGGCTTGGGGTATAGAAGCCACCTGAGGGGAGGCAGAGAGGCAGCTGCACCCCAGACTCCTGGGAACACAGATTACTGGATGGGGTGGAAGGGGTAGAGGGGGAAAGAAGTTTTGGGGGAGAGGCCCCCATCAAGGGGACTCTGGAGGACATTTCAGGCCCCCATAATTTCCTGCAGCAGCCACTCCATTGATCTCCCCTCCTCCGACCTGGCCCTCTCTAATTGCACACAGTGGCTGAGAGTTCTTTCCAGCAGCCGGACCTGCTTAAAAACTCCTGGTAATTCCCCATTAGCCTCACAATACAGTCCAGCTACACAAAGAGGCCTTTTGTCCTGTCCCCCTGCCTTCCTCCTGGACCTCACGTCTCCCCACTTGCTGCTTTCTTTGGCCAGAGTGAACTTTCAAAGTCAGTCTCTCACTTCTGGGCCTTTGCAGGTGCTAGTATACTCTTTTCCCCATTCATTCAATTAACAAATATTTAGGGGCATCTACCCCATGCCAGGCCCTGTTTCAGGCATCAGAGATACAGTAGTGAACAAAACATACAAAGTCCCTGCCCTCATGGAGCTTAGATTCTTCTGGGGCTGACTCGTCCCAGCTGAGGAGTCTCCTCCTCCAGGAAGGCTTCTCTGACCTCAGACCGGTTTGGTGCTGTTCTGTACTCCCACAGCCCCATGTCTCTCCATCCTGGAACTCTGGATTGCCACTGTCTGCTTGCTTGCCTGGCCCCACCAGTAGACTGAGCACTTCTTGAGGGCAGGAACCATGTCCTGTCACCTCTGTGTCCCCAGCACCCAGCACAGTGAATGTTAAATGTAGGGTTCCCAGAACAGCCCAGACTCACAGTCCTGCGGAGACAGTGGCAGATGCCACCTGCAGAGGCCTCTCCAGGCCCTGGGGGTCCTCCAAGGCCTTGCTTAGCTTCACTTGCTCCCCCTTGAGGCCCTCCTCAGAGTACAGGCTGATCTCTGGGGTAATGTAGTCCTACGGAAGGAAAGGGGTGGAAAAGTGAAGTATAAAACAACAGTCCTCAGAGACCAGCCACACCCACACCTTCTTCCCCAAGTCTGTCCAGCTGGGGACTTCTCCCCAGAAGCCAGAAATGACTAGAGTGTTCTCTGAAGGTCAGCCAGACAAGCCTGGGACCAAAGCCCTCACTGGTCCCGCACTGGCCCTTTGGGACCTGAGGCCAAAATTCCCAGTAGGAGCCTGCCAAGTGCCATGCCCTTTGCCTTGAAAGGCAATGGTGGCGGGAGGGGCGGGATAGACAGCCACTTCCTGAGGTCTCACTTTGACCCTTCTTTTGTATACAATTCCAGACTGCATACAAATCTCTATGCCTGTCCAGACTGGCCTCCTTAACCCAGGAAGCTGCACCTCATCCCAGGAAGCTGCAGGTCCTCTCAGCATTCTGGGTGTTTCTTCCTCACTAGGGCCATTTTCATTCACTCACTCCATCAAATGTTTATGAAGCACCTACTGGGTGCAAGGCATATATATAAGGGGCTGTCCTACCCCTTCTCATTTGGTCTTCCCAACGAGAGTTATTACGCGCCATTCGCAGGCTAGGAAAGTGAGGCTCAGTGAAGTTAAGTGGGCCGCCCCAGGGCACACAGCCTGTAAGCAGCAAGACCAAGAACAGAGCACTGCAGTTTTGCTTCACCGTTGCAACCCAGCACGTCCCAGGTGCCTGATACACACTAGGCACCCAATCAGTGCTGAATGAATCAAAGGAACCCAGGTCCACTGGACTTCAAAGCCCTTGTTTTTCTCTTGTACCTCATTACCTCCCACGTGAAGATGACTTTATTGTGAGAAGCCCACAGTAAATTGTCCACAAATATTTGTGTGTTTCTGGAGAGGCTCTGAAAATTCTTGTCCCCTCCTTTGCGTGGCTGGGCCACTGCCCTAGTTAAGATTCTCATCCTCTCTTACCGGGAGGATTTCAACAGCTCTGAACTCAGGGTTATTTGTCCTTCCATTAAAAACAACAACAAAAAAAACAAATTAAAAAAAAAAAACCAAAACGTCGGCTAGGCCCTGCTTTTAGATCTTTGTGTTCTCATCTGGGTCTCCCTAGTGGCCAGGACGGCTTTGTCAAGCTTAATTTTAGCAGTTTGTAAATTTGTGTTATGAAAACAATATTATTTTTCCCCACTTTATAGATGTGTAACTATAATAAGACTATGTCTTTTCAAACCACATACCCCTCCCTCAAAATTCAGAGGCTCCCCTTGGCTGGAAATCACAGCCCTTCCTGGTCTTCCTGTCTCCAGAATCCCTGTCTTTTCTCCTCCTGGCAACCAGAGGGATGTTTCTAAATCTCTAATCTGATTATATGGCTTTTCTGCTTCAAACCCAGCCCTCGTACCCTAGCTTGACCGTGAGTCCTACAGGGCAGAGAGCAGATCTCCCAACCTACTCATTGCCTGGTGCGGTGCCCGGCACACAGCTGACATGAAAGAGCATCTGTGAGCACATGAATCAACATACATCCATGGCACCTTGGTTCTGGCCGTGGGCTTGAAAGCTTGGGCCCGGGGTGGGGAGGTGAGTGCTCACCCCTACCCATTTCTGTTGCTCTAACTGAATCCTTCTCCAGCACTAGCTGGAGCTACTGGAGCTTGGCCTCTGCCTGGCCCCTGCCTCCCCAAGCCAGGCTGAGCACACCCAGAATCCTTTTCTTCCCCACTGGCTCCGAGGTCGGGACTTTACAGGGGAGAACATGATAAACCCTGTCCAGGCACCGATCCCATATGATCTCTCCCAGAAATTCCAACTCTAGGTACCTGAGGCTGTCTCCCTCCTCAGGGCCTGGGGCTCAGGGTAGATGGGCAAAACCTGGTCCCCCACACCCAGCCACTCACCCGGACAACCCTCCTCAGGGAGCCAATGCCTTGGGTACTCCATGCTGGCCCCAGAGCTCCAAGTTCCACATCTCCTTCAGGCAGGACCAGCTTCTGGCCCCGGAACGCCGGCTCTTCGTATAGCACCCAGCTGTGGGCACAAAGACCTAGGGTCACTGAGTGGGGAGACGATGTACCCATGAGACAGGGTCTCTGGGTAGCTGAGGGGGTTTCTGCCAGGCACTTCTCACTGGGCACTTCCCACTGCCCTCACATCCCCCAGGTTCACAAACAGGACCCCGCCAGGAACTCCGGACTCACCAGCCTCGTACCACCCGTATGGAAGCCACGCGGGCCCAGCCGGAAGCATCAGCAGTGTCTTCCCAAACCTCCCTGCTGCTGCCTTGGCAGCCAGGCTCCGAGAAGAGCGTCATCTGGAAGGCACAGAGGGGGTCCTCAGGCCCTGTCCACAGATCCCCCACCTCCTGCTGCCCCACCCATTTGCCCCCCACTCCCTACCTTTCCAGGCCTGGTGTTCAGTTTGCCCTGGGTCTTCAATGCTGAGCTCTGGAATGGAGAGCGGTGATAGATCTTATGGGGTTGCCTCCTTACTGTCTCCCCCAACCTGCCATTCCAGGAACCCCACATCCTCCCTATGGCCCTCCACCCCCAAAGAGCTGGCCCACAAAGGATGCTACACTTGCTCCCAACCCCCAGGTGCCTTCATCACTCTGTCCCTGGAAGCTGTCCCCTTCCCCAGCTTCCAAGATATCAAGCCCTTTGGAATCTACAGTGCAAATCTGCTGTTTGGATAGGGAGACGGAGGCCCAGAGAAATGTGGTCACACTGAACTAGACCTCAGACCCATGCCCCTGGCCCCTGGAGACTCTGCCCCCAGTATCATGGTCTTCACACCATCCAAACCCTGGCCCAGATGAGGCCAGGCCCCCTCCATTGCCCACCCAAGGCCTCACTTACCCACCCCTCCAGGGACTGGGCACATGCGGGCTTCTCTGGAGGTGGCCTTTCCCTGTAGAGCAGGGGCAGCTGTCCTGGCACCTTCTTGAGCCCTGGTGCCCTGTGGGATGGTAGAGCGGGTGGTTTTGTGTCCAGTGGTTCCAAAGTGGGGGCCTCCTTGAGGGCAGGCACCAGGCCCCCAAAGAGAAGGCTGCCTCCAAGACGGGAAGTGGGCCGGCTGCCTGCCTGCCACTCTGGCCCGACTTCTGGGTGGGCGTCCTTGGCACTTGCTGTGTGCTTCTTCATCATCTCCAGAAGAGAGCAAGAGACCTGGGGGGGTCGGGCAGGGTGGGAGTCCCAGGAGGGGCCGGGCCTGGCTTTCTCCTGCCTGCGCTGGAGATTTTCACTGTCGCTCAGGTAGGGGTTCTGTGGTTCGTCCTCCTCCTCCTCTCCCTTTTCCTCTTCATTTGCTTCCAGTGCGGGCACCCCCTGGGGGCTGGGTCCCAGCACCCACGGCCCAGGCTGGTCCTCCTCGATGGCAGGCAGCGTGGCGTATATGGCCAGGGAGGAGGAGCGGGGGGATCGTGGCAGCCGATGAGTGCGGAGGATCTCGGGGGGCTCCATACTCCGCAGGGTGTCCAGGAAAATCTCCAGGTCAGCGGTCAGGGCCACCTCCTCCTCCTCCCTTGATGGCTCCGGGAACGTCTTGCCCTCGGTGGAGTCAGGGACAAGCTGGGACTCCAAGCTGGCCTCTGCTCCTATCAGCCTCGGGGCAGGGGGGCCTCCTGGGCTGAGGGATACCTTGCCCCCTGAGGAGGAGGGGGCAATGAAAGCAGTAGGGCCCTGGACAACTACTTTCTGGGTGGAATAGGGGACAGTAGAAGCACCAGGGCCCTGGACAACCTCTTTTTGGGTAGGAGATGAGATGGGGCTCTCCTCAGATTCCTGAACCTCCCCTTCCTGTTTGGGGGGTGGGACAGCAGGAGCTGTCAGGCCTTGACCAGCCTCCTCCTTGGTGAGAGGAAGGGCAAGGCTGCCTTCAGTACTCTGGACAACCTCTTTTTGGGTGCTAGGGCTGCCTTCTGGGGCCTGGGCAACCTTGGTTGCTTTAGGGGATGAGTCAGCAGGAACCCCAGGGCTCTGCACTACCTCTTTCTGGGTAAAGGAGAAGATAGGGACATTTTCAGAGTCCTGAACAACATTATTCCTTGGGGAGGATGGAGCAGAAAGACCTCCTGGGCTGGTGACAGCCTTCCTTCTTGTAGAGGATGGAGCAAGAGATTGTCCAGGGACTATAAGAACCTCAGGCTTCACCGTGGGCAGGCTGGTGGCAGCAGGGGGATCTGGATGCCCTTCCCTTTCGACGGAGGGCCAGGCCTGGGGTCCCCTGGGCTCGAGAGTCAGCTGGGCCCTAGCATGAGCAGGTACTTCCGGCTGCTCTGGCGGGTGACCTAGGCCCAGGGAGGGGGTTTGGGTCTGGAGTCTGGGAGAGGAGGGTACTGGTGTGTGACCCTGAGAGGTCTGGAGAGGGAGCTGGGTGGGGCTGGACGCTCTCTGCACGCTTGGGACCTCATGGACCCTGGCATCTGGGGCTTTGTCCTGGTCTCGGTCCGGGTGGGTTGCAGGGACATCCTGGTTCTGAGGCGGGTGGGCGTAGTCCGGGAAGCCTGCGGGAGCCAGGACAGATCCGTCCTCTGCCTCTGCTGTCCCCGTCTCAGGCGGCTGCCCCGGGGCTGCACCCTCTGTGCTGCCCAGACCTGGACTCCTTGTCACAGCAGCCAGGGGCCTGGGAAGCCGGCTGGCAGGTGGGCTCCACCCAGCAGGCACAAGGCTACTTAGCAGCTCCAGGGCCTGGCTGCGGCTGGGTGAGTCCTCGGCTCGGGGGCTCACCACCACTGCCTGCACCACGCGGGCAGCATTGCGGCCCCTGGGCAGGGCCTTGCTCGGGAGCGTTAGCCCCACAGAGTTCATCACAGAGCTGTTCACCTGTCGGTGCACGTGTCCTCCCACCACCATGGTAGCCCGCACAGTGCGTGTCACCTGCCGTTCCTCGAGGCTCCGGGAGCTCCCGCCGGTGAGACTCACACCCGGGCTGGGCCTGGGCTCATGGGGCCCATGCACCGGCGCCAAAAACTCAGTCTTGGCCGTGGCTCCTGGGCTCAGTGGCTCAGTCCTGGGGTCCTGGGGACTGCCGTCACCCTGGTCCACGGCCTCCTTTGGCCTTCCCACTGGCCTTTTCTCCTTGGGGGGCAGCGTGTACTTTTTGGAAAAGATGGGCCCATGGCTCTGGAGGCTTTTGGAGCCAGCCCCGTCCCCGGGACCCCGGTGATTCATAGTCTCTTCTTCCAGCGCAGCAAAGCCATTGACTTCCTCCCGACGGTGGCCATACTCAGACATCTCCTCCTGGCGGACTTCCAGCTGGGGCCCTGATACCAGGGACACCTTGTGAAAACGGTGTTTGCTCTCTTCCTGGGCAGGAGGCCGCTGCCGCCATGTCAGTGTGGTACTCACCACTCGGGCCTTGGCCCGAGCTGGGGGCCCACTGGCCTCCTCCTTGTTGGGCCCCAGCAACGGATCCTGAGGTGTCCTTGGCTCACTGTGGTCCAGCTCACTGCAGAGGGTGCCGGGAAGAGGAGAGACAGGGTCGGGCGTGGTCAGGGTGGCTGTCTGCAGTGCAGAATCACTCCCCCTGCCAAGGTCAGGCTGAGTAACCGCAGGCAAATCATGTGAGCTTTGGAGCCTTTGTTTCTTCATCTGTAAACCGGGCACGATACTCTCAGATCTCCCACCCCTCTCCCTACTTTCAGGTGTTCTCCTTTGCCAGGGTCCTTCAAGGGGTGAAGCTAAGGGCTAAGCCTAGAAGGAGAGAGAAGGGAGAGAGCAGAAAGGCATATGGGTCTGACCCACTGGTCTGTGGATGGGGCTGGGACTCTGCCCAAGGAGCTGGGGCTAGTCCTCCAGGAGCTGAAAACTAGAAAACCGAAAAACTGAGAATTAGGCAAGTGACGTTCTGACCGTGTTTCTGATCACTATAAAGGAAGGTAGGTAAGGAAAGGTAAGGAAGGAAAGGAAGGAAGGTGAGGAAAGACAGCTTTGGCCTCCAGCAAAGTTGGGTTCCCCCTAGCCCTGTCACTCACTAGCAGGATGACCTTGGGCAGCCACTTCTCTCCGGCAAGCTTCAGGGCCCCCAGCCACAAAACTGGAATAACAAGAGTATGTGCTGGGTTCACAGGGTTATTGTCAGCATCCAGTAGGAGAGAAAGAATAAAAACTCACTCTATGAGAAAAACAGATATCGTATATTAACGCATATATGTGGAATCTAGAAAAATGGTACAGATGAACCTATTTGCAGGGCAAGAATAGAGACACAGACGTAGAGAACGGACGTGTGGACACGGTGGAGGGGGGAAGGGGAAGTGGGATGAATTGGGAGATTGGCATTGACATATATACACTGCCGAGTGTAAAATAGATAGCTAGTGGGAAACTGCTATATAGCACAGGGAGCTCAGCTCAGTGCTCTGTGGTGACCTAGACGGGTGGGATGGCGGGGACGGAGGTCTAAGAAGGAGGGGATATATGTATACATATAGCTGATTCACTTTGTTGTACAGCAGAAACTGTCACAACATTGTAAAGCAACTATACCCCAATTAAAATTTTAAAAAAAGAAATGGATGTTAAAAGAAAAAAACTCACTTTATAAACTAAAACACTGGCTCATAAGCTTCCTCATAAAGAACAAATTATTCACTATGGAAAACAGTATGGAGGTTTCTTAAAAAACTAAAAATAGAGCTACCATATGATCCAGCAATCCCACTCCCGGGTATATATTCAGAAAAGACGAAAACTCTAATTCAAAAAGATACATGCATCCCAATGTTCATAGCAGCACTCTTAACAATAGCCAAGACATGGAAGCAACCCAATTGCCTAGCAACAGATGACTGGCTTAAGAAGATGTGACATGTAAATACAATGGAATATTACTCAACCGTAAAAAAGAATGAAGTATTGCCATTTGCAGCAACATGGAGTATTATACTTAGTGAAGTAAGTCAGACAGAGAAAGACAAACATTATATGATATCACTTGAATATGAAATCTAAAAAATAATACAGGGGCTTCCCTGGTGGCACAGGGGTTAAGAATCTGCCTGCCAATGCAGGGGACACAGGTTCAAGCCCTGGCTGGGGAAGATCCCACATGCCGCGGAGCAACTAAGCCCGTGTGCCACAACTACTGAGCCCATGAGCCACAACTACTGAAGCCCACGCGCCTAGAGCCTGTGCTCCGCAACAAGAGAAGCCACCGCAATGAGAAGCCCACACACCGCAATGGAGAGTAGCCCCTGCTCGCCACAACTAGAGAAAGCCCGCGCACAGCAACGAAGGTCCAATGCAGCCATAAATAAATAAATAAATAATACAAATGAATCTATATGCAAAACAGAAACAGACTCACATACATTGAAAACAAACTTATGGTTACCAAAGCGGAAGGGGAGGGGATAAATTAGGACTATGGTATTAACAGATATAAACTACTATATATAAAATAGATAAGCAAAAAAAAAAAATAGATAAGCAACAAAGATTTACTGTATAGCAAAGGGAACTATATTCAATATCTTGTAATAACCTATAGTGGAAAATAATCTGAAGATACATATAACTGAATCACTTTGCTGTACACCTGAAACTAACAATTATAAATTGTTATTAATTAACTACACTTCAATTTAAAAAAACAGAATAAATTATTTATAAATTATAAACAAGGGACTTCCCTGGTGGTCTGGTGGTTAAGACTCTGTGCTCCCAATTCCAGGGGCCTGGATTTGATCCCTGGTCAGGGAACAAGATCCCATGTGCATGCTGCAACTAAAAGATCCCACGTGCCACAACTAAGACCCAGCGCAGCCAAATAAATAAATAATTTAAAAAGTTATAAACAAACATTCCCACTTTGCTCATGAGGGGGGGAAGGCTCAGAGAGGTTAGGAAACTTGCCCAGAGTCACACAGTAGCAGAGGCAAGAGTTAAACCCAATCCTAAGTGCTTAACCACCAAATCAAATTCCCTGATGTATCTGGTAAACTTAGACTCTGTGGTTTGGGGGTTTACTTTTATTTCACCTCTTTTTTTTTTTTTTTTGCAGTACACAGGCCTCTCACTGTTGTGGCCTCTCCCGTTGCGGAGCATAGGCTCCGGATGCGCAGGCTCAGTGACCCTGACCCACGGGCCCAGCTGCTCCGTGGCATGTGGGATCCTCCCGGACCCACATGGGGCACGAACCCATGTCCCCTGCATTGGCAGGCGGACTCTCAACCACTGCGCCACCAGGGAAGCCCCTGGGGGTTTACTTTTAAAGGAGGCCATACAGTCCTGGAGGGGCCAGTCAGCTACTACGACTTCCAGGCTGCACTGAGCAGGGCAATCCTATTCTCAGGCCTCAAGGACCCAAAAGGTCAACTTGTTCCACATCAGCCTCAGTACCAGCCTGTCTTCAGCTCCTCCTTTCTGTGAGGCAGCCCCCAGACCATTATAAGGGCAGTTAAGGCCGGAAATGGACCCATGCCCCCAACTTCCCTCCTCCCTCTCTATTTTCCTCCCTCCTGAGAGGCTGGTAGAACCCAGAACTTTGGCCCTGTCTTGTGGCCCCAGCAGTGACTCAGGTTTTATGGTGGGCAGAGATGAATGGGGATGAGGCCCAGGGAAGCCTGACCTGACTTGGGGACCACTGGTGGCTGTGACAACGTGTGGCCTGGCCCAGGACGGGGTCTGAGTGGCCCCAGAAAAGCCTTGTGTATGGGGGAGGTGAGAGGCTGAGATGGATGCCCAATCCTTTCCCCGGGCCAGAATTCCTGAGAGCGACACACTCAGACACCTGAGGCCCTGGATTGCAGCCCTTCCCTGAGGCCTGACCCTCTCCCATGTCCTCCTTGCTGAGACTCCCCCGCACATGGAGCTTCACCCCTTGACGAGCCCCTGTCCCAAGTCTAATCTCCATTTCTGAAGAACAATAACAACTACCATTCGCTGAGATTCCCTGTCCATGACGGCAGATAGTAAGGGTCAAAGCCTGGGTTCTAAGTCATTTATTCATTCATTCATTCAGCACTAATCGTGACACGTGATGCGCTAGTTCCTGGTTAGGTTCATCCAAAGCCAATTTTCTCTTGGAGGTGGTATCCTAGGAGTCCAGAAGTCAAAGAATTAGACATAAAAACAGGAACCACATTTGGAAAGCCTCCATAGGCTTTGGCAAAGCAACAGGAGACAGCTTCAGAGGAAGCCATTGGTAATCAGATCAGATATATCAGTGACCTATGATTCTATGCTTCTCTCAACCCAACCCCTGGACAACACCCCCGATAGTCATTCATTCCACAAGCATGTGATCATTTGTTTCTGCTTGCATACCTCTAGCCAGCGACAGGGAGGTCGCAATTTGACAGCTGACCTGTCCCATCCCTGAATAGTTGTGATGGCTAGAATGTTCTTCAAACTATGCAGGAATCTGCCTGCCTATAGCCCTCCCCCATATTGTCCTTCCTCTGAAGACACACCCCAATGACCCAGGATGCCTCTCCCAGGCCAGCAGAGATGCCCATTTCCAGAGCCCTCTCTTCTTCAGGGCCCAGGACCATAGGTGGATTTGTCACAGGTTAACCTGTGCCTTCCAAATCAGGTGTGTGGGGCTGGGAAAGGGAGAGGCTGAGGAGGGGGCGAGGGGAGTGTGGGAAAGAGCCTCATCTAACCCGACACGTCCTGGATTCTCCCCGCTTACCTGTGAGTCACCCACAAACTAGGTCAAACCAGCCCACAGGCGTACAAGCTCGTGCTGCGTCACACACAGACACACACGGCACAGACGCACAGAGTCACACAGGCACAAAAACGCACATAGATGCTTACCCCAACGTACGCAGTCAGACACACAAACAGAGTCAGTCACAGACACTCGGGGATACACACACAGGGACACAGCAGACACATAAGACATACACAGAAACACACAATCACAGTGACACATGCACACACATTAACAGTACACACACACACACACACACACACACACAGAGTCTATTCACAGCCCCCAGCCCTCCTCCCCTTGAAATTCACCCTTATTTGAACAGATGCACACACTTGGATGCATACACATCTTACATTTCCAGACCCAACTGCGTTGTGCCTCCCCACCCCCCACATTTGCCAATCCTGGCCCAGAGAACCCTCCTCCAGAAAGGGAACAGAGAAGGATGACAGCCCTGGAGGTCCTCTTCCTTCCTTTCTAAGTGAGCGCTTGCCTCCTGCGAGTCTGTCATTATCCACCTGTGCCCAAAATAGTCGGAGTAGAAGATGGAGCCCAAGTCCCCCAGATGAACCGCCTGCTCCTTCCTTTCCCCTCTCCAAGGACTGCCCCTCCCACTCACCCTCCCTCTCTCTGCAGCCCTTCTCCCCCAGCTGGAGCACAACCTCCCCCGGCAGCAGGTCTCTGAGCCAGCCTGGGTCGCACATGTCCCTCTTCCTTGTCACAGAATCATTACCCTGACTCCTGCCCAGAGGCCTGGTCATCCCTGATGCTGCCTCTGCTGACACAGTACTGCCAAATCTGCTCCACGAAGTTACAGAAAGCTCTGCAGTCCACACTCAACACTCCACTGCTTGCACGGGGCCACCGAGGCCTCCGTTAGAGGCAGGAGAGAGAAGTAGTTAGAACACAGGTACCCGGGTTCAAATTCTGGCCCCTTCACTTTCTAGTTGACTTTGAGCAGGTGATGAAACCTCTCTGAGCCTTAGTTTCCCTATTGTAATTGGGGTGGAAAGGTGGAGAGCAGGATTAGTCCAACTTCATGGGGCTGTTGTGAGGATTAAATAGAATTATGCTTAGAAAACGAACCATAAGTGACAGCCGCCACCATCATCGTTAGGAAATTTTCAGAGCCCTGTTTGAGGCCCAGTGCCCTTCCTGGTGGTTCTAGAGAGATCCCATGTTCATCCCCTCTTCAGTGAGTTTTAGGGGACACATCCTTCCACCTCTGAGCCCACCAGGCAGATTCAGGAGAGTAATTTCAACACAAATTAAAAACGGAGGCTTGGGAAACTCAGTGCCTGTTTCCGTGGCTGCCAACACAGAACCATGTGGGGTAATTATTGCTGCGACTGAAGCTTTATTAATAAGCATCCCTGAGCTTCCCTGGTGGCGCAGTGGTTAAGAATCTGCCTGCCAATGCAAGGGACATGGGTTCGAGCCCTGGCCCGGGAAGATCCCACATGCCGCGGAGCAACTAAGCCCGTGCTCCACAACTACTGAGCCTGAGCTCTAGAGCCTGCAAGCCACAACTACTGAACCCACATGCCACAATTACTGAAGCCTGCGCTCCTAGAGCCTGTGCTCCGCAACAAGAGAAGCCACAACAATGAGAAGCCCGAGCACCGCAACGAAGAGTAGCCCCCGCTCGCCGCAACTAGAGAAAGTCCGCGTGCAGCAACAAAGACCCAAAGCAACCAAAAATAAATAAATAAATAAATTTATAAAAAAAAATCATCCGTGCTATTTCAGCAGCCCAACTCTCTAGAGTTCAAAGTATTTTCCTGTAACCACCTCCTCCTTCCTCATCTCCAGCTACCAAATCTACCTGACAACTCAAGGCCCAGAGAAGTTAAGCAACTTGCCCCAGGACATACAGCACTTTGGCTGAGAGCCTCTTCTCAGGCCGGGAATGTGGTCTCCGGAACAGAACGAGGGAATGAGGGTGTGTTGCTGAGGATAAGGTGACCCCTCCCCCATCCTCTCCATGACAGGATATCCCCCTCCTCAGTCAGACAGAGGAATAGGGAAGCACTGGGCCCCAGGATGTAGCCTTTGGATGAGGGGAGGGAAAGGAGGGCAGAGTTGGGAAGGGGAGGGGATGGCAGAGTCAGCTTACCCCCAGGGAACTGAATGAATGGGCCTTGAGTTGGAGAAGCCCGGAGACAAGATTGAGACCCAAGAGGGGGCAGCCTTGCCGGTTTCCCCTCCCCGCGTTGCCTCATGTGGCGCGAAGTCGACTCACCATCTATGCGGAGACCCAGGCATCTGGCCAGCCTGGAGCTCCTGCCGCTGGGCCGTGCTCTCCTGATGTGGTGGGGTTCTCAGCCGGGGCTCCTGAGGCAGGTCCACCAGGCACCCTGTGATGGGGCGGGGGCCCTGGGGAGGCTCCTGCCAGCCCCTGGATTCCTCAGGGCCGCAGGCGTGGGGAGCTGGTTGGGCCAGTTTGGGCTCCTGAGTCTCCTCCCCAGGTGCTTGCCCACGCCCCTGCAGGGTGCTGGTGATGTGGTAGCAGAGGGACACTCACGTAGAGTCTGGGCTGGCTCAGGCAGGGCTGGCCCTGCGCTGGTAGGCTCACCCTTTTGCCCCCTCTGCCCTGGGGGAGGATGCTGGGCGGGGCCGCACGTCTTCCGGGTTGCTGGGTGGCTCAGGCCTCAGAGGAATCTCCTGGGCTGTGTACGGGGGTTGCAGGCAGGTGCAGCCTGGAGATCCTTGTTCCAAATATCCAGGAGCTGGTGGTGGGCATGAGGGACACCTGGTCCCAGCAGGCTCTGCTGAGGTCACCGCCAGTGCCAGGCTCTCTGGCCCCACAGAGGCAGAGTTGGCCAGGTCAGAGGCACTGCCCACTGCTGGCCTCTGTAGGCGCCCCGGTGGCTCAGCAGACCACCCTGAGCTGTGTCGTCGCTTCCAAAGCCAGGAGCCACGGCTCCCTGCCCAAAGGTCCAACTCTGAGAGGCTCTGGGCTTGGGCCTGAGGGAAAGCAGAGGCAGAGGCCGGGTGACAGCATCACTCCCCTGCCTTCTGGGTACCCCTGACACCCCGGCTGCCCTCCTGGTCACAGAAGAAGCTGAGCAGAGCTCTGACACCAAGCAGAGCTGCCTTAAGGAGAGACTGCCTCTTAAGCCACAAGATCTGGACCAAGAGGCAGAGCTCTGGAAAGGCCCTTCAGCATTTAACTCACCCCTTCCCATTCTACACACGAGGAAAGTGAGGCCCAGAGTGGACACTGACATGACTTAAGTCACACAGTGAGGGCTCCTGATTCTCAGGCCAACTGCTGATTTCCCAGGAATCCTCTGGCCTCCAGCCCTTTGGCACCAGCTGCCCTGGGCCTTAGGGGCTTTGTGGGCATGCCTGCCACAAATGCCTGTGGCCTCTGCCCGCTCCTGGCTTCCAGAGAGCCTGCAGCCAACTCCCCAGTACCCTCCCAGCCCAAGATTCCCAAACACACTTGGGAGGAGGTACTTGGGCATAGAGATGTTCTTGGGACAAGAGCGAGCCTGGAAAGAGGTTTCGCCTAAGTGGGGCAACACTGACTTCTGTCCACTGTCTTCCCCTGGGGCCCAGCCTAGCTGTGTGTGTGAGGGGAGAGGGTTCAGGACCACAGACCCAAATGGACACTGCCATCCAAAACACCAGTTTTCAGGGATGGGTTTGTGTCCCTGGCAACAGAGGAGGCAAGTCTGGGGTCAAATTCCTCCTAGCAGGGGCCCTTGATCCCAAATGCCTTCATTTACTCATCTATGAAATAGATGCAGCCTCTCACTCCCCAGAGGCTGAACATCTCAAGAAACAGGAGGGTTGGATGATTCATCTGGGGGCCCGGAGCAAGGCAAGCTGGGCTTGATTCTCAGCTCTGTTACTTTCTAGCTGCAATACCTCTTGCGTCTTAGTTTCCCCATGTGTAAATGGGCGTGATAATAAAACTATTGCTTCCTGGGAGTGCTGTGAAGACTGTATGAGATAATCCATGCAGAGTACCAGCAGTGCTCAGTTAAATGCTAGTAACGATTGATAGTACTCAGGATCACAGAGAGACACATGGCTGCTTGAGCCTCCTCCAGGGGGTGGGGCGTGGGGGACCTTGTCTCTGTCCAATCCATGGCTCAGGTCCCCACTGATGATGGGGAAACTGCAGGCAGAAGGTTAAGGCACTGGCCCAGCGTCACGCCTGGGGGCAATGCCAGGAAGTGGGGAAAAGGGGTCAAAGATGGGGAAGGTCAAGCTAAAGGAGGGAGTGTGGAAAGGGGTCCTGAGAACAGGTACTGCCCCTACATGCCTCCCCCAGGGGCCCCGACATTAGGAAGCTGTTTTCTGAGCATCTAGGCCCTGCACTGGAGGTTCTACGTCTGTTACGTTATTTCTCACAACAGCCCTAAGAGGCATTACTGTTCCCATTTTGCAGATGGGGAAGCTGAGGTTCAGAAGTGGGAAGTGATCTGCTCAGGGTCACACAGTGAATCCGTGGCAGAGGAGGGATGAGAGAACTCCAGTTGCCTAACTTGTAAGTCAGGGTTCTCAGGGCCGGCCCAGCCCGTCCCAGAGCTTCTGCTCCCCTACACTCCCCCACCCTTGTATTCTCTCCTACCTTGAGGCTGACTCTGCTGGTGCTGCCCTGGCCCTGGGCCAGGTCAGGGCAGCTCTGGCCACCCCAGGGCCTGGGAAGGAAGCACAGGGAAAGGAATGAAGTAGTCTCCTCCTCTCCCACCCCCAGACTGGACCTGGTGGCTCTCCCCCCTCTTCTCTCAGGGCCCACACAGGCAGGATGAGCACCTGAAATCTTGGGGGGTGGGGGGGCCGGGCAGGGGAGGTCTATGCAGCAGCCTCTTCTCTGCTCCCTCCCCCAGTTGTCCACTCCACCTCCAGAGACAGAGAGACAGGGATGGGATGGGCCTGGGACCAAAATGGGGACTAGGCCTGTATCAGGGCCAGAATACAGAAAAAGGACAGTACCCTAATAATTCAAAAGCTTGCCATTTGCTGAGGCCCACCCTATGCCAGGTTTAGCACTAGGTACCAGGCCTACATAATCTCCTTTAAGCCTCACAAATAATCCTAAAAGGTAGATATTATTGTCCTCATTTTTCAGGTAAGGAACTGAGGTCCAGAGTGGTAAAGTGACTTGCCTGGAGTCACACAGCTAGTGAGCCTTGGAGTTAAGACACTAGGATGGTATCACTCCAAAGGTTGGTTGGGCATCACCACGCTAATGGGGGCAAGATGAGGAAGTGCCTTGGCTGCCCTCTCCGTACACTCTGCCCCCCACCCAGGCAATCAGCAGGGAGCGGAGGCCTGTGCCTCAGGGCCAGAGTCCCATTCCCACAGCCAGTGAGAACCAAGTCCAAGTGCACACATGGGATGTATCATCACGCTGGCCCAGGAGCATGTGAAGTCCCTACCCTGCCCTTCCTGTCCCTGACTCACCCGCAGCCCTGCCTCCTCTCAAGTGGGGAAAGAAAGGGAGGAGCAGTTCCATCTGGGCCTATAGGGCAGGTTCCTGCCAGACAGGGTAAAGGGAGGGGATGTGACTTCCAGAGAGGGCACTGGCAGGGTGTGGGCACCCCCGGCGGCCACCCAGGCTTCCAGGTATAGGGTGGCTAGGCCCTCCCCTCCCTTCTCTCTTTGGTGTGAGAGAGCAGCACAAACTCCTCCCCTCACTCTGGCCCCACCACGACCGCCTCCACTCCTCCCAGGGTAGGCTGGAGACAGCCCTGTCATGATAAGATCAGAACAAAGTGCCCAGTCACTGCACAGAGACACAAACACCCCGTGCCTGAGAGCACACGCCATGTTCTTTGCAGATACAGGGCCTGTGAGCTACTGGGGTCCTCTTCGCTATGCCCGTCCCAGCCATTCAGCCTGGCCACCCACAGAGCCTTTTCCCTTTCTCTCAGACATCAGGTAAGAGTGAACCAGCTGGGAGAAATGTAGCAATTTGTTCAGGGTCACGTGGCCAGTGGCATCTAGGGTTAGGACAGAGCTCCGGCCCCCTGGCTTGCAGTCCCGAAATCTCTCCAGAAACAGAGCAGCCCAGTGCTTCAGGACGCGGGCCCTGGAGTCAGACTGCTTAAGCCTGTGTCCCAGCCCCACCACTTCCCAGCTGTGTGACTGGGGCGGTGACTTCACCTCTCTGGACCTCCATTTCCTTATCTGACTCACACAAAATACCCACCTTGTCTGGCTGCTGTGAGGATTAAATGAGATAATCCAGGTACAGCACCAAGCAAGTGACAAATAAAAGTTTAATGTTATTACAATCTGAGATGACAGGGGGAAACCTCTCCATGGCATTTAAGGGCGAATGCAGTGCAGTCTAAGCCAACTCAGGAACCTGTCATACTCATGACAAAGGGATGTGAAGACCAGAGCTGAACTGTCCTGTGATGAGAGAATCAAAGTCCACAGGGGCAGGAGGACTGCCTATCCCCATATTTGCCTTTCAATTATCTCTGGAGAGAAAAATCAGGAGATCCCTGGCATGCCACCTGCCAGACTTAGGAAATTGCAAATTTGTTGTAAAGTTTTATAAAAGCACAGGAACTTTATAATATAAAGTCCACATAACCAAAATCGTGGTACACCGACAGGTATATTTTTATGCTCCCAGACACTCATACAGGCTTATTTGAACATCAGGTACACTCCAAGACGCACACCCACACCTTTGGGCCCAGGGGCGCCCCAAGCGGCCCTCCTCCAAACCCCTCACCTATCCCGGGATCTGGCCTCCTCCGGGATCGGCTTCCCCTTGCACTCCCTCCGGACCCCTAGCCCGGCCAGGCGGCGAGCCAGGCGGGCCCCTAGGACCCCGCGCCGCTCGGCCATGGCAAGGGCAAGGTTCCAGGCTCGGGGCGTCAGGACACCTGACCGGTGCCGGGCCGCGGGGACCTCCCGGATCCAGCTCATTTGCAGAGAAACGCCTCCTCCGGCCCGCCCCGCTGAGCAAACAACGCCCGGCCCGCAGTGCGGGCGCGGGGTGAGGACCGATCCAGATGCTGCCCAAGCCCCAAGGCAGGGGGTGCGCTCTGCAGGGGTCGTCCCCACCCGGGCCACCCCCACCCCCGGCTTCCCCCACCCCACCCCCGCCCCGCTCCAGCTCTCGGCCCTGTCTGCGCTACTTCTTTAGGCCCCCGGAAGCGCCAAGGGCCCACCGGGTCCCGGTGCTGGAAGCCTTCAAGCTGGGCCTGCACAAAGTAGGGCGGAGAGGAGGGTCCTGGGGCTAGAAGGGGCCAGGAGGCTGGACTGAGCCAAGCGTCTTTCCCGCCCCCCCGGAGAAGGAGGGGCTAGAACGCAGGGGCGGAGCCAGGAGCGGGAATGGGCGTGATTGGGGGGGGCTAGCCTGATTGGTTGGCATATTGGGCGGAGCCAAAAGGGCGACAGGGTGGGCTTGGAACCTAGACCTCGATACTGGTGGGGACCGACGCCGACCCTGCCCTTACCCTGCCATGGTGGGCCCTTATGAGAGTTCTCTCTCTCGGTCCTGGAGACCCTATGACACAGCGGGAATCTCGCCTGTGGGGGAATCTTCCCCTGGTGGGGAAGCCTATCCGAAACCCACAGGGATGGGAACGGCGACCCCTGCTGGAAGTTGGCCAACTATTATGATTTACTAATACTACTACTGTTGTGACTATAACCTGGGCCTCCTGTACCCGCAAAGGGCAGTACCCTTTCCCACCTGATGCTACCTCTCTTAACTCTCGGGGGGGGGGGTACCTTGCACATTGGGGGATCCTCTGGGACTGCAGGAAGAAAGACCATCAGGAGGGTCCCAGTTCCCCAGGCTCTCTGCCAGTTCTTCCCTGCCGGCAGTCCTTGTAGGACCTCTACCCCTTCACCGAGCTTGGTGCCTCCTTAGCCATTTGTCCTCTGTGATGACTGGTCCTGACACACAGGGGGACATCTTGCTTGTGGGTCATGAGTGGACACTGATATCCTTGTGTTCCTGCCTCTCCCACAGGGAGCTCAGATCCTGGCATGTACAGAGGGAGGAGTATGCCGCACCTGACCACGGCAGGGAGTACCAGCTGAGGGAGCACGTAGGAACTGTGAGACAAGAATGTTGCGGCAAGCAGCAGACAGGCATCTGGGCAGGTGCTGAAACATCTGTTCAGAAAAGAGGGCAGTGTGTCCTGTGCTTGGCAGCACGGTCTGCACCTTGCAGCGACCTGGAAGGCTGGACTGTCCATCGGCGAGCTGAGATGGTGGGGCTGGTCCCAGATAGGTCCCAAACAGAGTGGAACTCAAACCCAGCCAGAGTAGATGGCTGCAGGCACCCACCCCACGCGGTGGGCAGCATAGTCTCTTCCTGGCTGTGTTCCCTGAACTGCCAGGTGGAGTGGGGTGTGAAGTCTAGCAAATACATGGTGACCTCCCCCTCCACTATTGAAGCTCAGGAGGCCTCAACTCATCATAGAGAAAATCCTTTAATTGCTCTGCCCCTGCCCCCTCCCCAGGGCAGTCCTGGCACCACTGCTCAGGCTGGCTGCCCTTGCTTTCCCCGGGATGCTGAGGACACCTTGACCTTGTCCACGTCCCAGTCTATCTGCCTCTCTGATGGGGCCACCACAAGATCTAGTGCCCCCTGGAGCCATCGGGCAAGGCAGGCAAGAGACGCCAGGGGCAGGTGGGTGTGAGCAAGGCTGCAGGGCCGTGGTGCGTGCAGCCGATGGTGCAGCTTCAGGTGAACGTGCTGTGTGAAGCGACTTGGGCAGACACTGCACTGGAAGGGCCGGGCCCCTGAGTGCAGGCGCAGGTGAGTCGAGGTTGCTGGAGCTGCTGAAGCGTTTGTGACACATCTGATGGGAATGGGCACTGGCGTCAGCTCTGCCCACCTGGTTGACCCAGGATCTCTGCTCCCCCTCCCCATCTTGAAAATACCCCCCTACCACCTCCCTGTAATGCAAGCCTGGAAGCTTTCCCCCCATGATTCCTCCCTGGGACCCACAGTGTCTGGCAGATTGTAGCCAGTCAGACTGGGTTGGTATCTTGGTTCTTTTACTCCCTGCGTGACCTTGTATAGGTGACTTCCCCTCTCTGATCCTTGCTCTCCTTATTGGTAACATGAGAGTATTAATACCTAACCTCATAGGTATGGTGGACTGAATGAGATAATCACATAGAACCCTTATGCGTGGGGCTGCAGCTTCAGTGGGCGTAATTAACATTTACTGGGAGCTGCTACATGCCAGGAACTGGTCTCGTGTACTAGTCTTCTCCAGGACTCTGGAGAAGCAGGACTAAGTATTACTCCTATATTACAGTGAAAACGCAGAGGCTCAGAGAAGTGAAGCCACTAGCCAAAGCTCACACAGCAAGTTGGAGGCAGAGCTAGGATTTGAACCCAGGTAGCCCGGACTATAACCACTATGCTGCTTTTATTTCTGCCTCTTTAAAACAGGGAAAGAGTCTGGGCCCTTCTGACCTCCCAAGGGACATGGTGAGGCTCAAAGAGGGAGGGAGCTAACATTGAGCTGATGTTATAAGTAGTGTTTATATACTTTGCACACACTATAGCATTAACTCTTCCAACTATGCTGGGAAGTAGGCAATGGGTATCCCCAGGACTCCTAACTTCATTCTTCTCCCCCCACAGACATACATCTCTTTTCTCCCCTCCAGGCCCAGGGGGTGACCTCCAATATCACGTCCTGGCCCTTCCCTTCCACCTCCCTCTTTCCCCCAACCCTTGCCTCCTGTCCTGTCTCCACTTGCTCAGGATGGTTGGGGAATGGAGGCCACGGGTGCCATCTCCCAGGGGCCTAGAATTCTTCCGCAGCCTGCAGGAGTACAGGGGAGGGGGAGGATGGTCTCACCGGGCACTTGTGGGGCCGCTTCCCAGTATGCACCAGGTGGTGCTTCTGCAGGTGGGCGAGCTGAGTGAAGCTCTTCTGGCACAGGGCACACTGGAACGGGCGCTCCCCGCTGTGCACACGCAGATGGACCTGAGCCAGGTGTGGGAGAAATGCTGCCAACTGCCCAGAGCCCTCCAGCAGAGCCGGGGATCCTCTTCAAATCTCTACCCACATCCCCATAGGGCCCCCTTTTGGCATCAAGGCCTCTCAATTCCCCTGCAACTGTATCACCTCCCTGAAGGCCAATCTACCATTCCCCAGGATCCCCTCTCTCTCTCTGCTGCCCTGCAAGAGGGGAGATGCCTGTGGTTAGCTGGCCAGGTGAGGGGTACCCCGTGTGTGTGTGTGTGTGTGTGTGTGTGTGTGTGTGTGTGTGTGTGTGTATCTTGTGCAGCGCTTCTTGAAGTATTGTCCCGCAGCATCAGCATCACCTGGGAGGGTGTTAGAAATGCAGATTCTCAGGCCCCACCCCAGACCAGCTGAATTAAAATCTCTGGGGCTGAGCCTAGGAATATGCATGTTTACTAGCTCTCCAGGTGGTTTGAGGCTCGTTAAAGTTTAAGAATTCATGCCCTAGAGGATGCAGAAGGGCTGTTCTCCAATAACCGTAACTTTTCCTCAACTTCAGCAGGTGCCAACTCGCGCCTAGCTTCCGGTCTTTGCTGATACACAGAGATGTGCCCATGGTTGCCCCCTGCTGGACGATGCCTATAATGATGCTTACAGCACGGCGCTGATGTGCAGGATCCCACATGAAAAAGGCTGGTTGTCAGGTCTGTGGTCTACACTCACTAAAATCTACCTGTTCCCCCACCTGAACTTCAAATAAGTAAACAAGAGGAGGCTTAACTGGGAATCAGAGAGGATGGTTGTTCAAGAAAGGGCTTTGCCCTAGATGTTGAGAGACTGAGATCAAGACCTGACTGCACCATGAAATCAAGGCAACCTTGGGCAAATCTTTTCTCAGTTTCCCTATTTTTAACTTAAATGAGACGATCTCATAGTCTTTTAGTGTGGAGAGGACTCCTCTCTACGGATGTGAAACTGAGGGGCCAAATGAACCAGCCAAGGTCATAGGCCCTAGAGGTTGCCCAGGAGTTCCTTCTGGCTGTAAGGTCCTTGATTCTAGAAGCAGGATGGGAGGGGGGTCATTGAAGGATGCCGAGGGGAGCCACGGAGCCCAGAGGCAGATACCTTGAGGTTGGAGAGCTGCCCAAAGTTCTTGCTGCACACGTTGCACTCGTACAGGATTTTGCCATTCTTTTTCTTCAGCGGATAAGGCAGTGCCGAAGAGCCCGCCTGGGAGCTCGGCGGGGCCGACTTTGCTGGAACCACCCGGCCAGCATGCTCCAGCCCTGTGGAGTCGGTCCTGGCAGCTGCAGAGCCTGGATTCTGGGCCTGGGAGGGTTGGGTTTGGCCAGAGGCTTGAGAGGCCCCTGCGTAGGGGTGCAGGGTCTCCCCCTGGGTGCTGGAGTGCCCGGCCTCATAGACATTCATCAGCAAGGTGGGCACAGCCATGGTGGTGTAGGAGGTGTTCTGGGGCAGCATGAAGAGAGGGGGACACTGCACAGAAGGTAGGCCCCCACAGGTGACCAGGTAAGGTGAGGGCAGGAGAAGTGGGTACACAGGATAGAACGGGCAGAGGCGGGATGGGAGTTCTTTGGAAATGGGGGTGGATGCGGGCCAGGAGCAGAAAGCCAAGGGGCTGGGGCTCTTTTTGTCTTGCCACGGGTTTGGGAAAGAGCTGTTGTGAGGAAAGAAGGATGGGCTGGGGGACCCCTCGCCAGCTCTTTCCCGCTGGCTTCCCATCTTGTCCCTGCTCAGAGGGTACTTGGCTGTGAGTTTCTCGCCATTGGAGGAGCCGGCAGGCCGCCTTGGTGGCTGGTGCCCTGAGCAGGAAAGGGAAGACGGTCAGGGCCGCCCAGACTTGGGTAATGTTCTGCTCTGCATCAACCTGCCTGGCTCAGAGCTGAGAGAGGGCTCTAGCCTGCGCGGCACCTCCCCTCTCTGGGCTTTCCTGGTCTGCAATTGCCCTTGCCAATAAAAGAGGCTAGCATTTGTGCAGCGCATAATAATTTCAGAGAGTGAAAGCGATTCAAGAAACCTATTAGACGTACAGGTGGAGAAGTCAAGTGGGCAGTTGGGTGAATTGGTTTGGAGATTAACAGAGCAGCCTGAGCTGGAGACATAAATCTGGGTACCATGGGCCCAAATGAGATCCCATAAAAGGTGGTCCTAGATCTGCTGTGTCCCAAATGGTAGCCACCAGACACATTTAAATTGATTAAAATAAGTACAGTAAAAACTTCAGTTCCTCACTTGCACTAGCCACACTTAAAAGGCTCAGTAGGTATGGTATCAGACAGCACAAGTACAGAGCATTTCCATTACTGCAGGAAGTTCTATCAAACTGCTACTCTAGATAAAGAGAACAGGAGAGAAGGGGGGAAAGAAGAGAGAGGAGAGGAGAAGAGAAGAGATGGGAACATGGGAGGAGAGGGGAGGGGAGGGGTGAGGCGGCGGCTCTGGACTGAGTTCCTGAGCAGGGGGAGAATTAGGAGGTACGTAGTGGAGAGCAAGCAAGGGAGACTGAGGTGCAACAGCCAGTGAGGTAGGAGTTAAACTGGGAGTGATAGAAAGTAAACTATTAAATATGTATAAAGATTAAAAAGTAGATTGTCTGCTTGGATCCTCATTTATTCACTCAACCAGCTTTACTGAGCTGCTTTACTCGGTGCTGGGGAAATAAAGGACACAGCAGCATGGTCCCTGCCCTCCAGGTCGAGTTGCATAAGGAAATGGGGTATCGTAAGCAATAAACGTAGAACATAGGTTAGTGAGATTGTACTTTTGTGGAAGAAGAAACTGGCCTTCATGATGTCATAGAGCCAGAAAAGGCAGAACCAGGACTCCACCCACGACTCCCTGTCTCCCAGTCAGGGCTCCTGTCTTATAAAATAGGCCCCTCTAGCTCAAACACTCTAGGCAGACAAAGCGCCGCTCTCAACCGCCGGGAATAGCTACGCCTACACCAGATCCCATACCCACGCCTGAGAGAACCACTGGCCACTTCCTCTGCTCACCTCTGCTCACGTGTCACCACCTGAGAGCCCCTCGCACCCCCAGGCAGAGCTCCAGCTCAGAATGTGGCAGTAACACGTGCTTGAGGCACTGTCCTCACGAGTGACACTGGGTCCGCAATGTCTCTCATCCCCAAACCTAACAGTGCTTCCCACCTCCAGCCTCCACCAAGGTGCAGCCCCGTGCCCTGGGCTTACTTGTGCTCGAGGCATCCTCTCTGAGACCCTGCGGGGCTGTGCCCGGGGGCGCCGACTTCAGGGTGCACAGGTATACGTCCGGGCCCTGAGGGCAGGCCAGCAGGGAAGATCTGACCAGTGCCAGTGACAAGGGGTACAGCCAGCTGGCACAGGACGGGCCATGGGCATCCACTGTGTCTGGAAGTGGCCTGGAGCCTGGCAAGACCTGGAAGGCAGGGGGAAGGGGCTTGGGGGCCAGGGACTGGGAGTCCCCTGGGGTAGTCCCTTGGGATGGTTCCACCCCTAGTTTGGTTTCCAAAGGGGGAGGAGAAGCTAAGACCAACCCCCAACCTACACCCGCCTCCACCATGTCTGTCACTCAAATGGCTTCCCCTTCTCTCATCCGCGTTCCCAAGGGACTCACACGTCCACCCCCAGGGTTACCCTCCCCCTGCCCCAGAACCCCTCACTCAGCCCTGCTCTTCCTCCTCCCCTTCCTTCCTGACCACCCTCAGACTAACTACCTGGATGGAGCCAAGGTGAACTTAGAGAAAATCCTCATCAAAGACTGTGTACCCCGCAGGAGGGCCCTGAGCTTCCTCCCTCTAAGGCCCAGGCCACGGTCACACAGCCAAGCTTCCTGCATGGCCCTGTCCCTTCTCATGCCTCACAGGAGAGTTGGGCCCCTGGGGCACGGGAGAGGGTCTCTGGCGCTTCCAAAGGCACATTCCCATGATGTGCCGGGGTGCGGGTGCTCAGGACCAGGGGAATCTAGGTCCCTTCAGATTTTCCCCCTACTTCTTCCTAACATCCCCTCCTTCCAGAAGCAGCCTGGCCTCAAAATTGGGGATGGGACCGCATCTTACCTGATCGCCTTGGCAGAGCTGGGAGTCCGAGTGGGGGGATGGGGAGTCTCCTGTGCTCCCCAGGGGCTTAGTCTTGTGGCAACAACCCAACTCTGGAGCGGGTTCCCCCTTCATTCCCCCACTACCTGCTGGGAAGACAGGTCAGTCACAGGTGAGCAGTGAAGGTCCTCCAAATAAGAGCCTGTCTTCGAGGACTGGCTCTCCCAGGAAACCACTGTGTGACATTGAGTCAGTCACTGCCCCTCCTGGCCTCAGTTTCCCCATCTGCAAACTGGGAGGGTTGGACTGGCTGATGTGAAAGGACTGTCTCAGCGATGACATGAAAGCCAATGATGCTTTCCTGGTAGGGGCAAGAAGAGGATTGAATGGAGACTGGCCAATCAGAGGCAAAGAGCACAGCTGGCCTGAATCCCATCCCTGGGGAAGAGAGGAGAGAGGAAGGTCCTCATGGAGGTACTTCCAGGTAAGCTCAGAGATCTGAGGAAACATTCCAGACCTCCTCAGGGCCACAGGGAATTGAGAAGCTATTCCAAGACTCTACCAAACACAGGCTCCTCACTGAGGGGCGCCCCTGTCCCCCAGCTCATCCACACAACTTTTCTGGGCCTCTGAGGAAGCCCCAATGTCCTGCCACTCGGCTAGCGCCTCACTTCTCTGCTGCTTTCACTGAGGCCCGCGCAGCCCAGGGACCATGCAGCTCGGCAAATGTCCCGAGGCCCTTCCCTTCCCCCCCCCGTAACCCTCCTTAACCCCCAGTGCCCCTCGGAGCCTGGCACCCTCACGCGGGTGTCTCATTCCTCCAAAACCCGGTCTCCTCTCCCTCTTCCCTGACTCCTCCCAACCTGCCCCGGGTCTCAGAACACCCTAGAAGGAGAGGCGGCCTGGGTGAGGCTCTTCACCTGGCTCGGCAGAAGTCCCCTCTGGCTGGGGAAGGAAGCAGGTGGGCAGGTGGGCCGCCAGCCTCTGTCTGTGTTTACGGCCCCCGTGGGTGTGAGAGGTGACAGGAAGGCGCTACATTTGAAGTTGCCACAAATAGGAAGGGGGGGCAGGCAGGCAGGCGGGGGCCCTATGGGACCTGACAAGGGCAAGCCGCCCACCTGCCTTTACCTACCTGAGACAACACTGCCAGAGCTTGGGGCCACAGTAAACGGGAGCTACTGGGATTTCAGTGTGCGGGCTGGGATGGAGTGGGGTGTGGTTAACTCTGGTTCTCAGAGAACTCAGATGGCTGAGCAGGAGGGGGACAGAGCAGGGCTCAGAGGCTGGAGCTGGGGTCCTTCCAGGGATGCAGGCCCAACGGGGACAGAGACGGGCAATGATGTTGAGAGGGAAGACAGTGACGGTGGTGGCAGGGACAGAAACAGGCAGAGACAAGAGCAGGCAACGTAGGGTGAGGCAGGGGAGAAAGCAGGAATCCGATCTCACACAGCAGGCGCCTAGGAGGCAACGAGTACATCTTCCTCCTCTTTGTCCCATCTCTGATTTCTCGGTTCTGGGGAATCCTTTCTCTAATTTAGATAGAATGCTGAGGGCCCCGCCCCCACCGGCAAGAGATAATTCAAAGACACAGCAAAATGCTTGTAAGGCATGACTAGATATCAAAAGGGAGACCCTTTAGGCCAGAAACAGCTTTAGGCTGAGCAATTTCATCGTTCCTGTGAGCAGAAGGTGCATCACCCCCTGGCCTCACACAAATTCTGCCCGGTTGGTGTGTCCGCAGTGTCTGGCCCAGTGTGGCAGCCCCATCCAGGCCTCAAACTCCACCTGGCCATGCCACCCAGGTGGCATGGAATGCACAGGGACATCTCGAACTCTCCATTGTAGGCAAGGGACATATTACTCTGCCAGCTCAGCCCCTGGTCAGTACTCACTTCCACTCTGGCCCCCGTTGCTTCCTGTCATAATCACTTGCCCATAAAACTGACCCCTACGTGTCTGTGTGTATCTCAAGGTCAGGGACCACTCTTTACTCATTCTTGTTTCCCATGTAGATATTTGCCAGGTTTTTTGGATGCCCAGCATCTGGAACTTTCTCCCACATGAGTCTGGAGGGAGGCAGAAGGCACATTCCACTATAAAAGCCAAAATGGCCGCATGCTGAATTCCTACCTCCTTGCTCCAGCGCGTGGTGCGGGCACATGGCATGGACCAGACCGACCAGATGTGCCCATCCAGACT
Organism: Aethalodelphis obliquidens; assembly: GCF_003676395.1. Lineage (NCBI taxonomy): Eukaryota > Metazoa > Chordata > Mammalia > Artiodactyla > Delphinidae > Aethalodelphis > Aethalodelphis obliquidens. The sequence goes on along the minus strand of NW_020837953.1, from coordinate 32,324,630 downwards.
GTGATCAGAAGCCAGTGGCCCTGGGGCTTCCCTGCTGGTGCAGTGGTTAAGAATCCGCCTGCCAATGCAGGGGACATGAGTTCGAGCCCTGGTCAGAGAAGATCCCACATGCCGTGGAGCAACTAAGCCCGAGCACCACAACTACTGAGCCTACGCTCTAGAGCCTGCAAGCCATGACTACTGAGCCTGTGTGCCACAACTACTGAAGCCCGCCCGCCTAGAGCCCGTGCTCTGCAACAAGAGAAGCCACTGCAATGGGAAGCCCGCGCACCGCAACGAAGAGTAGCCCCCACTCGCCGCAACTAGAGAAAGCCCGCGCACAGCAACAAAGACCCAGTGCAGCCAAAAATAAACTAAATAAATAAAAAAATTTGTTTTAATTAAAGAAAAAGGAAAAGAAGCCAGTGGCCTTGAGGTGGCAGGTCGGTGGAGCCCACTCTGTACGTAGATGGTGATGCCCCAGCCTCCAGGACAGCAGAGGGAAGAAAGGGGTTCAGAGGGTGTCACCAGTCCTCTCAGGGCTGGTACTGGGGGTGTGGTCCTGGCCCTGCTTTCCAAGCCTGGCTCTGCAGCCTTCCCAAACCTTCTCTGAGCTTCCCCAGCATCTTTTTTTCTTTTGCGGTACGCGGGCCTCTCACTGCTGTGGCCTCTCCCGTTGTGGAGCACAGGCTCCGCATGCGCAGGCTCAGCGGCCATGGCTCATGGGCCCAGCCGCTCCGCGGCATGTGGGATCTTCCCATACCGGGGCACGAACCCGTGTCCCCTGCATCGACAGGCGGACTCTCAACCACTGCACCACCAGGGAAGCCCCCTCAGCATCTTTTAAGTGAATTCTTCCTTTCACTCTCTCTTCTTCTTTTTTTTTTCCTTTGCCCACACTGCGTGGTTTGTGTTCCTTGACCAGGGATTGAACCTGGGCTCTCAGCAGTGAGAGCACAGAATCCTAACTAGTGGACCAACAGGGAATTCCCTCCTTCTCTCCTTAAATCCTCCTGAAATGGTTTCTGTAGGTTACAACCAAGAATCCTGCACTATACATGTCCAGAATAGATGAAGCACCAGGCTCAGGTTGGAATACTCTGAGGGTTAGAGTAGATAGCTACCTTTACGGTTACTATGTGCCTGGCACTGTGCTAGGGGCTTCGTAAACATTATCTTATTTAATCTTCACAATAAGCCTGTGCAGTTGGTTTTATTATCCCCATGATGACAGAACAGAAGCTCAGAGAGAGTAAGCAACTCACTCAGAGTCACACAGCAAATAGCCAAGAGCTCTCTAGTGCCAACCCTCAGATTCCACTGTCTCTTGGCAATGTCAGCCCACCCCCAGTGCCACCCCCACTGCTTCATTTGTGCCCCCCATACTCTCTTCCGAAGTGCCATTCCCAAGGCCCAGACCACCCTCCCCATCCTCTCCCCCAACCAACCCTGCACATACCAGTTGCCCTCTCAGCATCCTTCAGATTAGCGGGCAGCCCTTCCCATGGCACTCCTTGCCATCTTGGTCAACCAGAACTCCACTCCCCAAAGCTGGAGCCCTCCCAGCCTCCCAGGACACAGCCTGCCTCCCCTCCAGCCTTGCCTGGAATCTAAGGGTGCAAGAGCCTCACTGGGTACCTGTGGAAGGCCCCACCCACATCTCGAAGGCGGATTCACACACACCTTTGGCTTCCATCTGCCAACTCCGCCCCCTCCTGGCATCACACTCTGCTTCCAGCTCACAGAAAAGTGTACAACCTCTTGGTTAGGAACAAAAAGGAAAATGGCCTTGGAGATTTCCAAATCTCCAATCCCTGAAAGACCTGGTTAGGAGTGTCCCAGGAGGAGGGCTGGGGACACAATCCCTCAAGTTCCCACTGGAAACAGCCTCTACCTGCCAATCCCTTCCTTGCTCCTTTCTCTTGGGCCTTGCCAGGTCCTCTGTCTTGTCAGCCTCCAGGTCCACTGTGATGTCACCAGCTTAACTGTGATGTCACCATGTCCCACATCCCCCTGAGGGGTAGCACAAGGGGTAGGACCATGGTCTCCTGGGAAACCTGGACCAATGCCTGGACCCAGATGAGAGACCCAGGCCAAGGCAAGTCCTTGGAGACCAGAGGGGGCTTGAGAAATGATTGTGGAGGGGAAGCAGGGTTGAGGAGCCTTCAGTGCTGAGCGGAAAACACAAGGGAGGCCTCAGAAAAGAATCAGCGTCTGGAGCAGAAAGGCGGGAGGGGTGGACAGGGGTCCTCAGGCTCCTGGCTCACTGTGCAGTTGCTTTCTTCATCTTTCTGTTAATTACAAAATAATACAGATGAGTGGTCAACGATTCAAGCAACATAGAATATAAAGACAAAAAATGGAAGCTCCCCTCCTTCATGGTTTCCCAGTGGTGAGTGTGAATTGTTTGGTGTTCATCCTTCCAGACATTTATCCATGAACGTACAAACAAGTAAATGGACTTTAAAATTTTGTTTTTATACACAAATGAATTATGTGATAGTACTGTTCTGAAGCTCTTTCTATCAACAACCTACTGTGGCCATCATTTCATGCCAGAATGTACACATCATTTGCCTCCTGTTTTTTTCCTGACCGTATAGTGTTCCATTGCAGAGGACCACCTATATGTCCTCTGATGGACATAATATGTAGCATTTCTCTGTTGGTGCACTCCAATTTTTCCCTGTTCCACACAAGGCTGGAAAGGATCTCCATGCAGAGGTAATATGCAGAGTGTTTAAGAATATTAGCTCTCAGACACAGAAAAACAAATATTATATGTTATCACTTATATGTGGAATCTAAAAATAATACAAACGAACTTATTTACAAAACAGAAACAGACTCACAGACATAGAAAACAAACTTACGGTTAGGAAACGTGAAAGAGGAGGGGGAGGGATAAATTAGGAGCATAGGATTAAAAGATACACACCACTATATATAAAATAGATAAACAAGGATTTACCATATAGCACAGGGAACTGTATTCAATATCTTGTAATAACCTATAATGGAAAAGAATTGGAATAAATATATATATATATATATATTTTTTTTTTTAAAGAATGTTAACTCTGCTGGATTTAATCCCAGCTCTGTGACGTTAGGGCAAGTCACTTAACCTCTGTCCCTCTTTCCTCATCTGTCAAATGGGGATAATAATAGCACTTGCCTCACAGCGTTCTTTCAATGATTCCTCAAGATAATTTATGTAAAGCCCTGAGGACAGTGCCGGGCCCAATGCAAGCACTTGACAAATGTGGGTTACTGTTAATATTGTATATCAATCTTTGCCTAGTTAGGCAAGTATCTGCAAGTCAGCTTCCTAAAAGCTGATGATGAATGTTCCTGGCTCACTTCGGAAGACCAGAATTTGGGCAGCACACTTGGAGACATGAACTACATTCAGTTTTATTGCTTTATTCATTAAGCCCTGGTTGGAGACCATTGCTCTCCTCCAATGCAGTCTTGCCCTCACACCAGTCCACATACCACAGCAACAGTAGCTCCTGGCATTCGAGCCCTCCCCATGTGCCTGCAAAGTGCCTGCAAAGCACTTTGATCAGCTTTATCTAACTCCATCAACACAATGGTAAGATGCATGTTATTATTTCTGTTTTACAGACAAGAAAACTGAAACTCAGAGAAGGAAAGTGACTGGCCCAAGATCACGTGACCCAAGTTGGGGCTGCGATGTCCCAGAAGAGAAGGAGACCTCAGGGAAGAATTCCTGGGGCAATTCAGGGGCACCTATGAACAGACAAAAAGGGCCACAAATGTGGTGCAGTAGAGTCTGGATTCCCTCCAGAGGCCAAAGGACCCTCGGAAAAGTAAAGATGGATGGAGACCCAAGTAAAGGACTGGGGAAATGTGCTGCAGAATTAGCATCTGGCACTGTGCAAGTTCCCCAAGAACCTGTCATTCATTCATTCACTCACATATTCATTCACATATTTATTAATTGTGAACTATGCATCAGGCATTGGACTAGTTGCTGGGAATAAAGCCCATAGGAACATGACACAGACCTTGCAATTTACAGCCCACTTATCAGAAAGCTTGCAGGATGTTGCTGAAATAAAAAGTTGTATGCAACTGTCAAAGCTTATTATCATTAAACAGTTTGGGAAGCAAAGTAGAGCCAGGAGTGTTGGGCTAGCTTGTGCAGTACAAAGAGAAACACAGTGGAACCACAAGCAAAAGCCCCACTTCCTCTTCAAAATCCTCAAAAACTTCTTCAGTCCATAACCACTGCCACCTCCCACCTTGAGGTCAGTCAGCTGAGCTCCTGGCTGGCTCAGTGCCGGGGTCCTGGAACTCTGTTGCATGCATAATTTTGAGGGGGCACCAGATCAGCCAGGTCAGGAGGGGGGTCTGGGACCATCATTGCTTCAGAGGGTTAAGCAGCTCTGTGACTCTGACAGGGTTGAGGGTGGAGAGCTCAGCCCAGTCCACAGTGCACTCACCTGCCCCCGCTCTGTTGTTGGCACCTCCCTCCCTCTGCCTGACACCCACTTATCTCATCTCCCGAGACAGCCCAGCTGTCAGTCAGATGCAAAGAGTTGGCCTTTGGCTTCACACCCCAGGGCGGGGAGATCCTGAGATAGGGCTCATCAGCTCTCACATTTGCAGAAAGGGCCTCAAGATTCTTGCATCTTCCCCTGCACCCACCCGTAAACTTCCAGTCCTTCTGTGGACAAAACTGTAGATATATCTTCAAATGACATCTGAGATCATCCCACCCATCCCCTTATCTCAACCATTTCAAGAGGATAGGAGACAAAAAGAGGTCACACAGCTGAGATTCAAATCCAGTAGTGCTAATATACTCTTAACCACCATATAGCACTGCCTACCATATACACGGATGTCCTATCCAGCCTTGTGTGAAACAGAGAAAAATTGAAGTCTACCTATATGCCCACCATTAGAAGAATTGTACCTATTATGTACATACATGCAATGGAATACTATGCAGCCAGCAAAAAGCAAAGGGTAAATCTACTAAGTGCCTCCTGTGTGGTAAACCTCTTTATAGTCATCTCATTTAATCCTCCTTGAAATCTTCCAAGGTAAGAACTCTAATGTCTCCATTTTATAGACAAGCAAACAAAGATTCAACAAGGGTAAACCAGGTAGCATCCACTCAAATACCTACAGTGGCCATGCAGTTAACAAAGAGTGGTCCAGGAATAAGTATGATGCAAATGGTACCTGACACACAGCCTTGGTGTCAGGATTAACAAGGAAAGGTGGAGACTGAGGTAAACCAGAGAGCTTAGGCCATTCATCATGACTCAGCATATTAGAGGCCAGTGCTGCCAAAGGCTCTGACTTTTCTAGAGAATCTGAAAATCAGGATTCTTATGTGAAATCTCTAGATTTTTTTTTTAAAAGTTGGTTCAAGTGTTTTAAAATAATGGGCCCACCAATCAGAACAGATCTGTGTGTCAGATTCAGCTGCCTCTGTCCAAGGTCCCAGAGCCCTAGCTCTTTCCTGTCTCCAAAGGATATGACCCACATTCCATCAAACATTCAAAGAATATCAATTCTTGACAAAATCTCCTAAAAAATAGAAAAGGAGGGAACACTTCCCAACTTGTTGTATGAGGCTAATATTACCCTGATACCAAAACCAAAGACGTCGCAACTACAGAGAAATATCTCTTATGGATATATATGCAAACATCACAACAAAATATAAGCAAACAGAATCCAGCACCACAAGAGAATGATTGTACACCATGACCAAGTAAGATTTATACCAGAAGTGGTTTGACATCCAAAAATTGATTAATGTAACACACTATATCGATAAAATAAAGGATAAAAACCACACAATCATCTCAGTAGACGCAAAGAAAGCACTTGACAAAATCCAACACTCTTTCATGATAAAAACACTCACTCAACTAGGAATAAGGGACTTCCCCATCCCAACAAAGAACGTCTACAAAAAGCAAGTGACCGACATTACACTTAATGGTGAAAGTCTTGTTGCTTTCCCTCTCAGATCAGGAACAAGACAAGGATGTCTACTCTCACGACTTCTATTCAACATTGTCCTGGAGGCCCTAGCCAGGGCAATTTTAGGCAAGAAAAAGAAGTAAAAGTCATCCAGATTAGAAAGAAAAAGTAAAACTATTTCTATACACACATGACATGATCTTATATATAGAAAATCCTAAGGAATCCACAAAAACGTATTGGAATTAGTAAATGAGTTCAGCAAGGTTGCAGAACACAAGATCAACCAATGGTGCTGAGAAAACTGGATATCTGTGTGCACACAAAATTCTCACACTGTGTACAAAACTGACTCAGAATGAGTTATAGACCTAAAGATAAGAGCTAAAACCATAAAATTCTTGGAAGAAAATCTAGGAACAAATCTTCGCGACCTTGGTTAGTCAAAGCCTTCTTAGATACAACATCAAAAACATAGGCCAAAAAATGGGAAAGAAAGGTAAATTAGACTTTAAAACTTGTGTGCTTTAAAGGATTCCATCAAGAAATGAAAAGGCTAGGATGGCTGTAATTTAAAAAAAGAAGTGTTGGCAAAGTTGTAGAGAAATTGGAACACTCATCCATTGTTGATAGGGATACAAAATGGTTCAGCTGCTGTGGAAAACAGTTTCGTGATTCCTCAAAAAGTTACAGAATTACCATATGAGCCGGGAATCTCACTCCTAGCCATATACCAAAAGAATTGAAAACAGGTATTCAAGCAAGTACATGTACACGCATGTTCATAGTAGCACTGTTAATGGTAGCTAAAAGGTAGAAATAGTCCAAATGTCCATCAACAGATGAATGGATAAATAAATTATATATATATATATATATATAATATATATATATGCAATGGAATATTATACAATGTGGATGAACCTCCAAACCACTATGCTAAGTGAAAGAAATCAGACACAAAAGGTCACATATTATATGATTCCATTTATATGAATGTCTAGAATAGATAAATTCATAGAGATAGCAGATTGGTCATTGCCAGGGGCTGAGGGGAAGAGGGAATGAAGAGAAATTGCTTAAAGGGTAAGGGATTTTACTTGGGAGTTATGGAAGTCTTTTGGAACTAGATACAGGTGGTGGTTGTACAGCGTTCTGATGACAGTGAATTGTTCACTTTAAAATGGTTAATTTTGGGCTTCCCTGGTGGTGCAGTGGTTGAGAGTCTGCCTGCTGATGCAGGGGACGCGGGTTCATGCCCCGGTCCGGGAATATCCCACATGCCGCGGAGCGGCTAAGCCTGTGAGCCATGGCCGCTGGGCCTGCGCATCTGGAGCCTGTGCTCCACAACGGGAGAGGCCACAGCAGTGAGAGGCCCGCATACGGCAAAAAAAAAAAAAAGGTTAATTTTATGTTACGTGAATTTTACCTTAATAAATTATTTTTTAAAGAAGAAAGTGAAAAAACAACTCGCAGAATGGGAGAAAATATTTTCAAAGCATTTATCTGATAAGGAACTTGTATCCAGAATATATAAACAACTCTTACAACTCAATAATAAAGAACAAATAACCAAATCAAAAAATTGGCAAAGGGTATGAACAGACATTTCTCCAAAGAAGACATATAAATGGACAATAAACATATAAAAATTCTCAACAACAGCAAAAAAAGCTCAACATTAAAAGTCATTAGAGAAATGCAAATCAAAACCACAATGAATTACTATTTCACACCCACTAGGATGGTTATAATTTTTTTAAAAATATGATAAAAGACAAGTGTTGGTAACAATATGGAGAAATTGGAACCCTTATACGTTGTGGGCAGGAAAGCAAAATGCTGCAGCCACTGTGGAAAATAATTTGGTGGTTCTTCAAAAATTTGAACAGTTACCGTGTGACTCAGCAATTCTATTCTTAGATAATATATACTCCAGAGAATTGAAAACATATGCTCATATAAAAACTTTTATATGAATGTTCATAACAGCTTTAGTTGCGATAGCTGAAAAGTGGAAACAACACATAAATCTAATATACTTCAATTTAAAAAAAAAAGAAACAACCCAAATGTCCATCAGTTGATGAATGGATAAACAAAATGTGGTATATTCATACAATGGGATAGTCTTCATCTATAAAAATGAAGTACTAATACACGCTACAATGTAAACATTAAAAACATGATGTTAAATGAAAGAAGCCAGTCACAAAGATGATATATTGTATGATTCCATTTATATGAAATGTCCAGAATAGGCAAATATACGGAGACAGAAATTTGATTAGTGGTTGCCTAGAGCTGGGGGTTGGGTGGGGGAAATTGGGAGTGTCTGCTTTTAGTGTGATGAAGATATTCTAAAACAGGTCATGGTTGGCCTTCCCTGGTGGCACAGTGGTTAAGAATCCGCCTGCCAATGCAGGGGACATGGGTTCGATCCCTGGTGCTGGAAGATCCTACATGCTGTGGAGCAACCAAGCCCATGCACCACGACTGTTGAGTCTGTGCTCTAGAGCCCATGAGCCACAACTACTGAGCCTACATGCTGCAACTACTGAAGCCCACGTGCCTAGAGCCGGTGCTCCGCAACAAAAGAAGCCACCACAATGAGGGGCCTGTGCACCGCAACGAAGAGTAGCCCCGCTCGCTGCAACTGGAGAAGGCCCGCACGCAGCAATGAAGATCCAACACAGTCAAAAATAAATAAATAAAATAAATAAATTTAGAAAAATTTAAAAATAAAATAGGACATGGTTAAAAAATAATATGATCATGGTGGTTGCACAACTCTGAATATACTAAAAACCACTGAATTGCCCACTTTAAATGGATGAATAGTATGGTATACACTGTATTATATATTAAAGCTCTTAAAAAGAGAGAGATAAGTATATTCTTGCCACCTTCTCTTTTTTTTTGTTTTGCGGTATGCGGGCTTCTCACTGTTGTGGCCTCTCCTGTTGTGGAGCACAGGCTCCGGACGCGCAGGCTCAGCGGCCATGGCTCACGGGCCCAGCCGCTCAGCGGCATGTGGGATCTTCCTGGACCGGGGCACGAACCCGTGTCCCCTGCATGAGCAGGCGGACTCTCAACCACTGCGCCACCAGGGAAGCCCCTATTCTTGCTTTCTTAACACTAGAATGCCTTCCTGGGGTTTCCATAAATGCCTCCTGCTAGAATGGGAGCTCCATGAAATGAGGGCTCTAGTGAAGTATCCATCAAAACCTACATGTCATTTCTCCAGAGAAGACATACAGATGGCCAACAAACACATGAAAAGATGCTCAACACCACTAATTATTAGAGAAATGCAAATCAAAACTACAATGACAGGGCTTCCCTGGTGCGCAGTGGTTGAGAGTCCGCCTGCTGATGCAGGGGACACGGGTTCGTGCCCCGGTCTGGGGAGATCCCACGTGCCGCCGAGCGGCTGGGCCTGTGATCCATGGCTGCTGAGCCTGCGCGTCCGGAGCCTGTGCTCCGCAACGGGATAGGGCACAGCAGTGAGAGGCCCGTGTACCGCAAAATAAAGAAAGAAATAAATAAAAATCTACAAACAGTAAATGCTGGAGAGGGTGTGGATAAAAGGGAACCCTCCTACACTGTTGGTGGGAATGTAAATTGATACAGCCACTATGGAGAACAGTATGGAGGTTCCTTAAAAAACTAAAAAAAATAGAACTACCATATGACCCAACAATCACACTACTGGGCATATACCCAGAGGAAACCATAATTCAAAAAAACACATGCACCCCAATGTCCATAGCAGCACTATTTACAATAGCCAGGACATGGAAGCAATGTCCGTCAACAGATGAATGGATAAAGAAGATGTGGTACATATATACAATGGAATATTACTCAGCCATAAAAAGGAATGAAATTGGGTCATTTGTAGAGACCTGGATGGATCTAGAGAGTGTCATACAGAGTGAAGTAAGTCAGAAAAAGAAAAGCAAATATCATATAGTAACGTATATATGTGGAATCTAGGGACTTGCCTGGTGGCGCAGTGGTTAAGAATCTGCCTGCCTATTACTCAGCCATAAAAAGAAACGAAATTGAGCTATTTGTAATGAGGTGGATAGACCTAGAGTCTGTCATACAGAGTGAAGTAAGTCAGAAAGAAAAAGACAAATACCGTATGCTAACACATATATATGGAATTTAAGAAAAAAAATGTCATGAAGAACCTAGGGGTAAGGCAGGAATAAAGACGCAGACCTACTAGAGAACAGACTTGAGGTTATGGGGAGGGGGAAGGGTGAGCTGTGACAGGGCGAGAGAGAGTCATGGACATATACACACTAACAAACGTAGTAAGGTAGATAGCTAGTGGGAAGCAGCCGCATGGCCCAGGGATATTGGCTCGGTGCTTTGTGACAGCCTGGAGGGGTGGGATAGGGAGGGTGGGAGGGAGGGAGACGCAAGAGGGAAGACATATGGGAACATATGTATATGTATAACTGATTCACTTTGTTATAAAGCAGAAACTAACACACCATTGTAAAGCAATTATAGCCCAATAAAGATGTTAAAAAAAAAAAAAAAAAAAGAATCTGCCTGCCAATGCAGGGGACATGGGTTCAAGCCCTGGTCCTGGAATATCCCACATGCCACAGAGGAAATAAGCCCGTGCGCCACAACTACTGAGCTTGCGCTCTAGAGCCCGCGAGCCACAACTACTGAAGCCCGTGCACCTAGAGCCCGTGATCTACAAGAGAAGCCACCTCAAGTGAGAAGCCCGCACACCGCAATGAAGAGTAGCTCCCGCTCGCAGCAACGAAGACCCAACACAGCCAAAAATAAATAAATAAATATTTTTTAAAAATAGCATATATGCGGAATCTAGAAAAATGGTATAGTGATATTATATGCAAAGCAGAAATAGAGACACAGACGTAGAGAACAAATGTATGGATACGAAGGGGGAAAGGGATGGGGTGAGAGGAACTGGGAGACTGGGATTGATATTTTTGATACTATGTATAAAATAGACAACTGATGGGAACGTACTGTATAGCACAGGAAACTCTACCGAATGCACTACGGTAGCCTAAATGGGAGGGAAGTCCAAAAGGGAAGGGTTATCTGTATGTGTATGGCTGATTCATTTTGTTGTGCAGTGGAGGCTAACACAACATTGTAAAGCAACCATACTTCAATAAAAATTCAAAAAAAACCCCAACAGACCCTGTATGTCAGGCTCCCCACACCTTCAACTTAATGGTATGTGAACAGGAGCAGGCCCAAAGCAGAGTATTTCCACACACAAGCTCTGCTTTGGCAGAAATGGTGATGGACATGGCGGCTTGGCACTCAACATCCCTTGCTCCCTCCTAGCATGCCTTCCTGTACTGCACAGGAGGAACGTGAAAAAACTACATTTCCCTAACTCCCTTGCAGCTAGGACACTGATTATGAATATGGTTGTGCTAATCCAGACACATTTGGATGAGATTTGGAAGGTGAAAGTGAAGAAGTCAAAGGCTCTAGGTCAGCCTTTTTTACAACAGTATCAGCAGCAGGACCAGAGTCAAAGTTTGGAGCATCTTTTGTTTTCTTTTTCCTTGAGGATCTGGCATAGGTCTGGAGACAGCCCTTACAGAGTCTCCACCTTTCTGAGTGAAGCAAAGGGAGCAGCTCCCCAGCCTGGTCAGTTCCGTAAAGTTGTTCTGGAGTTACTCCTGGAGGCCTAGTCTAGAACCAGCTCCCAGTCCCTTCTTGTTATTTTGGAAGATTTAATGCCCTGTATGACACCCCTTTCCAATTGGCAATAGCAGTTTATTTATTTATTTATTTAAACCATCATATGCTTTTTTTAAAAAATAAATTTATTTATTTTTGGCTTCTTTGCTTCTTCGTTGCTGCGCGCGGGCTTTCTCTAGTTGCGGCGAGCGGGGCCTACTCTTTATTGTGGTGTGCAGGCTTCTCATTCCAGTGGCTTCTCTTGTTGCAGAGCACAGGCTCTAGGTGCACGGGGTTCAGTAGTTGTGGCATGCGGGCTCAGTAGTTGTGGCTTGTGGGCTCTAGAGGGCAGGCTCAGTAGTTGAGGCGCATGGGCTTTGTTGCTCCGTGGCACGTGGGATCTTCCCGGACCAGGGATCGAACCTGTGTCCCCTGCATTGGCAGGCGGATTCTTAACCATTGCACCGCCAGGAAAGTCCCAATAGCAGTTTATTTATTTGCAGCTTAGCCTTAAGGAATACCCCGGCTTCACCCATGTTGTCTTGTATGAAGACATGTAATCATTCTGAGCCTCTGTATCCTCATCTTTAGAATGGAAGTAAGAATACCCCACTGAGGATTAAATATGAAGTATTTTAAGCTAGCATACTACTTGACAACAGTTTCATGAACTGAAGCTCTCTGGTTCAGTTCAGGGGTCCTCGTAGCTTGGACTCCTGTGAGGTAACAAACAGACTCAGGCTACACCCTCCTTCCTCCCAGAAGTTCACCCCTACATTTCCTATCTCTGCATCCTTAAAACTCAGAGCCAAGTGGTGTAGGTCCCGTTGTGTCAGGTATGAGAGAGTAGGGCAGGGGAGAGACCACCAGATTGGGGCTTGGACCGTCTAGGTGCCAGTAGCCCTCTTTTACAGATGAGAAGACTGACATTTAGGGAAGATAAAGGACTTGCTTAAGATCAACAAGCCACAGAGGCAGAGAATGGATCTGAAGGCACTTTTGTCCGACAGCAGAGTGAGGCCTTTGTGCAGCACACTACACAGACCTGTTACTTTTGGCACGTGATCCACTCCCCACTCTGTTTGAGGAAAGGAGGTGGCAACCTCATTTCAATGAGAAATTACCTCGAGAGACGGCCCCCTGTGGGCAAGGACACGACTCCAGGAAACTGGGGCAATTTGGGTACCACGAAGAGCATTCAGGAGGCAGCAGGTCCTTCGCTAGGATCTAGTTGAGATGACAACTCTAAGTGCTCACCCAAGGAGTCAGGAGAGAAAGATCTAGTCACTCGGCTGACGTCGACCTAAAACGTGCTATGTGTGAAGTGCCACGGTGGCTGTGGGAGCGTATGCTGTAGCAGGGAGCCCAGGCAGGGTCTGTTAGTTGCCTGCCCATCAGCAGGCCTCAGACCTTCCCAAGGACACCGTTCCCAGGGCCCCAGGACTTTCACACCTTCAGAGAGGGCCCCCAACCCCCATCCCGCCAACTGCCCACCTTTAAGGTTCAGTGGGCAACTTCCGCCTCTAAGGCCGGACCCCAGTTCAGCAACCTATCCCACCTCTGAGGGTCTGCAGCCCTCACTTCAGGCAGACCGCTCCTCAGGGACACAACAAATCCTGCCCTGTGTCATGATTACAGTGGGAAGAATAGGGGGTCTGGGCTGACCTCAAACCTACATCAGTCCCACTGTACTTGTGTGGCCTTGGCCTGTTACTGAGCTTCTATGAACCTCTTTCTTCACCTGTAAAACAAGGTTACTAATACCTACTTTGCTGGAGAGGTAAAGAGAGGTAAGCATGTACTGGGGCTCCTATTCAGTAGATGGTCGTTCCTTCCTCCTGGCCCCTCTCCTGCTATTTCCTTTCAGATTACACCATCCTTCAGGGCAGAGGCAGGACCTTATTATCTCTTTATCCACAGCCACACCCGCACCCAGATGTTGCCTGACAAAACCTGTTAAATGAGTCAACAACTAGAAGCTTATGGTCTACACCACTCCATTTGTTTCATTCATTCGTTTGTTGAACAAAAGTGTCTTGAGTCTTAACCAGGTGCCAAGCCCTGTGCTTGGTGCCGAGGATACAAAACCCGAGGGGCCCACAGGCTATGATAAAACAGACATGTGTGATATTATAGTCCAGTGTGATCACTGAGCTGGGGGCATCCAGTGGGGAATGTCTAACCTGGGCAGGTGGGGACAAAGTTGTCAGGGGAAGTTTCCTGGAGGAGGTGGGGCCTTGTCTGACTTCATTTAGTATCTGTGTCTCTCCAGCCATTAGAATGGAAGTACCATGGAGGCAGAGATTTTTGTTTTGTTCCCTGCTGTGTCCCCAGCACCTGAAAGACTACCTGGTACCTAGCAGGTGCTTGATCAGTACATGTGAATGAATGCATGAAACAGGCAAAGAAGAAGAGTTTTGCTCGGAGGCTTGGAGGCAGGAGACTGCTTGGCTCCTCTGGGCTCCTGCATCACTTGCTCTTTTTTCAAGGGACACCATAACCCCATACAGGGCTCTGCTCCTCTCAAAGGCTCTCATATCCCTGTGTCCATTTCACAATAGCCCAGTGAGGTGAGCAGGGCAGATACAACTCTCCCTACTCACCGATGGGGAAACTGATCTTTGGAGAGAAAAAGTGATTGGCTCACGGTCCCATGGCAAATTGGTGGCCTTGCTGAGAGGAGAACTCAGGTCTCCTGGCTCTGAAACCTGGCTCTAACCTGCTTCCCCGAGGGCAGGACTCAGTGCAAGCTGCGGTGCTCAGCTGAGCTCGGTGTCGCAACCTTCAAACCCAGAGAGGGGACCTCAGCAGGCAGTAGAGGAAGATCATGGTCCTGAGAATGGAGACGGTATAATAATAGTAATGATGAAGAGGAGGAGGAGAAGTAGAACTTTTCTATTGTTATGATACATTTTGTTTTAGTAAGTTCAGTGCTAGACAACTATTCTTTCATTTATTCCTCACCGCAACCCTGTGAGGTGGGTATTCTTCCCCCTATTTAACAGATAAAAAACTGAGCTCAGAAAGGTTAATTAACTTGTTTGAGGCCATACAGCCAGTAAGTCGTAGAGTTGAATCATAAGCCAAGTCTGTTGAGCTTTTTACCATCTTTGCTCATCTACAAAGGGCAAAGGATATAGGACAGGTGTGATGCTATGATGCTGTATTCATGCTGGGGGCCAGGAGGACCTCAGAGCCCTGGCCAGGAGGCACTGCCAAGGTCAGACAGCTTTCTCCTGGCAGCAGAGTCTAGGGCTTTCGGTACCGGGAAGGCCCACGGTTCTGACACAGAGCTTCTCCTGCTGCCATAGCTGTCACACAACAGACACTTACAGATGCCTAGGTACCAAGCACAGCTGGGATGTAAATGTAACCAAAACACCCAGGCTTCCCCATTTATTGGGAATAAATGAGGGCATGTTAATAGAAACGACTTAAATTTCACTCCAACCCAACCTTGAAACCGCCCTCAATTATTTCTCCTGTGGCAGTTGAGTATTTTGGTGAACAGACCAAGACCCTAAAGTCAACCAGACTAAGTTCAAATCCTGTCTCTGCCACTCTAGCTTGCACCTTGAGCAAGTTCTGTGACATGCCTCTGTTTGTTTGCTTACCTACTTACAAAATAGGAATTGTAACAGACCGAGGTCTTGGGATGTTAGGAAGATGGTAGCAGACAGTGCATGGAAAGTTCTTAACCCAGCACCTCGCCCAGAGTAAGGGCAGGATGAATGGAGCTGCCAAGAGGATTTTTCTGAGAGGTTCTGGGGGCGGCTTGGTGGGCTCTCAATCATGCCACCTGAGGGATACTAGCAACTGCCTCCATGGTAAGCCAAGGATGCTGCCTCCGGAGCTCCTCCAGCACTGGGCCAGCAAGTCACTCTTAGGACGTGTTCTGCTCTCAGTGATGAGAAGGGTGTCCCACTCATGCCCCAGATCCCGCTTTGTCAGCAGAGGGTGAGGGAGCTGAAAAGGCACCTCTTGCTCTCCCATACATCAGAGCCCATCATGGTAGCAGCTCCTGGGACTCTGACAAATGGGCTTGTTGATCATCCAGACCCCGTGGCTCTGGCTCAGCATCACGGCCATTTCATTGCCCAGGGAACTCCTCAGCCCTCGCACCCGTGGGCCTCAGGGGTCCATGCCAGCCCCTAATGTCTGAACTTCAGCAGACTCCACACCTGCTTCTGGCCACACAAAATCTCCCAGACTGGGTAGAAAAGACTCCAATAAGTGATAATGATGAAAGCCTTTAAGAGACAAAGAGAGAAACTGTTGCAGGAGCACAGAGCAGGGAGTCTTTTTTTTTTCCTGTCTGGACCAGGGAAGGCAATCTCACTGTGTCACTAACGACTCAAAATGCTTCCATGGCTCCTCAGATCCCCAGTTTAGCCTATGAGGCCTTATCTGATACAGCCCCTGCCCAGGCCACCGCAAAGTGTATGTGACCTCACTTCATCCTGCATCTTTATTTCACAGAAAAAGAAATGAGGCTCAGAGATTTTAAATGATTTGCTCAAGGTCACAAAACAAGCTAGAATTTGAACCCAGACCCAACCCCAGAGCCTGTGCTCTAAGAACCACAGAGTCATTTTAAAAACTAAATGAGCAACTTGTAAAAACACTTTGGAAAGCATACAAGAGAAATTAAAGACACCATTTGAGTTAACTTGAAAATATTTTCCTCATCTTGATCAAAACCCTCAAGGAATCCAATGATAATATCACCTCTAGATTTGGTCACTCTTAAGACATCAAGGGAGACCAAAGGGGTCAACAAGAGGTGGCTTACAAAACTGAGTGTCCTCCTTTCTGGACAGGGTGGGCAGGCACAGATTCTGGAAGACTGTTCCCTGTGGATTATGGCAATACCAGACTCTGCTCTGCCCTCAGCCAGAAGGAGCTGTGTAAAGTCCATTGCCCGGAGCAGCATCAGGAGCTGAGAAGTTACGCTCATTCAAGACGGGTTCTGGCCAGCTCTTCCCAAAGTTTCCCATGGAACACTTATAAAGTAAGGATATTTTAGCAGAACACTACCAGGAGGTCATGACCTCCAGATTAAAGGAGACAGCCCAGTCTCTAACAAAACAGCAGAGGTGTCAAATTAACTGCTACAAGAAATGATCAAAAATTGATTCCTATTTTGAATAGACAGTAAGCACTGAGTATCACAGTCACAAGCTGAAATTATGAGACAAGTTGCAAGACATAGTAAAATGATCAAATGTCTTGACAGCAACTTAATATGTGGTTGGTGAATACATTCACATGGAAGCGAAAATATTTGTTGAAATGAAACAATGCATTTATGCATTGGAGATGAGTTCGTGAAACTCATAGGAATTCTTGACGTGTTCATTCAGGTCCTCCAAGAAGCAAATGTCAAGAGGGGATTAGATGTGGGAGAGATTTATTGGGGAAAGTACCTAAGAGGGAAAACGTGCAAGGAACCAGAGGAAGCTGGGAGAGCCAGCAGACCACAGTGCAGGTGAAATCCCCATGGAGGACAGAGGAAGGAGGGAAGGCTGGGCAGGAAACGTCTTAGACTGGAGTGCAATTCTAAGAAAGTTTCAGCAGAGCCAATGGGGAATCCTCAATGCAAAATTACCCATCACAGGACTCCCTTGCCTCCCAGGATGGCCCTACCTTCCTGTCCTTGTTGACTCAGTCACTGCCTGGGAGCCACCCACTGGAAGTGTGGCCCCAGAGATTCTGTGGTGAAGGATTCCGGCCATTATGGTTGGGGCACACATGACACTTGGGTATGGCATACCATTTATTAAAGGTGATAAGTATGTCACAGCAAGACCAATCATAGCAACGTGTTTGGTTTTTATTACGCAAGTATTTTTCCAGTACATTTTAAGAGAAATAAATATCACAAGCCTTAATTGTGTTTTCAGAATACTCCATGAAGTCTCAGGAAACATTTTGGAAAATTCTGGATTCCGTGAATTCCTGGCCAAGGGATAATCGGGATTGCGGAAAGAGGACACAGGACAGAGCTGGGAGATCTGGGTTCTAGCCTGATCCTGTCACTCACTTGCTGTTGGAGCTTCTTCAAGTCACTTCATTAGTTTCCACACCTTAAAATGGGTGCGAGGAAGAGGAGCTCCTACGTGTCCCTGGGAACCTGCTGTTCAGAGTCCCTTAAAGACAGACTCCTGGACAGAGGATTCTATAGCAAAGTGGCTGCTTTTGTGGCATTAAAACCTGCTGGTCATGTACCTGCACCTTGTGCCCCCATGGGCGTGCCATACAGGGACCTTGTTCCCCACCATCCTCTGCCCCTGGCTTCTCCTGAGCAGACTGGCTCAACTTCTGGTCTTGTGGTTTCCCTCTGTCAGCTGTCATAGCAACTGTGGGTGCTGGGAAGGGGGAGGCTCTGGGAGGAGCTGTGGTAGGCAGGGGGAAGGTGTCACCTTCCAAAATAACCCCCGAGGAGAGACTCGTGGCCACTTTGAAGCAGATTCTCATCACCACGCTGTTTCCAGGAAACCCCCAGAAGCTGAACAAAGGAGGGGCTTTTAAGAAATGAAGCCTGGTGCAAGATCCTTAGCCTTTCTGGACAGATGGGAGACAAGCCAAACATCTAGAAGTCCAACCAGATTTGGAGGAGGATCGGGGAGCAGAATTAGGAGGAGGGGGCAAGGTTAGTGGTGAGAAGGTCAGGGTATGAGATCCCCAAGAGGAGGGTCTGTCTCCCCCATCTGCCTAGGGGTTCCTTGAAGGCTGCGTCCTGGTCTCCCCTTGAGATGAGGAGGCCCTACAGTGTGGGCTCTGTATCTTGCGTGAGATAGGGAGTCTCAGCCAGGGCCTCTGAAATGCAGCCTCTTCCACTTGTCTGCCCAAGCCTAGCACAAAGCTTCTTCCTGTCCCCCGGAAGTCTGCCCCGCACCTCTTATCTGCCCCCTGCCCCGTCCTCCACCCAGGGGTCCAGCCCCACCACACTCTTTCCAGAGCCACTGACTGATTTCCAGCCGCAACTTCCTCTGGACTTTACTGGACTTTACTTTGGCCTCCTTCTCAGCACACTTATAGGCCAGTTGTTTTTTTTTGTTTTGTTTGTCTGTTTGGTTTAATCTGTTCAGTCAGAATCCTTCCTTCCTCTGAGAGGGGCAGAGGCCTCTAGCTAAACCGTCACCAATGTACTCCTGACAGTTAGCTCTAACTCTGAACGTATGCAAATGGTCCACAAAACAGACCGCATCCAGTAAATGATAACAGTGGCCACCCCTTACTGCAGGCTGGGCGTCTGCCAGGCACAATGCTAACACTTCACACCTGGCATCTCAGGTCATTCCTTCCTTCAAGACTATTACAGAGCTCCCATTGTCCTCCAGCCCTTGCTAGGTGCTGGAGACACTGCAGTCAAAAGCAGACAATGATCCTTGCCCTTCTGGAGTTTACATCCTCACAGCAGCTCTAAGGGTGGGCATCCTTGCTCCCATTTTCTATTACCTAAGATAAGAAAGCCAGTAAGCAGACTCCATGCTCAAGCTCAGCCCTTTATAAGGCAGAAGGTTTTTTAAGAAACATGAGATTTTGGACTTTACAAACTGAAAGCACTAGACTAATAGGAACCGGCTTCTGCATAATACTTTCAGTTTATAAAACACTTGAAGAGATGGCTGATATAGTGCTGGGCTGAGGAAGTACAGGTAAGCCTGGGACAGCTTGCTTTGCCAGAAAGCAAGGAAGTACTCAAAGCAAGATGAGGACACAAGGACCTGGGAACCAGTTTGAAGGGGGTCCCACTGGCCAAACTGGGGGCAATTTAAACATCAGAACAACTGATGGTAATTGATCATAGCCCATTGAAAAATGAGAAATCCATGAATCCATTCTGATATAAATAAATTTATTTTTTTAAAGTCTTTATTGAATTTTGTTACAATATTGCTTCTGTTTTATGTTTTGGTTTTTTTGGCCACAAGGCATGTGGGATCTTAGCTCCCTGACCAAGGATCCAACCCGCACCCCCTGCATTGGAAGGCAAAGTCTTAATCACTGGACCTCCAGGGAAGTCCCCTATTCTATTATAAATAAATGAATGAATAAATGGAGAAGGAAAATCTCTTCTAACAAATGTAGAAAGATAACGTAATTAGAAAATCACATTCGGTAGACTTCAAAATAATAGTCAGTTTAGCCAAGGATTAATCAATGGATGCTAAAACTATGGGATGAAAGTTTGTGAGAAACCGGATCTATGTCATCACAATGTATGTCCCTACAAGATACTCATTGAATACAAAGGGAAAAAAAATAGCAACTTGGCAATGGAGGAAACTGACACCTCAACCAAGTGATTCAAGTTCAACATACAATGGTTCAAATTAATATCATTTATCCCCTGATATGATATACTGAGAAAGATATACCAACTTCTGTGATATTCCTGCCAAAAATGCAAATTTTCAATCTAATCATGAGGAAACATCAGACAAACCCAAACTGAAGGATATTCTACAAAGTAACTGGCCTACTGGACTTCCCTGGTGGTGCAGTGGTTAAGAATCTGCCTGCCAATGCAGGAGACACGGGTTCGGCCCCTGGTCCGGGAAGATCCCACACGCTGCAGAGCAACTAAAACCGTGCGCCACAGCTACTGAAGCCCGCTCACCGTATCTAGAGAAAGCACGCACACAGCAATGAGGACCCAACACAGGCAAAAATAAATAATAAATCAACTAATTAATAAAAAAAATTACTGACCTATTATTTTTTTACATGTCATGTCACAAAACACAAAAATCAAGGAATGATTCCAGATTAAAAAGACAGAGATGTGAGAATTTAATGGAATGGATGATCCTGGATTGATTCTGGACAAGAAATAACATTATTAGACCCTTAACAGGACAATTGAAAAAACTCGAGTAAGTTCTGTAGATTGTAGTGTATCATCCTGGCTTTGATAATTATGCTATGATTATGTTTGAGAATGTCCTTGTATTTTTATTTTTTTATTTTTAATTTTTTTTTTTGCGCTACGCAGCCTCTCACTGCTGTGGCCTCTCCCGCTGCGGAGCACAGGCTCTGGACACGCAGGCTCAGCGGCCATGGCTCACGGGCCCAGCCGCTCCGCGGCATGTGGGATCTTCCCGGACTGGGGCACGAACCCGTGTTCCCTGCATCGGCAGGCGGACTCTCAACCACTGCGCCACCAGGGAAGCCCCGTTGTATTTTTAGAAAACATTCTCTGATGTGTTTAGGGATGAAGGAACGTTACATCTGCAATTTACTCTGAAATAGTTGAGTATACATAGAGAGATGGGGAAGGGAGAGAGAATGATAACAAATGAGGTAACTTTTTAACAGTTGGGGAATCTCCGTGAAGGGTATACAGGAATTCTTTGATTCTTCTTGCAACTTTTCTATAAATCTGAAACAATCTCAAAATAAAAAGTTAAAAGAAAACATTTTACCATTAATTTTCTCATTGGCTTTTCATGTAGAAGTTAAAAGCGAAGGTCTTATTACATCCTTATTTTACAAATGTGGGTAACAAGAGTTTGGAGAACTGAGCGTACTGGCTCAGGCTGTTCAATTAGTGGTGAATCAGAGTTTGAACCCAGATCTCTATGCCTCAGAGCTTCTTGCATGTGGGTCTGAGGGATTAGTATGAGCTAGTACCGATGGGGATGTGCCCCTCTTTTAGGCTCTATCTATCCTAAGAAATTACAACATTCAAAGCATTCTCACCTCTCCCCGCCCATCTCAAAATACCTAAGCAACTCAAGTGGACTGGGCACCCTTTGTCTACAGCACCACCTGGGAAAGGGTCCATGGAGACACGTCTGACTCGGGACTAACACACATCCATGAAGTAGATATCAAAGCCACTGAGGCCCTTAGAGCTGATGGATGGGTCATCGTAATGAAGGAATGAACTAGTGGGTGAATGGACATTGGCATGCACACAGACTTTCATTTCAGCCTAAATACCTTGGATAGTTGAAGGTGGCTCCTCTTCTGGGGACCAGCTAAGGAAGGGCTGAGGAGGGGCAGCTCCAACGCTCTGTAGCCCTCAACATGCTTCTCCACCCCTCTTTCCAAAGGGCCCCTCCCTGGCATTCCTATAACCCATGAGCCATCCACCCAATGTGGGCCACAGGGAGACTGATCAAAGGGAGAGGAAGGATCCTGGGGCCAGTTAAGGTCTGGAGCCAGCAGTCAGGCTCTGGGGTCCCACTCAGGCAGATGCAGGTCTTATTGGGCCTGGAGCTTTTGCAGTTTAGGAGGCCCGCTTTAAGAAAAGAAATAAAAGATTATAAATATAAAATATATAACCCAAGTGAACATTTATTTAGAATGAGAAAAGAAGTCATGATGAATCATAAATTTTATTTAACATCATAAAATATATTTGTATTAACTAATATATTTGTATTAACTAATTGTCTGGCACTCCTCTATACTACTTTTTAACAGACTAGTGGCTGGTATTTCACATTTCAGATTTCCAACTGTGATTAAATATCTCATTTGTGGGGAATTCCCCAGAGGTCCAGTGGTTAGGACTCTGCACTTCCACTGCAGGAGGCTTGCGTCTCCAATCCCTGGTCGGGGAACTGAGATCCTGCAAGCTGTGTGGCCAAAAAACAAACAAAAAAAATTAATTCATTTGTTCACATTTTATAAAAATATGTCAGCATATGACTTGGCTCCCTCCACAGCCTTGGGAGGGGCCCTGAGTTTTCAACTAAATCGATTTCTGTTCCACTCCTTCTGGACAAAAAGTTTTGAGCTTAGGGAGGGCATGAACAGGAATTCTCCCTCCCAAGCTTGGTTACTCTAGAAAGGCCCCAGAGACCTGCTGGCTCTCACTCCTCCCCTTCTCCCCTGAAAATGCAATTCTCAAGAAAACTGAGCCTTGGAAAGCTGAGGGCTCTAGCTGTGCGTGTTCCACAATAGAAGAGGTTAAACCTCTGACCAAAGCTGGATATAGCCACAAGGCAGGCTTCTTTCCTTCCTTCTGAAGGGGCCCTGATTTTTCCTGCTTCAGGTTTCTGAAGCACATTGTTCCATTTGTCTGAAGCACAACCCCTGCACACCCCACCTTCACCTCTTTTCCACATTGTCACCTGGTCAAGACTTAGGCAACTGTTAAGTCTCAGTTTAAAAGGCAGTTGCTCAGGAAGGCTTTGTCTGATCCCCTTTCCCTTAAATTAAATCACAATAATTATTCACTGTAATCCTACCCTGCCAGCACCACGAAGCCTAGGACCTTGTTTGTCTGTCCTTCCGTCCCGTTGGTGCCTGTATTTTTGCAGTCCATGGCGTACTGTCGGGTGCACAGTGCCTGGCACACAGTGGTGCTCAAACAGTATTTTTGAATGGGAGAAGGAAAGAAAGGACTTGACTCTGATGGGTGAGGAAAGGGGAAATGTGGGGACAGAACGCCCCCTACTGGACATGTGGAGTACCAGGGACCCAGGACTCCTCCCTGGACTGGGAAGAACAGTGGGGCGGTAAATTCCTTATCTGTGAGGTGGTCTTGGGAAGACTCCTACAGATTTATTCCCTCTCACTTCTATCAGCTCCACCACAGCTCTCCTCCCAAGCTTCAGAGCAGGGTCTGAGCTCTGCACCCATCCTCCCCGACACGGCAGACCAGCCCACACAGCTCCACAGGGACCATCCCCTGAGCTTCCCCAAAATTAATATCCCTCCCTCCTGTACCTTTAGCTTCCAATAGAATAGGCCCAGATTCTTCCATCGATCCCTTTTTCTCCTCCTCCCTAATCAATCAATCAGAAGTGATTGGCTAGGGCACTGGGGTGGACGGATGTGGGAAAGGAATGGTGGGCAGGGAGCATGGAAAGTTGGTGGGATGGGGGGCGTGGGTGGGTGAGTGTGCTTCCGAAACAGGGTCCTGCTAATATTATGGCCAGAACAATGGGGTTGTTCTTGGAGGGATGCGAGGGATGAGAAGGTACCTGGGATGAGATATTTAGAAAATGGTGAATGAGGAATTCCCATCGACTGCCTTGACTGAAAAAGCATAAAATTGCTCCACATTGGGACTTCCCTGGCTGTCCAGTGGTTCGGACTCCGCACTCCAACTCAGGAGCCATAGGTTCAATCCCTGGTTGGGGAACTAAGATCCTGCGGGGCGCAGCCAAAAAAAAAAAAAGAAAAAGAAAAAAACTTGTTCCAGATTATACAGCACGGGGGTCGGGGAGGGAATCACAGAAGGAGTTTGGGCTAGGAGAAATATAGGGTTCCACTGAGGGAGGAATGGGGCTCAGCAACCGAGATGGAGGCTCAGATAGGAGTTTAGGGGTTCAGTGAGGGGAGTCAGGGCTCAGTGCTAAAAATATGGGAGGAGACGGAGAGGGCAGGAGGAAATCTTGGCTGACGGTAAGAAGGGGAAGAGGGTGGGGGTCAAGGAGAGATAGAGGTCTCGTTCTTCCTCTGGTGAGGAGGGGAGAACTGACCACACCTGTGTCTCTCCATAACGGTTCCCATCCCTGGCCCCTCCCCCAGCAGTGCCCCAAGTGGGGCTGGGGAAGAGTGACAGTTACTTAAGGACCCTGAGTCCCACTTGCTCTTCTAAGCATCCTGTGGTCACTGGAGGGCTAAAGGGGGCTGAAGCCAAAGCTTGGGTTATTGAACTCTGGCCCCAAAGGGCAGCTTCAGGGGCAGAGGGAGTGGAGTGGCCACAGTGGGAGCCCCCAGAGACCCCCGCAACAGTGGGGCTGTGCTGCACAGCCTGGTTTCCATGTCTGCATCCTTGGCTTCCCATGATCCCCCAACACACACACACACACACACACACACACACACACACACTCATACCTTCTCCATCCAGTCCTGTCTGACACTTCTGCCTCTGAGATGTCTCAGACTTTTTGTGTTTGGATTTTGGAATAACTAGAGAGTATAAAGCAGGGATTTGGATGGAATTGTTTACTACTAATCCCACCCCCAAGACAAAGCCCTAGGAGTCCATGAATGCATCGGTGAACTCAGTGGGAAAGCACCAGTCTGGTAGTCAGGAAGGATGGCCACAATTTGCAGTGTGGCCTCAGGCAAACCACTTAACCTCTATGGATGGATCTTAGTTTTCTGATGTATAAAATGAAGGGGTTTAATCAGATGAGCGCTAGCATTCCTTCCAAATAAACAATCTAAGATTCTAAGGAATTAAGTGGGAACAGGGACAGTAGGGGTTAGGGTAGGAATTAGGTTAGGTTCAGAAGATGGTAAAAAGAATTCTTGGACTTAGAAATAAAACCTGGATTCTAATTTAGGCCATTATTAACTATGGAATACTGGGCAAGTCATTCATTTATTCATTCAACAAACATTTAATAAGCAATTACTCTATTCCAAGTTTTGTGCTGTATGCTAGCCACACAACAATAAGGCAGACATAGTCCTCATGGAGTTTACATTCTAGTAGCCAGTGTGAGATAAAGATAAATTAAAAAATATAATAAAGTGGGGGCAAACAGTCTGTTAAAGAAGCGCAGGGTACTATAAGAACACATGAGGGACTTCCCTGGTGGCGCAGTGGTTAAGAATCCGCCTGCCAATGCAGGGGACACAGGTTCGATCCCTGGTCCGGGAAGATCCCAAATGCCGCGGAGCAACTAAGCCCGTGTGCCACAACTACTGAGCCTGCACTCTAGAGCCCGCAAGCCACAGCTACTGAGCCCGCGAACCACAACTACTGAGCCTGCGTGCCACAACTACTGAAGCCAGCACATCTAGAGCTCGTGCTCCGCAACAAGAGAAACCACCGCAATGAGAAGCCCACACACCACAAGGAAGAGTAGCCCCCGCTTGCCGCAACTAGAGAAAGTCCATACGCAGCAACAAAGACCCAACGCAGCCAAAAAATAAATAAATAAAATAAAAAATAAAAACCCTTCCCCCAAAAGCCATCGGGGAGTTTGGGTCTTTAAAAAAAAAAAAAAAAGAACACATGAGAGTGGTGTTGGGTAAGTGAGTGGGTGGAAGCAAGGAGATCCCTGGACAAAGTGTGACATCTTTGGAGCCTAAAGAATGAATAGTGATCAGCAAAGTGAGATAGGAGAAATGGTGCTGCTGGCAGAAGGTAAGCATGGGAAACGCCAGGGAGGAGAGAGCAAGGCATTCGGAGGCCCTGGAATGCTAACTGTGAGAGGAGTGAGGAGCGTTAAGTTTGGAGGTAAGTCTGGTATTGGGGTCAGAGACCTGTCTCACCTGCAAAACTGAGATAACCACATGCCAGGCATGCCTCCCTCCTTTCCAGCAGCCCTGTTTTCCAGAGTCTGGTGAGATAATGCATGGGAAAACACTTTGTGGTTGGAAAAGCATTGTGCAAAGTAACGCACAGACAATGGAAAGGAGCTATGGGTCACTGAGGATCAAGCTGGGTAAATCTGGCTTTAGGCTAACTTCCACAGGAACAGTGGGAAATTAACCAAAACTGAGGCATTGAGCCTCCAGTAAACTTGTCCAAGGTCACACAACTGGGGAGGGGTGGGACTGGGGCTTGAAGAGAAAGCTTGACCCCAGAGTCTGCCCAAGAGGGAAGGGACTTGTTCTAAAGACCCCAGTGGGTAAAGGCTATCGACCTCAGCTTCAATTCAACGGAAGGAAGAACTTTCTAAGCGTCCTAAGTATCAGGGGATGGAGAAGGCTTCCAAAAGCAGTAAGCTCTCTGCTGCTGGCGGTTTGTAAGCTGAGTCTAGAAAATGGTTGATACCAAGCTTGGGATCTGGCAGGGAGTCAGCCGATCTGTAAGGTTACTTTTGGCTCTGAGAGACATGCACTCAAGGATCCTGGGTATCCTTTCTCTTTGTCCCATACCCCATCCTTTAACAGAACAGCAGTGGGGGCATCTCTTTGCAGAAACCTCAAAGTGCAGCTTGCATTCACGAGAGGCTGGAGGAAAGAAGGGACAGCTTCCATGCGTCTGGCCTTCTCTCGCCCGTCTTCCACCATGGCCAAACCACAGGAGCCCAGTGGTGAGGAGAGGGAAGAGGTGGTCCCCTGTTATCTGGAGGCTTTGACTCCAGAGTAGCTTATATGGAGTCTGGCTCTGTCTCAGACGTCATCACTGACATGAAGTGTGGCTTAGTAATTAGGAGCATAGCCTACAGCATCAGACACCTCCTGTTACCCCATTTGAAAATGAAGATAGGGCTTCCCTGGTGGTGCAGTGGTTGGGAGTCCGCCTGCCAATGCAGGGGAGGCGGGTTCGTGCCCCGGTCCGCGAGGATCCCACGTGCCGCGGAGCGGCTGGACCCGTGGGTCATGGCCACTGGGCCTGCGCGTCTGGAGCCTGTGCTCCGCAGCGGGAGAGGCCACAGCAGTGAGAGGCCCGTGTACCGCAAAAAAAAAAAGAAAGAAAGAAAAAGAAAATGAAGATAGTCAGAAAGAGAAAGACAAATACCATATGATATCACTTATATGTGAAATCTGAAAATATGATACAAATAAACATATCTATGAAACAGAAACAGACTCACAGACATAGAGAACAGATTTGTGGTTGCTAAGGGGGAGTGGGGCATGGGGGAGGGAAGGATTGGGAGTTTGGGATTAAAAGATGCAGACTGTTATCTATAAGATGTATAAACAAGGTCCTACTATATAGCACAGGGAACTATATTCAATATCCTGTGATAAACCATAATGGAAAAGAATATGAAAAAGAATATATATATAACTGAATCACTTCACAATACAGCAGAAATTAACACAACATTGTAAATCAACTACACTTCAATAAATTTTTTAAAAATAGAAGGTTGGGTCTTCCCTGGTGGCTCAGTGGTTGAGAGTCCGCCTGCCGATGCAGGGGACACGGGTTTGTGCCCCGGTCCGGGAAGATCCCACATGCCGCCGAGCGGCTGGGCCCGTGAGCCATGGCCGCTGAGCCTGCGCGTCCGGAGCCTTTCCTCCGCAACAGGAGTGGCCACAACAGTGAGAGGCCCGCGTACCGCAAAAAAAAAAAAAAAAAAAAGAAGATTGTTGGGGGATTACATGAGCTAATGTAGGGTCTTGACACAGTGCCTGGCATGTGGTAAACACTCAAACATTTTAGCTCTTATTTTGTTGTTGTTACTTGCTGGGAGAATTTGAGGAAGTTATTCAAACAGTCAGAGCTTCATTTTTCTCTTCTGTTAAGTGAGGAGATAACATCTCCCTCATAGGGTGGTTGGAGGGGGCTATGCTCGACACACAGCAGAAGTTAACAGATGTTATTTCCTTCCTTCCACTAATGGACGGGAGTCAAAGATACCACGACACCTTTTGTCCTATTCTTGCTCTGTAGTCACAGATGCAGCAAGTACGAAAATGCCTTAGAAATCATAAATCTGTACTCCCATTTAATAGATGGGGAAACTGAGGCCCAGAGTAGAAGAGATTTGCTCAATGTCGCACAGTGAGTTAGTGATAGATCTAGGACTAGAACCAGAACTTTCTTACCATACTATTCTATCTCTATTATTGACAAAATGTTGAATGAATGTGTGACTGAAGATTGAATGAAGGGAGTACAGGTCTCTCTGGATGTCTTCGCAGGGACGGGGAGGACTTGCTGACGTGGGAACCAAACTCCGTGGCTGTTCACTTTCAAGCCTCCTTGTTTTCATTTCTGCTGTTCCTCTTCTCTGTAATGCCCTGCCCTCCCCTGGCTTTCAAATTTCTATGCAAGGTCCAGTGCAATGCCACCTCCCCCCGGGAAGCCTTCCATAACATATAAAATGAGTCAGCTTTCATTGCTTCCACAGTGCATTACATATGTCTCTATTATATGTCCCAGGCACAATCTGATGGGATATATTGGGTTGGCCAAAAAGTTCATTCGGGTTTTCCGAACAAACTTTTTGGCCAACCCAGTATATCTTTTACACGTCCTTTCCACTAGTTTTCTCCCCACTACACAGACAGGGAAACCAAGGTACAGAAACCAATCCTGAATTTGAAGCCCCATTCCCTGACTGAAAAGGGGAATACTAGGAAACCTGAGTTTCTAGTTCTTATTATTAGCTAGCTATGGAACTTGAACAAGTCACTTGGACTTTAGGTCTTGTTTCCACATTTACAAAATAGGTTGGGAGAAGATAAAGTCTGAAGATACTAACTTATAAGCCTCTTCTAATAGAAGAAGTGAAGTGTAGATTATTGAACCTGAATGCTAATTCCAGAGTCAACCTACCAGGGTTTTAATCCTGACTCTGTCACTTACTCCGTGACCTTCAGGGAGTTACTTAACCCCTCTGTGCTCAGCTTCATCTGTAAGATGGGAACAATAACCATGTCTATCTCATAAATTCGGTGTGAGAAATAAATGAGCTAATTTATGTAAAGCACTCAGCACAGTGCCTGGCACAGGGAGAACCTTCGAAAAGTGTTAACGGTTGTAATTTTTTTTTAATTTTTTTTACTATTTATTTATTACTTATTTGTCTGCATCAGGTCTTAGCTGAGACACGCGGGATCTTTGCTGTTGCAATGTGGGATCTTTAATTGCAGCATGAGAACTTCCTAGTTGCGGCGTGTGGGATCTAGTTCCCCGACCAGGGATCAAACCCACGCCCCCTGCGTTGGGAGTGTGCAGTCTTAGCCACTGGACCACCAGGGAAGTCCCCAACGGTTGTAATTTTTATCCCATTGATACCTCTGGGTTCACAACCTCAGCATCTAGAAAAGACATCTCCAACTTCGATATCCTCAAAGCAAGCCAAGTGTCTTTTTTCATTCTGCTAGGGGTCAGCAGAGCAGAGTGGTAAAGAGTATGGCTTTGAAACAATCAAAAAAGTAATGTTAAAAAGCAGTAGGCTCAGACTTGTAAGGTCCAAAATATCCCCCTCCCTTATCTCCTTTCTTTTTTTCCTTTTGTTTTTCTTGGCCATGTTGTGCAGCTTGCGGGATCTTAG
This sequence comes from Aethalodelphis obliquidens, assembly GCF_003676395.1. Taxonomy (NCBI): domain Eukaryota; kingdom Metazoa; phylum Chordata; class Mammalia; order Artiodactyla; family Delphinidae; genus Aethalodelphis; species Aethalodelphis obliquidens. Next base: position 32,295,096 of record NW_020837953.1, on the reverse strand, counting down.
TTCCCTGACCAGGGATCGAACCCGGGCCCCTGGCAGTGGAAGCGGAGTCCTAAACACTAGCTCACCATGGAATTCCCCCATGCAGCCTTTCTTAGGCGGTTGCTTGAGGATGCTCATCAAGTGTGAAGCAAGAAAAAAAGATCCAGGAAAGAGTAGCTGTATCCACTCTAGTGAGAGGTTGTGAAGGTGACAGCTGTGAAGCAAGTCCAGAGAGCAACCAGGAGGGAGGGCTTCAGGAAAGGGCTTAGTGGAAAAGATAATATGATGGAGCCCTTGAAAAAAGTTGAGGATATTTCAATGACAAATATTGTGGAGAGAGAGAGGAGGTTAGAGAGTCCAGGGAAAATAAAACAGAGTATAAGAAAAGAAACGTTGTCCTAGTATACTACTTGGCAATGCAGTGAACATTTCCATAATCATGACAGTGTAAACACTGGTCATCAATCTAGTTGAAAATGGTGATTTAACTGTACTGGGAAGAAGAGGAAAGGAGAGGTAGGCCCTGTACACAAGGTAAGTCCTCAACCACCATAACAGGAAATCAATAGATAATATCTAAAATTGATAAATCAAGGAACAGAGGTACATGCCTATTACTTAGAGACACGGAAATATCCTCCAGAAGAAATGACCTGTGGGAGTGGAGGGGGTAGGGTAGTCAGGGTACTGTTGGTTTTCATTATAATTCTTTCAATACGAATTGATTTTTTTAACCACATGCATTAATTACTTTAACTGCTAAAAAAAAAAAAGAAGAGGAAGAATATTTGAGAGAGTCGCTTAACTCCACTGAGTCTCAGTTCCCTCTCCAGTAAAATGGGATCATAGTAGGATGGTTGAGGACAGAAAGAGACAATATACACAAAGCATTCAGCTCATACCTGGTATATAATCAGCTCTCAAAGAGTAACTGCAGCATCAGGGAAGAATAAGTTAAGGACTAGGCTCAAGTTGTCTTGCGGAAATGACAGCACTTGGTGGGATACCCTGCTTTTTGCCTCCATGGTACATGACAATCATTGGACACATACAAATGGACACCAGGTGAAAGACAGCTGGCTGAGTTGTGATTCACAGGCCAGAGTAGAGTCACAGTGAGGAACGTTGAAATGATCAGCAGCCATGAGGGAAATTACAGTTTGGCTTGGCAAGTTCCACTGCAAGAGGACACCTGGTGAGTTACAGTCTCTGGACAGTGGGCTATAGCAGGCTCATCATTTCCTCCTCTTGCTTGTACTTTGTGGGGGATATGTCAGAAGGAAAAGATTTAGAGGCTGTCAGGGTGAGGGTCAGAGGTCAGCTGGGGTCAGGAAGTCTATTTCACTGAGGTCACTCTAGTCTCCTTTCAAAGTAATGAAGCCATTATTGGTGAAAGCAAGTGCCTGGCGTCTTGCTCTGTGAAGCAAGGCCCACATGGGGAGCAGGACTGAAAGAAGGAAGGGGACTCCCTTGGCTCATCCTCCTTCTGCCAATTCAACAGGCCTAAGAGGTGAGAGGTGCACAATCCTGCTTGATGTAGGAAGCCCTGGTCCTTGGAGAGGGATGAAGATGACAGCATGGGGTGAAAACAGATTGTTTCTCAGAGCAGTTAAGAATGGGGTCTCTCTCTCTCTCTCTGTCTCTCTCTTTGTCTCTCTCTCTCTCTCTCTCTCTCTCTCTCACACACACACACACACACACACACACACACACACACATCATATCACTTTAGAATGTCAGAAACGGGAGAAACATTTGTCTAAGAGCTAACCCATCTCCCTCATTTTACCCTTAAAGCATAAACCTAGGTGTCTTTCTTGAGATCACAGGACAAATTAACAGGCTGGAACTATATATATTATACATTTTACTTAATTATTTGTTTATTATCTGTCCCTCTCCTCTAGAATGTAAGCTCTATGAGGGCAGGAACTTCATCTGTTTTGTTTACTGATGTATCCCCAGTGTTGCAAACAGTGCCACCTGACTCATAATAGATGCTCAATAAATATTTGTTAGATGACTTAGTGAATGAACCGATGAATGAATGGAAACACTGCACACATCGTATTCCCTTCCTCATGAATAACAGAGCATGTTACCATACTAAAGGCTTTACAAAGTCCTGTATAAGAAACTTACTTAACATACCATTTTCCAAATGATTTCACTATAGAGACTTTTTTAAAATGGTAAGATGTATTAATGATCTCATGGAACTAGTATCCTGAGGGACACACTGCGGAAAATACTTTTTTCAAATGCACACCATCACTCATATTAGCATATGGTCAAGGCTTTAATTCCAAGCAACCACCCTGGACCTCACCACAGGGTTCTCAAAACACTTCAGAAATGTGAGCTGGATGTGGATGATTGCCCAAAAGAGGACCTGTTTTGGCTCTTGTCAGCTCTTTGATTTAGAAAGTCAAGGAGTTTGGGGGAGGGTGATCAGTAGAAATGGCAGACTAGAGCTCTGGCCCAGGGAAGAGGAATCACAAGCTTGGGTCCTATTTACTAATTATATAGAACATATAGTCTCCCCTCACAGCCGTTTTGTTTGCACATATCTTGTTCTTCATTGGTAAAATGGGAACAGTACCAGTCATGATAACAACATACTGGGACTGTGGAAAGAATGTGAGCTTTGGAGTTAAACATATGGGTTCAAATATGTCTCTGCCATGTATTAGCTGAGTTACATTAGCCAACCTGTATTGATTCATTAGGCTTGTTTCCTCCCCTGTAAGGTAGAAACATTAATACCTATTACTTAGAGTTATTGACAGGCTTGAATTAGATAAGAAAAGTGCCTGTATTCTTGATAAATAATAGCTGTTATTATTATTACCTATCAGAATATAAGCTCCACAAAGGTGGGATTTTTGTTTGCATTGCTTACTCCCAACACTTAGAACAATGCCTGCCACAGACGAAGTGTTCAATAAATATAAATATTTTTTAATGTTGATGAGTTATTAATATTACTAAGACCTCTTTCAACTCTTCCTTTTATGGAGATATGAGCCTACACAAGAGAAACTTAGCAAAGTACTATAAAGGGGAGATGTTCTTTGTGTTGATACTAGACAACTTTGTCTTTTCTAAAGAGCTCCCTTTTCTTCCTTTTACCTAGATAATATTATTCCCAGAAACCAATACACAAGAAATTTGCAATACTTAGCTATATCATGTCTTGTCCCCCTAACTAGACTGTAACTTCTTGGATGGCAGGAAATGTTTCTTCTTTACTTTTGGGGGTACATTTTTGGTCATTACATTACTTAGTGCATAGTATGTATCTGATTCCTCCACCAAATGTGTGAGCTAGCACAATGACTGGATCATAGTGGCTACCTAATAAGTTTTCACTGAGATGGGGACCCAAGAAAGGGAGAAAGTTTAGTCAGGAGCCTCCATCTCCCACATGTAAACAACCCAATGCAGAGGAAACAGTTATGTTGGGAGCCATGTGTCCCTTCCTAAATCATCCTCTGCCTCCACATGTGCAACTTTATGGAGTCCTGAGCCTTCCTGGGTTTGTATTGCTTAGACTTGAGAGAGGCAGCCTAGAAGAATAAGTATTATGACTGTTGTAACAACGTTCATTATTTCAATCAAAACCTATTCAGACTGGTATATATAGAATGCATAAACAACAAGGTCCTGCTGTATAGAACAGGGAACTATATTCAATATCCTGTGATAAACCATAATGGAAAAGAATATGAAAAAGAATGTATGTATATGTATAACTGAGTCACTTTGCTGTACAGCAGTAATTAACACAACATTGTAATTCAACTATACTTTAATAAAAAATAAATTAAAAAAAAACCTATTCAGGAAACTCTTCTTGGGTGTCTTCTGTGGGCCAGCCACTGTGAGAGATGTGAGAGAAGATGCAGATGTGAGAGAAGATGCAGAAAGAAATAACACATGAATGGTCCAAATCCTCAGGGGGCAAATGGTTCAGCAAGTTCTAGATCACAGAATCAGGTGCACAATAGCTATAATAATAGTAATAATTTTCATTGTTAAGAACTAACTATATGTCAGACACAATTTTAAAAGCTTTACTTAGATGATCTAACTTTATCCTCGTAATAACTCTGAGAGTTAAATCCTCATTATCCCCATTGGGCAGAGGAGGAAACTGAGGCATAAAAAAGATAAAGAAGTTGCCCCAGGTGTCAGAGCTATAAATAGATATTCAAACATAGACAATCTGATTTCAATGTCTGTGTTCCCATGAAAAGTGCTAATAATTAGAGAAATAATTTGAAGAAAAAAGATTAGTCTCTCTTCTAGCCTCATTTTATTTGAATCAAAAATATTATTTCCTCTTTCCTCACTCTCTATGGCTACTTGCATAGTTATACCCATTTTTCTGAAGGGGAGCTTGAGATACTTGCGCTGCTCTCACAGAATCATGTACGTCTGGAAATGCCCTCTCTTTAGCGTTCAGAAAAGTCTGTTCCTTCGTCTCAAATGTGTCAGGGTCATTGGGGAGTTGAGAAGAACCAGGTTTTCTGGGAAGGACTTGGAGGTGAGAACTCAAGAAGGCATTCTCAAAGCTGGGAGCTGGGAGCCAGGAGAGCGGGTCTCTATTCAGCACCGTGGACAGAGCTCCGTGCGCCTTCAGGACCCTGGACAGAGAAGCTGGTCGAGCCTGCCGGGAACAAGTCTGACTTGAGAGCAGACCAAGGGAAAGCAGAGCGCTAAATTCCCGTATTCCTTCTTTTCTTCAGCGAGACCTCAGTCACCTGCTCCTGAATCTTAGGAACAGGGGTACAGAGAGTGAGTATATTTTAAGGGGGCTAGTAACGGGAGGAGATAAGACTTGGGTGAGGAGTATTATATATATAAAAAATGGCTTTGGCTGATGTACTCCCACAACTCTTGGAAGATCTAAATCAGGGTCCTCAGATGGGAGTGTGGCATTGTTAGTGATATTTTTTAATGATTTGTATTTTTTTAGGCTGAGTAGCAAAGGGCCACTGTTGTCCTTTTTATCCCAAAGTCCTATCCCCCATCTCATACTGAAGTTTTAGTCTCTTGGAGAGCACTCCTGGCAGGAAAGACAGAGAAATAATCTCTTCGCAGCCCCTTGCCCTCCTCCCCATCTTCCCGTTCCCTACCCCCACTCATCCCCGTTCTCTGTTTCTCAAGTATACTCGTGCGCGCGCGTGCGCACACACCCACACACACGTGCACGCGCGCGGGTGCAGGGTGAGAAACACGAGAGCTTCCTGCACACTTAGTGGAGACGACTGAATTCCGAGCGAGCGGATGCCCCCGAAAGCAGGCTCTGTCTCTTTAAATGGGTTGTAGCAGTGGGGGAGGGGAACTGGCCGGAGCTGGCATTGTCCAGTTTGAACTGAGCACCGGAAGTGAAGGGGCAGGGCCAGGGCCGTGCACTGAGCCCCGGGCCATTGTCCATCTCCGACCAGGGCACTAGCCACCCCCCTGGCCAACCCTCTTTATCTTCTAGAAGGGGAGGCTAACTCTTCAAATGAGGAGAGCCGCTACTCCAGTTCCCCCACCAACCTCACGATAGGGAAGAGAGCGCACTTCAGGATGGGGCTCAAACGAGGAGGGTCTGGGAACCTGAGAGTGTCGGGATCCCAGCAACGGATAGGGATAGGATGGGAATGGGGGCAGGATGAGGGCAGCTGGTGGAGAGAGGAACACCCTTCAAGCCTCTTTGGGTTCCTCCTGTTCTCTCAGGGAACTCCACGTGGGGTCAGTTTTAGACACAGGCAACAAGGAAGGATTCTTTACGAAGAATCAATTTAGGAGCGCTTTGAGAGATCCAGAAAAACTCAGTCGGAAACGCAGGGAGGCAGAGACATTCAGTTAGTCAGAGACAGACTTTGAGAGGCTGCACCTAGGTCAGGAGTGGAGATCAGCCCTGTTGGGTCTCCAACCTCCCCTCTGCTTCCCCATCCTAGGCTTCCTAGTGTCCTGAACTCCAGGTCTATCTAAGCACACGGGGGTGGGGGTGAGAGCGGGTCAGCGCTGAGCTGCCGGGTCAGCTCTGAGACCTGAAGGGGAAGGGAGGGGGAGGGGCGCTCAAGGGCTGGGGGAGGGGGAGGGCTCATCCATTTCTCCCTTGACAGGTGGTTTGTGTCTCTGATTGGCCAGCGCTGCCAGGCTCACACCTCCCTCCCCCAACTCTCTGGAATGTATAATTATCTGCAAGGGGGGTGGGGGTGGTGTGTGAGTGTGTGTGGGAGCAGTCACGTGGTTTTAAAACTACCCCCCCACAGGCCCCCCACCTGTATGCTGCTTTGGGGACCCCTACTGAGTCCTTAAAGTGCAGGATCCCCAATTCCCGGGTACTCAAGACTTCTAGGGCTGACGGCCCCAATCTCCAGATGTGGGGGGGGGCCGGGGGGTGTCAAACCTCAAGGTTCTGAGAAGGGACACCCCAGAGGTGTCAGAGACCGATGGGGCGGGGGTGGGGGGTGGGGGCCGGAGCTGGAGCCGGAGGGAAAGGGAGGGGAGAGGAGAGGGAGGGGAGGGGAGGGGGCTGCCCGCGGGGGGTTGGGTCATTGTCTTTTAGAATTTGGGAGCCTTTGAAAAGCCGTGGGCCCTCCCACCGCTATTGTGCTGGGGAAGATGTAGCAGCCTCTTCTCCGAGCCACCCCTTTGCCTCCGGACTTCTCTGGGGCCAGCAGCCGGCCGACCTGGGGCCCGGGGCCGCGGGCTCAGCCGACTACCATGGGCTCTGTGTCAAACCAGCAGTTTGCAGGTTCGACCTCGGGACTTACTGGGGACAACTTAGGCTGCAGGGGCGCCCAGAAGCCACATCAAAGGGAGGTGGGGGAAGTGTCCCCCAGGCTAGCCGAAGGACCCCAAATCTGCGGCCTCCTGTTTCAGGGGGCGATCTCTGGAGCAAGGAACCCTGGTGTCCCAGTGCCGTGCAAGCTGAAGCTACGGGGGCGGGGGGAGAGAAGAGGAGGGGCCTGTCTGGCCGTCTGTCCCCGGGCAACGTGTAGTGGGAAGATGAGCAAAACTTTCGGGGCACCACTGGCCTCAGTTTAAGCTTGGGGAGCGCGGGAGGCAGCCGGGACAGGTATTTTCTCGTCGGCATCTTGGTAGCTGCAGCGCCTTGGGTGTCCACCCGCGGGCTGCACGCTCAGGTCTCCTTGCCGGGGTCTCTGGTGGGGTCCTCCAATTCCGTGGCCCCCCAGCTGAGCGCCCTTCCAATCTCCAGGTGGCGGCGCCAAGGCGCCGGAGGAGGCGCAGGAGGACGCGGCCAGGGCGGCCGAGGAGCCGCAGCTGCTGCACGGAGCCGGCATCTGTAAGTGGTTCAACGTGCGCATGGGATTCGGCTTCCTGTCCATGACTGCCCGCGCCGGGGTCGCACTCGACCCCCCGGTGGATGTCTTTGTGCACCAGGTGAGACCGACCCCTGTAACTTTGCCGCGGGAAGGGGATGTTGGCGCGCGGATCCAAGGGTGGGCAGACGGCCTCGGCTGTTGGGTTGAGGGAGATCAAGGGCCCTCATTGTGCGCTCCCATCTTTGCCGTGGCACCCCAGTTCTGAGTCCCCTTTAACTCCAGCGGGACGAGAGCTGGGGGCAGAGCCGAGTATCAGCACCCCTACCCCCCTCCGGGAACCCCTCTGGTTTACCACGTGTCTGTTACCTCTTTCCCCTGGGCAGGGGGCAGGGGGCAGGGGGCAGGGAGATGACCCCATGTGGCAGAACTAAGGTTGTATTGTGCTTGCCAGTGGGGGGAGGGCGAGCAGGCCGGCCAGGGAAGCACATGCCCGGTCAGAGCAGAGCCCTGAGCGCCCGCGCCTTTCACTATGGTGTGAATGGAGCTCCCGGCCTGGAAAGAGGGAGGGAAACCACTTCGGGACCCAACGGGGTAAAGCTGAGAAGTCAGTGGGGTCTCCTCACCCAGGTGGTCACCCAAAACTCAAGCTCTGGGGCCTGGGTCGGTTTGGCAGATCCTTGAAGGATCTCTCTGGGGGCTTGAAAGTTCCTCGAGAACACAGTCTCAGGCACACGGTTCACTCGCTGGGCTTTTACTGTTCATTTCCTATCAGGAAAGAAAACCCAAGGAGCCCAGGCCTTAGATTCCTGGGCCAGGCTCGGAGGGAGTTAGGTTGCAACCCCAAGTTCTCAGTTAAAGCAAGGCAGCACAGTGGGGGTGAAATTCAGTGTCGCAGGGCAGAGGGTGGAGGGAGGCTAGCCTCTGGACCTATTCTCCTCAGCTTGGCATTTATGGCCCCAGACAGCCATTGATTGCTGTCCTAACATTCCCAGCCTCAAACAAGGAACCAGAGACTTCAGGTTTTCCTCCTCCCTGGCCACCCCTTCCTGAATATCTTAGAAGCATTTCTGTGGTCCTGGGCACAAGCCACACATAACAACCATGTAAAGGAAGTTGCTGCTTGTGTTCCCTCCACCTTTGGAGGTTTGGGGCTGGACCTGAGAAGAAATTGCTAATCCCAGGCACAGTAGGTTGACACCCAGGCCGGGCATGGAGGGGTTACTTCGGAGAGGTTGGCTTTAGGAGCAGTGGGGGAGGGGAAAGGAGGATGTGGGGATTAAGGGTTGGAGCCTGAGGGATGGTATTCTGGAGGGGGAGGGGTGGAGATGCTGGGTGGAGTAGTTGGAGGCAGCGGGGAAGTCTCCGAGCATGCCCCTCAGCGAGGACACAGAATGGGGGGAACAGGGGAGATAGAGGATATGGGGAGACGGGGGCCCACCAGTTAATGTTGGGGTCACTGGGCTACTAGAACATCTTTCCAGAAGGGTCGGCAGCAGAATGCTTGGCTATCCCCTTGCTTCACCCAGTTCCTCCACCCCCAACTTTACCCCCTCCCCATCAGACAACTAATTCTGGCTGGTGTCTTTGCCCCCTTCCCTGTCTCATTTACATATGTGAATGATAACCCACAGGAAGTAATTGTGGGAAAAAGAAGGGAATTGGCCTCTTTAGATCTATTAAATCACTTTATTACAGGAACCAGCTTTGAATGGCCCTCCTCAGCGGGGTGGCCGGCTCCCCCACTCTCCCATTTATCTGATCACAAAGAGATTAAAATCTCTCCTGGTCTGGAGATGACTGGACAGCTTCCCCAATTTTGGAAGGCTTGGAATAAAAGAGTCAAACCCAACATTTTCTTGCCTCCCTTCCAAAGGCTGTTGAATAGGGAAGGACTGAGGGGAATGTAGCCCCTCTGAGGTTCTTTGGTGATACCCAACTCGCAAGGAAGGTTTTCCTGAGCAAATGCATCTGTGCCTCAGCCCACTTACCCTTAGGATCGAAAGCAGTTGGGAAATATTGGAGGGCATAACAGAAAGCAGGGACCTTCTGGTTTGGGGAGTGGAGCCCATACCACATTATTTCAGATGGGTTTGCTGGGAGATAACTGGACTTTGGGGTCTTGGAATGTCCAGGGACATTCCACAGTTGAATAAGTTATCAGGAGGAGTTGAGCTGGGATAAGGAATCAAGAATTTGTCTCCCTAACACCCCCGACTAACAGTCACAGAGGACAATGGTGGACATTCCCTGAGCCTCACCTGGTAGCTCTGTCTTTCGATTGTGCACTGCTGGGGCTTACGTTGATCCTCAAACCCTACCATAGCAGTTAGACTAGTGATTCCAGTCCTGCACTTGAGAGATTTGAAATCTCTCCCTGGGGATCTAATATAGAGGAGTTAGGTAGATGCAGGACAATCCTTAAAAATCCTCCTGCGGGAGGGGAGTGTTCCCAAAGTGGAGAGAGAGTGAGACATTTGAAAACCTCTCCTTTGGCTGCTGGTGGTGGGTACCTTAGAATTGCAGGGTGGGTGGTGAGCAAGATAACTGTCCTAAGATAACATCTGCTAAGGGAGGGGGTCAGGGAGCCCCTTTCCTAAGGAAAGAGGAGTGGGGAGCAATTAAACATTTTCTTTTCCCTTCCAAGGTTGGGCCTATTTGGTTCCCAACACGCTGTTCACTATTTTTGCACTCCCTGTCAAACACGCAGTGCCCCACAGGGGTGGATGAGTGGGAAAGAAAACCTACCTTTAGCTTTTTAAAAAAATGAGTAAATAAAACCCATAAAGCAAAGAGACTTCTGTAACAACCCTTTTACTCAGCCACAGGTCTTATGCTAGGACTCTCTTCCTGTCCCTGAATTTGGGGGAATTTAAGAATCATAATCATGGCAGGTGGCCAGCCCTTAAATCAAGGTTTCTCAACCTCAGCACTATTGACGTGTTTTGAGCAGGATAATTTCTCATGCTGGGCATCCCTCAGTTGCGACAACCAAAAATGTCTCCAGACATTGCCAAATGCCCCCTGGGAGGCAAACTCGCCCCCAGTTGAAAAACAGTTATACATCGCAAGGTGGAACAAGAAAGAGCTAACTACTGTCTCCTGGTTTCCTGAGGTTCACCAAGGATTCTCAATTCTCTATGGCCATTTTAAGAGTTTTGGCTTACCTCATGTTTTCCTGTGGCTCAACTCCCAAACCCCTTAGATTTGTAGAAATTTGAAAATGAGGAAAAGGTCCCCTGCTTTCTCCCACAGCTCTTTAGAACCCAAGTCTGTTTAAAATGGCTTTCTGGCAAAAATGCTGTATTACAAGGCTTGGAGGCAAAAGAAGAGCCCAAATTTGACCGAGGGACCAAGTTTGGGTTAGGAGAAGAAATTTCCAATACCGAGAAACTGCTGAAGCCACGTGGCCTGCTTTTTCTGAAAAGGATGAGTGGGGGGTAGTGAGAGCAACTCAGACCCATCTAGAGTAGGGCTCTTGGGTTTGGGGGCAGGGAGAATGTAAAGGGATCTTTCCCACCTGGTTTATAACCTCACTAGTGCCTCTGATTACCCACCTTATGTTTCATTTTTTGATGTACTTGTCTTAACCCCTCTTCTAACCTGTAAACTCTTTGAAGAGAGAGACTAGCAGTCTGGTTAGTTTTCTAGTACGCACCTGGTGGGCTGAAGAAATGAATATGGGTCCCCTGAGGAATCAGGAGTACACTAACAGTTGGGGATCCTTGTCAGCGGAAGTCTTCCTCCAGACACAAAAGGCTGGAGGTAGGGAGGGAATGTTAACTGATAGTTGCTGTCTCTTTCTGGACTAGGGCCTGAATAGGGCCTGGCACTCAGTAGAAACACCATGAAAGCTTGTAGAGTGAATGTCAGTGGATTGCAGTTGAGCTCCCGATAGGATATTGGAGGCACGGGTTTGATGGGTCATTCATTAGTTACTTCATTTCCATCTTAATAGGAAACTATTTTTTAAATGAGTGGATTTTTTCAGGAAGTTGGCAAAGAAGCACGAGTTGGTTTGAGCATTATGGGATCTTCTTGGGTCCTTCTCTTTCTGAAGAGACCTGCTTTCTAGACAGTGTCCCAAGTAAAGGCTGTGCCACCATCATGAGCAAAGCTTGTGGTTGGTGACACCACAAGCTTGCCATACAAGTGGTTGTCAGTGATTTTCTCCAGGGCAAGGTTGTTTCTGGAACATTCCTAATCAAACTACCTATTGGAATTTGCTGGTGCTTTTTTTTTTTTTTTGAGAAACAGCCCTAGGCAAATCACCCCTCCTTTCTTCCTGCAGGCAAGAATAGCAATTACTATCAGTGTTAAATCTGGGAGGTCAAAGGAGGTGGGGGGGGAGGAGAAAACTTTCAAGAATAGTAGGGCACTTAGTACAGAGGCAGCTTGGAGTTACTTAATTCAGACTGGAAAGGAGAGTAAATGGCTTTTCTCAACAGAGCAGAACAACAACTGGGTTACTGGTTTAAAACTCCCTGACCCTTTCTTCACTCCATGGGTAGGTGGGGGGTGGGGTGGGGAACCACCCTGGGTTGGGTCCTCATCAGAGTTCAGTCTCCTTGCGACTCCATTTTCCTAAGGACCAAGGAGAAGACGCCCACCCTAAGGAGCTGGGAAGATCAATCTAGGTGAACACTCGCGTGCAGAGTTGAGAACCGCGCGTCTCCTTCCTCTCTTCTGCTCCAGTCTCCCTCTGGCTGCCTTTGTGCCGCCTTGCTGATGAGCAGCACCATCTGGTGGAGAACTCCAGGCTGGAGCTCGTGGTCCTGGCTGTGTGAGCAGAGGCGATGTGTGTAGGGTTGTATGCTCACAGCCTTTGGTTCTGGACGGATCTCTTTCCCCCACCCTCCCTGACACACACATCAAAATAAACTGCTTCTAATAGAACCCATTGGTTTCCTAGCTCCTACCAAACCCTACCTTCAGGAATGACGCTTGGGTTGAACTGCGAGGACACCTCGGAACCAAGTCATTAAAATTACTTTCACCTGCGGCTTTTTACTTTTTCATTGTGGCTGTTAGAAAGTTTTTAAACGGCTGTGCGTCTTGCATTATATTGCATAGTGCTGGATATAGAGTCCGGCTAGTTGCAATCAGCTCGGGGCTCTCACACTATAAATTTGGTCAAGGTGCTTCACCCCTCTGCCTCTGTGACCTCACCTGTAACACAGGGGGCATGATAAGGTCTACCTTACAGGCTTGGTGTGAGGGTCACATGTGTTACAACATGTAAAGTGCTTAAAACACTGCTTAGCCTATAGTAAATATTAGTAATAAAATTAAATCTTGGTCATTTTAGATAGTAGAGAACTTAGTTTCTTCTACAAATGTTTGTGCACTGCTAGGCACCTAGAACTGAGGGTATAAACATGCACTAGGTAGTCTTGAGCTGGAAGGGCCCCGGGTTTTGCAGAAAAGCCAGAAACCCAAGCTTTGATCACGTCTGATCCCCTGCTTTTACAGATGATTATAGGAACCAGAACTTATTTATCCAAATTTCATAGAGCAAGTTGAGGGAAACTCGGGTTCCTGTGAGCTTTTTACTCCACGTGTCCTGAGTGACCCCTAAGGTCCCTTCTATCTCTAACTTATAAAGGCATACTTGATGTGGGGGAAGCTTAGAGTATGCAGTGGTGAGGTATTAGGGGGGCGGAAAGACTAAGTACTGTAACTGGCCCAAGTCCTTCCTTGCCATCCAAAAAAAGAGAAATGCCTCCTGTAACTGTTTTCTGTCCGATTAAATGCCATCTTCCCCTCTCTCCACTATAGGCTGCCCACCCTCCTACCTCAAACAAATTGGGAAAGGAAGATGGGAGGCCTGCATCCCTCCCACCTTTAATATAATTTATCTGAATAAATAACCCTAATTAGGTCCCTGAGTAAAAGGTTTGACTGAAAGCCCTGGAAGGGTGGGAGGGCAGGTCAGAAGGAAAGATGGCTGTTGGCGATGGTGACTTTGGCAGACCAGCAAGCTTGACTGGGGAAGAAAGGTGTCTCTGTATCCGTTTCTCTCACCGTGACCATAACCCTTATGTGGAGAGGAAGGAAGGAACTGATGAATGCGGTGAATGTGGGGTGGGGGGGAGTCAGGGGGGAATCTGCAGCCTCTGGAACTCCAGGAATCTGACCACCAGAACCAGCCAGTGTCAACTCTTTGTTTCCCCGGAGCTGGGCTCTATTGGGGGAGCTCAAGCCTTGCCCCTCCCCCCCCAGGTCTTTTCTTTTTGGAGGGGATGGAGAGAGGGGCGGGGCCCAGGCCCCGCTTTGTGTGTGGCTGGGGGTGGGGTGGGGTGATAGCAAGAATTTCAGGCTCCTTTCCGATCAGGCCCTGTGAGGCAGGCTCCGTGGGGCTGCACGCCGATTACCTACCTGATAAGAGAGGAATTCAAACTATGTGTTTTAGAAAGGGGCGGGGTAGGCCCCCCACCCCCACCCCCGGGAGCCACCCTTGGAGACCACCAGTCTAAATCTTGACCGGTTATGGTGAGGTGCCTGCAGGGTTGGGGGTTTTTCGGTTTTGTTTTTGTTTTTTTTCACCCTTTTAAAGTCTTAAGCAGACCTCAAATCCTCCAGTGATGGAGTGGGTGAGCTGAGAGGGCTGGTCAATTTCATATGTCCCCATTTATATTATCCTCTTGTTCTCATAGTAAGCCTAGGAGGTGTGGATGGAGGAGAGTGTTGTCCTCAGTAAACTGGAGCTCAGAGAGGGGATGTTTTTCTGAGTTTCCACTGCCAGTTAGTGATAAAAACTAGAGTTAAAATTCCCAGTCTCTTGACACTTCTTTCTCACTGTTACCCTGCCCTCATCCAGTCTGAAGAGGTTGATGATAATTGCCACTCAGGATTTATGTGTGGCAGGCTATGTGTTAACTACTTTTCATGCATAAACCCTCACAGCACCACCATAAAATTATTATTTACTCCATTTTGTAGGGTAGCACAGAAAGCGGGGACAGGCTGTCAGATTCTAAACCCTGGCTCTTAGTCACTTATCTATCTGCTGAATCACAGCAAGGACTGGGAGTGTTCCAGCCTAAGAGCCCACTAGGCAAATGGGAAAAGCTGGGTTTGCCTGGGTCAAGAATGCTCTTGGTCTGGCTCCTCCAGCACCTCCTGACTCACTGGCTTGTCCCAGCTCAATAAGAGACAAGTCAGATTTAACATCAAATTCAGTGTGGTTGTTACACAACGGGGAGGGGGAAAGAGATTTCACCTTTCTGAAATGTTTTTATTTTCTGCTTTAATGCTCCACATCAAGATTGGTGGGGGGAGTCATCACAATTCTGGCTGTTCCTGTGGGAAAAAGAAGAAAGGATCCCCAACCTTTGGAATATTTCATTGATATTTATTGAGCATATATTCTTCATGTTTCCCTGCCCGCGTAATCTTCATTAAAATCTTAGGGGGCTTCCCTGGTGGCGCAGTGGTTGAGAGTCCGCCTGCCGATGCAGGGGACACGGGTTCGTGCCCTGGTCCGGGAAGATCCCACATGCCACGGAGCGGCTGGGCCCGTGAGCCATGGCCGCTGAGACTGCGCGTCCAGGCTCCGCAACGGGAGAGGCCACAACAGTGAGAGGCCTGCGTACCGCAAAAGAAAAACAAACAAAAAACAAAAATCTTAGGTAGGGATTTCCCTGGTGGCGCAGTGGATGGGACTCTGCGCTCCCAGTGCAGTGGGACCAGCTACGATCCCTGGTCTCAGAACTAGATCCCACATGCATGCTGCAACTGAGATTCGCATGCCACAGCTAAGGAACCCTGGAGCCGTAGCTAAGGGGGCCCGCCTGCTGCGACTGGAGAGCCCACGCGGTGCTGCAACTGGGAAGCCGGCGGGCCACAACTGAGGAGCCCGCCTGCCACAACTAGGACCCAGTGCAACCAAAAAAAACAAAAAAAAACCCCTAAGGTAGGTTTTTATCCTGTTCTCTGAGGCCCAGAGGTGAGTGACTGACCAAGGTCACACATGATGCTGGAAATTGGTAGAAACAGCATTTCATGAACCAGGTTGTGTCTGGCACCTGAGCCTATGCTCTTAACCAATTACCTCAACGGAAGTTTTGTCTTAAGCAGTACCATCTAAATTAAAACAAAAATGTAAATGACTGAAGAATTGGGGATCGCATCTGGCAAAAGAGCATGTTTCACCTAAGTCCCAGTTTGAAATATCCACCCTGCCCCATCACTACCACCAGCAGCATGACATGCCTCAAGCCAGGACTGGGTGCACGATGATCCCTTTTGCTTCTGAACCGCATTTTCAATGAGGACTGCACCTTGTTGACGTATTTGACGTGCTCTTTGGATGTTTTGGAAGCTATCTATAATGAAGCCTATTCTGGGCAGGGTCTGGGAGAGGCTGTCACTCCACTGATGTGTTGTTGACGCAGTAAGTGGCAAGGTGAAATGGACTGTGAGCTTCAAATCGGAAACCCTGGGTTCTTCTGACCCTGGTTTTGCCATTCAACTAGCTGTGTGAATAACTCCTTTTTTTTTGGTTCAAACATGCAGTGTTTTGGTGAGATCGTTCCACACATTCGAAGTCCTTTCCTTTAACAATTTGCTCATCTTCCCAAGTAAAATAATTAAAACCTACCTCCTTGTTCATTCATCCAAAATGTGCTAGGCATTATTTAGGTGTCAAAATGCAGCAGTGAACAAAACAGGGACTTTATTTACAAGTTTACATTCTTTTTAATGGCTTCATGGTATTTTTGTTTTCTGTTGTTTTTTTTTTGAACGAGTGAGATACTGAACATATGTGTCATGCTAAATCCTTCCGCAAATTACCTGCTTATATTCTGTTCTGTGATTCTTTTTATTCTTTTTTTATTCTTTTTTTTTGCGGTACGCGGGCCTCTCGCTGTTGTGGCCTCTCCCGTTCCGGAGCACAGGCTCCAGACGCGCAGCCTCAGCGGCCATGGCTCACGGGCCCAGCCGCTCCGCGGCATGTGAGATCTTCCTGGACCGGGGCAGGAACCCGTGTCCCCTGCATCGGCAAGCGGACTCTCAACCACTGCGCCGCCAGGGAAGCCCTGTGATTCTTTTTTCTTACTGACTTACAGTAGCTTTTTGTAGTTTTATCAGTTTAGTTATCTGTCTTGATTTTTAAAAAAACTGTCTCAAAGTTTTTTCCTCTTAACACTGAGATATTTAATTCTTCCGAAATATGTTTTGCATACGTATGATGCGAAGTGTAGAGTTCTGGCTTCATTTTCAAATGGATAACTGTTTTCTCAATAGTATTTATGGAATTGTTTTCCTCACCTGTTGATTTCTCCACTTAATCTTGGATCTCCCAGTAGACTTTCCCTTCTAATCCACTGATCTGTCTGCTTGGGTCATACTGCCTTTTCCCTTCAACTTTCAGAAACATTGTTTTGATATAATTTCAAACTTGGGAAAAGGTTGCAAGAATAATACTAAAAACTCCCATATAACCTTTACCCAGATTTATCGGTCCTTAATATTTTGTCCCATTTGCTTTTTTATTCTTTTTCTTTGTACAGATAGACAGATATCAAGCATCTTTAAATATTTCAGTGTTTTTTCTAAAATAGGGCCATTCTCTTACCTAATCTCAGTACAATGGTCAAAATTAGGGAACTTAACATTGAAACATTTATCTACCATATGCAAATTTTGTCAGTTGTTCTAATATTTTTTCTTGTTCTAAGATCCAATCCAGAGTCATGTGTTGCATTCAGTTTCTTTACTTCTCTGGGGTTTGTCTTTCATGACTGACATTTTTTAAGTGTATAGGCCTGTTACTTTATTTGTTTTTTATTTTTATTTATGTTTATTTATATTTAATTTTGGCTGCATTTGGGTCTTCACTGCTGCACGCGGGCTTTCTCTAGTTGCAGCGAGCAGGGCTACTCTTCCTTGTGTTGCTCGGGCTTCTCATGTTGTGGAGTACGGATTCTATGCATGCGGGCTCAGTAGTTGTGACTCACCGGCTCTAGAGCACTGGCTCAGTAGTTGTGGCGCAGGGGCTTAGTTGCTCTGCGGCATGTGGGATCTTCCCGGACCAGGGCTTGAACCCTTGTCCCCTGCATTGGCAGGCGGGTTCTTAACCACTTCGCCACCAGGGAAGCCCCAGGTCTGTTACTTTATATTTTACAATTTTACATTGGTTGATTTCTTATAAATGCTATGTTTAAGAATTTTTCTTCTGTTTTATTTTTCTTAGAACTTTGAGACTAGCTGCAAAAAATGCTATGGCATCTGTTTATCTAATGATTGTCCCTAATGTGATGTAGATATTTTGTTCTTAATTGTGATGACTCTTTGAGTCACAGTTTCTTTACCGATAAAATGGAAGTGTTCTTCCAACCTTAGAGGAACATGTGCATGCAGGTTTTTTTGGTTTTGGTGTAATAATGGAGACTAACATTAAAATCTACCATGCTTCCCTCCCCCAGAGTAAGCTGCACATGGAGGGCTTCCGGAGCCTGAAGGAGGGTGAGGCCGTAGAGTTCACCTTTAAGAAGTCTGCCAAGGGCCTGGAATCTATCCGAGTCACCGGCCCTGGTGGGGTGTTCTGTATTGGGAGTGAGAGGCGGCCCAAAGGGAAGAACATGCAGAAACGCAGATCAAAGGGAGACAGGTATGGATTGCAAGGCAGCTTGTGTGTGGGTTGGGAGGGACATGCTGAGGATGAGGAAAACTCTCCTCATTTTGCCCCTTTCTTGGACCAGATTGCCAAAGGTAAAAGGAAGCCTGCGGCCCCTGGATGTGGGAGGTGAAGAGAGGGCAGTATGTGAGGAGGGTACTTCATGACCTAGCTCTTCTACTTGACAAGTAATTACGTTCTGTTAGCACTAGCCTCGATTGCTAAACGGATTTCATGATACTAACCTCACATGATTATTTTAGAACTAAAAGAGACCATGGATGTGAAAGTGTATGTGGTCAGGACAAGATGGTGTATCTGTACCTGTTGCTTCTTCACCACGTCTCCAAATGGCTGGTTTCTTCCATCTTAGTTCTGTGCTCAAACAGATCACATAGTCTGGCTCCTTTAATTTCTATATTTTTATTGAATGACAGGTACTCTTTTTAAAGGTATGGTAGTTCCCAATTGGGGTCCAGAATTTCTGTTCTTGGTATTTTCAAGTTGACATGAATCGGAAGGTATCATCTAGACAATTACGTATCTGGAAAGGACTCAGAGTCATCTAGTCATATTCCTCCTTTTGTAAGTGGGGAAATTGGTCTCTGGGAAGGGAAGTGGGTATAGTAACAACTTGAACCAGAGCCCAGGTGTCCTCTTTCAGAGGAAGGCTTGTAGTCTCTTCTCACTCCTTTCTCTCAACTTTACCATGTTGCTTGGTGCTAGGTGCTACAACTGTGGAGGTCTAGACCATCATGCCAAGGAATGCAAACTGCCACCCCAGCCCAAGAAGTGCCACTTCTGCCAGAGCATCAACCACATGGTGGCCTCGTGTCCACTGAAGGCCCAGCAAGCTCCCAGCTCCCAGGGAAAGCCAGCCTGCTTTCGGGAGGAGGAAGAAGAGATCCATAGCCCTGCCATGCTCCCCGAGGCCCAGAATTGAGCCACAGTGGGTGGGGGCTATCCGTGTGTGATCAGGAAGTTTTGAGGAACAGGCATCCATCGGCAGAGTGGAGAAAGTGGGGACAGGGTGGGTAGGGGGCAGCTGGCACTGCCATATATCTCAGACCGGGGGCCAAAGCGTCACCCCCTCTTTCCTCTTGGTGGGGGGGAAGGGGTGAGGCAAAGAAACTCCAATCATGCTCTATCCAAATGCACGTGAGGGCTTTGGGGGGTAACCCTTCCTGCATGCTTTATCTGAGTCTCCACCCCCAGAATCTCCAGCTTCTGAAAGTGGCCTGGATAGGGAAGTTGTTTTACTCTTCAAGAAGGATATGGAATAATATTTCCCGTGCCAGAGTGAAAAGATTAAGCATGAGACCAGATTGATGGACCCAACCCACAAGCCACTACATTCTGTGGGAGGAAATATCTCAGGGGTAAGGCAGGGTTTTCCACATCTTGTCTGCTCATAACCTCCTCCTGGGAGAGAGTGCTGAGAGAACTGTCCCAAGCAGTGGGTTGTGATGACAGGCAAAAGGGGGGTTGAGG
Source organism: Aethalodelphis obliquidens (assembly GCF_003676395.1). Lineage (NCBI taxonomy): Eukaryota > Metazoa > Chordata > Mammalia > Artiodactyla > Delphinidae > Aethalodelphis > Aethalodelphis obliquidens. The sequence goes on along the minus strand of NW_020837953.1, from coordinate 32,275,719 downwards.
GAACAGCTGCAGACCTGCTGCTTCTAAGCTCACTCCCACCCCATTCTGGGCCAATACAATTTTATTTATTTGCTCCCTTGGATGACTGTACCTTGGGTCCCACTTTCTTCAGGATGCCAACTGCACTAGCTGTGTGCGAATGACGTATCTTGTGCATTTTAACTTTTTTTTTCATAATATAAATATTCTGGTTTTGTATTTTTGTGTATTTTAATCTAAGGCCCTCATTCCTGCACTGTGTTCTCAGGTACGTGAGCAATCTCAGGGATAAGTCGGCGACAGCTCCGGGTCTGCACAGCAGGAATACTTTTTGTTGCTCTATCACCAGAGAGAACAACTATTTGGAGCGTATAGCCTATTGAACTACCTCATTTTTGCCAATTAGAGCTGGCTTTTCTGCCACAGTGTCCTCTTGAAACCCCTCCATCTTCAATGTTTCATGGGAGACTAGGTTTTAACTGGGTTGCCCCATGGCTTGGTCTCCTTCTACTGAAAGATTGGAAATTGGTCTGAACAGGAAAAGGTGGTACAGAGAGGTTAGGAGAGGCTGGGCCAGGTAAAAGGTGCAGAGAGGGGAAGCCAAGATTAGGCAGAGGTCATCTGTATGTGTGATAAAGGATTCCTGTTCCAGACCTGTAATCCCAGGGCATAGGACTCGTTTTACATACCAGGTCCATCCTTCAGTGGATTGGGCTAGGCCTAACATACACAACAGGGCGTATTGTATGTGTTTTTGTAAAAACTGTGAGTTGGTAAGGACAGGTTTTAAGAACGATGCCTCTGTACCCATCTTGAGCTGCCCAGGGATGGATATATGAAGCAAGGACAAGATCCTTAATCTTTAACAATTCTGGACTTTTCCTCCTTGGTTTCCAGAGAGACCATCAGTGATGGCTTCTTTGTGGTTCCCAGAGCCAGTGTCCTGCCCTGCTGCAGCAGTAATTAGTGTCATGGTAGCTAAAGGAGAAAAGGGGGTTTCGTTTACATGCTGTGAGATCACTGCAAACCTACCTCACTGTGTTGTAACGGGGCAAATGCAATAGAACGCATTGGGTGATGTGTGTCTGATCCTGGGTTCTTGTCTCCCCCAATTGCTGCCCCCCTCTAGTTATTGTATTTGTCTGGACTTCGTAGGACTTCACAAGTAGCTGATTTGGTGATTGCTAGGTGGCCTAGTTTGTGTAAATATAATGTGTTGGTCTTCTCCATGTTCTTTTGGGGTTTTATTGTTTACAAACTTCTTTTTATATTGAGAAAAATAGCCAAAGCATCTTTGACAAAAGGTCTGCACCAGCCAAAAAGATCTGAAACATAAACTTGGGGGCCCCTCTTCTTGAAGTGGGAGGTCTTGAACTACACTTTCTTTTGTGTTCCCCTTCCCCTGTTTCCTATTTCGAACAAGATTTTCTGTCCTAAACACTGTATTCCTACCCCCTCTTCTTTCCCCCTTCGTGCCCTCCCCAAAAATAGTCCATACACCTATACGTTTAATTTGTGGGGTGTCTGTGATTAAATGATTTGTGCAAAAATCCTGAGAAATCCTAAGAACTCACCATCCCTTGTTCATCCCTTGTTCTCAATCTCCTGAGTCATGACCATTCCTTGATTTGATTCATTCCAAAGAGACTGCTGTCTTTGCATGGATTAAAACCTACTTTAATCTCTAATCCTAGGGTTAGAGGAGCAACGAGGGGGCCTTCCATGTAGAAAGTGGGGTTGGGAGACCACGAAAGGAAAGATGAATGTATAGTCAAGTCACTCAGGAACTTTTATGCAGGTGCAAGAAACTTATGTCAAAGTGGCCACAAAATTGTTTAATAGGAGACGGACGAATGTAACTCCATGTTTACTGCTAGAAACCAAAGCTTTGTGTGAAATCTTGAATTTATGGGGAGGGAGGGAGGGTAGAAAAGCATGTACCTGTTCTTCATCCCTTCCCCTCATTACTGAACTGCAGGAGACTGAGCCCCCTTGGGCTTTGGCGACCCCATCTGGGCAGTGTTTATTTGTTGGTTGATTTTGCTGTGCCAGGTACTTCCTTTCCCATTTGCTATCATTTTGTAACACATGCTGACCCCTTTCCCTTCCCCTTCTTTTCCTTGGGAAAATACAATGAATAAAGACTTATTGGTACCGAAACTGTCATCTCCTTGGTTGATATTTAAGGTGCTTTCTTCCTACCATTATTTCCACTTTCTTGGATTGGGACTCAAGTCACAAGAACCATTAAGTTTTCTGTTCAGCCATTTTGTTAGGAGTGAATCTTGAAAGTTCAGTCTTTTTAGCACCTCATTACAGTGGATTTTTGTTTCTAGTTAAGGCCTCTTGTCCTTTCCTTGGAAGCTGCCACATTCAAGAGGGGATTAAGGGCTTGGCATGCATAAGAATGGGGTTGCCTGTGCCACTGACTGGGATGAAAGGATGGGGCCATGGCTTGGGGCATGAGACCCTAATAATACTTTGTCCCTTGCTCCTCAAAGCCCTTTACAAATCTTAATTAATTAACCCCCTGCAGCAACCCAGGGATGGAAATACAGGGGAAACTGTTGAAATTGAGGCCAGAGGAGATACACTGACCAGCTATAAACACATGTTAACAAGTTCACTAGCCTGATGAACACTGTATTTTTAAACATCTAGCTCCCCCTAAGGGAAGGAGGGGTTAGAAAAGAAAGACTTGATTGGAGGCATACCAACTATCACCCAAAGTGCACCGAAACGTTAACAGAACAAGGGTAAGAAGTTTCATATATCCCTCTAGGGACTTCCTACCAAAAGTCAAAGCTGACCTTGGAAGATGTTAAAAGTAGCAAGCTACTACTGGACTTCACTAAATGCTTTTCCTGCAAAATTGAAGAAATCAGCTAGGCAGAAACTTACTAACCTACATGCAAAGCAGGAAGGATGGAAAAGCTTAAGAGACCATTCATGGGTGGGTTACTCATCTCTGGAGGGCATTCTTTGATCATTTCACTCTGTTAAAAATAACCCTTTCATCAGCAAGAGTGGAAGACAAAAGTAATGAATCGGGAGTCATGACTACAGCATCTCTTGCCTTGTTTCCTTGACACTGCAACCCAAAGTAAAACTACAAGAAGGTTCTCTGAAAATGGTAAAGTTTTTTTTTTTTCCCCTTCTCTCATTTTAAGAAAACTAAACTCCCAATATCTTTTGTGAGTTAGTGCCTCAAATTCCTGCAGCCCTTTTCTTTAAAGGTTTGGTACAGAATGAATGCCCTTGATTTTTCTGTCAGGGTTAGTTGATGGCCTTTCTTAAACTTTAGAAGTCATTCTTAGAGTTCTTTCTGGCCTTAACCCTTTTTTGAGTTCTTTGGGTAGGTCCTGAGAATGCAAATCCCAAAATCTTGAGTGCCTTAAATCAGCACAAAATGGACTGATATTAAGTGCCCTCCCTGTGAGGCTAACTACGGCTAGGAACTTCGCAAACGATTAAATTCACTAAATAAGACAAAACAGTATAAAAACAGGATATTTAAGACTTCTACCAAAAAAACAAACAAACAAAAAACACTTGTACCAGAGCTCTAAAGCCAGTGTAGCGGCCTTCCAGCTAGCAGGACGCCGCCTTACCCCTTTTCTCAAAAGTCCAAACTGCCACCAGTGGCTAAGAAGTCCCAGCATTTCTGAGGTGGGGTTCCCCTAATTCTTGCCCCGTAACCTAGCCCGCCTGTCTACAGACTTCTCGGCTCTCCCAGGTGGTCTGAACCCCGCCTTCCCCAGCCGGGTCCCTCGCACGTGGCCCGGAGCCGGGTAGCCCGCGCGGTTATCCCCTTCACCCCAACGTGCCCCGCCCCTGGAGTGCGCACAGCCGAGAACCCTAGCTTAGCTCAGCTCCGCTCCTCCTCCGAGCGCGCAGGCGCAGGCCAGGGCCCCGCCCATTCGGTGACGGCAGAAGCGTGTCCCAGCGCCCAACGATGACGTGTTCTTCCAGCGCCACGTCGTGAGGAAGTGTCGGTCCCCTCGAGCTGTTGAAAGGTGCCGGCGGAGCCTGTCAAGGTGCTGGATTCAGGGGGTGGATTAGAGGAGAAGAGGAGAGAGATGACTGAGCGGGAGGCAGCTGTGGGAGAGACAAAGGGGATAGTGGAAGATACAAGTGAAGGAGTAAATAATTGGGAAATCTCTGGGGTAGGAGGTAACGGGTGCAACAACTGAAGGGGTTAGTGACCCGGAGCCCCGAGAGTGGGAAACAGCCTGGTGGAAGATGGAGAAGGAAGAAGGGGGAAGGATCAGGATGTAGGCACTACGATGTGACAAGAAGCAGACTTACATGTTCAGAAAAAGGCAGTGCAGACTCTGAGAAAAAAGGGGATGGGAGCAAGGTCCACCAAGCCCATAGAACCAAGGAAAGGCCTCTGCGCCCAAAGGTCCTATTGGCTTATAAATTCTGGGTAGTGAAAGACTAGAGGCTTAGGACAGTGTCTTTTTTTTTTTTTTTTTGGCTCTGCCTGGTCCTAGTTGTGGCACACGGGATCTTAAGTTGCAGCATGCGAACTCTTAGTTGTGGCCTGTGGGATCTAGTTCCCTAACCAGAGATCAAACCCGGGCCCCATGGATTGGGAGCGCAGAGTCTTAGCCACTGGACCACCAGGGAAGTCCAGGGCCAGTGTTTTTGGATTCTAATGCTGGCTGATTCTACCGTTTTGGTGAATCCCTGCAAGTCAGCCATAGTTGTTTGCAGGTGTGGTGACTTCTAATTCTCTGTCTTGTTTATACAAGGTTACCTGGTTGGTGACTAATTGTTCTGTGCTTCTTCTGCTGAGGCAAGAACTATGTCATGGATCAAGGAAGGAGAGCTGTCGTTTTGGGAGCGGTTCTGTGCCAACATCATAAAGGTGAGCAGTGGCCCAATGCACCAGTTGGCCTTTTGGTTCGTTGGGTAATCTTATATTAAAACCTGTTATAAAAACTGGGTAACCCATGATATTTATGGATTTGTAGTAGAATTTAGCAATGGTATCAAAGAGCCTTAGAATTGCAGGTAACTTCCAGATCTACATTTCTGGCAGATTATTGTCCTAACTCTCACATTTTCAGGAAGCCTGAGACCTCCCAATATCATTGGGCAGCATAGACTGTTAGATCTTCCTGAAATTTGTTTCCCTAGAACTTTGATCTATTATTCCTAGTATTGTCCTCTGGGCTTTATTTTGTTTTGTTTTGTTTTTTTAATTTATTTTTGGCTGCATTGGGTCTTCATTGTTGTGTGCGGGCTTTCTCTAGTTGCGGTGAGCGGGGGCTACTCTTTGTTGCAGTGCATGGGCTTCTCACTGTGCTGGCTTCTCTTTGTTGTGGAACACGGGCTCTAGGCGTCCTGGCTTCAGTAGCTGTGGCATGCGGGCTCAGTAGTTGTGGCTTGCGGGCTCTAGAGCTCAGGCTCAGTAGTTGTGGCCCACGGGCTTAGTCGCTCCGCGGCATGTGGGATCTTCCCAGACCAGGGATCGAACCCTGTCCCTTGCATTGGCAGGCAGATTCTTAACCACTGCGCCACCAGGGAAGTCCCTGACCTCTGGGTTTAGATAAAATAACTAATCTTTCTTTGATGTGACAGTAGAGCATAATGGTTAAGAGGGTTCTGGAGGCAAACATGAATGAAAGTTCTATTCTATCGTTTATTAACCATGTGACTTTATATGGTGATTTTGAGGATTAAATGAAACTACATAGAAAACACTCAGCACTGTGTCTAGCAGCTTTTAATTACTATTATTGGGGCTGTCTTTCAATCATTTCAAGACTACAATCACTCTGTTTCCTACACTCCACTCCCTAGATCTTCCCTCAGCTTTTTCTCTAGGAATCACAGCAATGTTATATCCTCCTCACATGAAAGGTTTGATATTGGAGCCAGTCAGCTTGGTTTTATTTTTCAGCCACAGGCTGTCAAGCAGCAAGTAGCAGTGAATTTATGAGTAAGTAAGCCTCGTACCCACACGTACACTCACACACAAATGCCAGGTGATCTCAGGCAGTCCAGGAAATAGAAAAGCATCTCCTCAAGGAAACACTGCGGTCACGTGTTGGGAAGAACAAGCTGCATGACTTTACCGGAATTTTTTTTTTTTATGGCTATATATGGGGGACAAAAGTAGAAAATGTTGGGAGATGCAGGGGAAGTGGTCTATGAAGAGCCCCTCCAGTGAGGGAAAATAGCCCAAGGAGTGAATTTTTGCTATGATAGACAACAAAAGTCTGCTCTAGGCCAGGTAAGAAGTTTTGTTTGCCCCCAAAATGTCTTTTTTGTTTGTTTTCAAATGGCTCCTGACATTTAAATTTTTATAAAAATCTTGATTAGCTTCTCTTGTAAAATAAGAAGATCCAACAATATGAGGCCCCCATTCCTGTGTGACAGGACTCGGATACAACTGAGAAGTGTATGCCTCTTGTGTGGAGGATGCCCTTTACATTTGGCCATACCCATCAATATCCTTCCTGTGCCTTCCAGTTGAAGGCTAACGAAACCCAGGTGGTGGTTAAAGGCATATGGTTAGGAGATGAACTCTGAAAGCACATAGACCTAAATTTGAATCCCCACTTTGTCTCTTCTTGGCTGTGTGACTTATGCAAGTCACTTGACCTCTCGGAGCCTCAGTTGTTTCACCTATAAAATGAAGATAACACTATTTACTTCATATGTTTGTATGATAAAAAATTAAGATGAAATGTGAAAAGCTCAGCATAGTACTTGGCATGTAGTAAGGGCTCAATAAACATATAAATAAAAATGAATAAAAGTGCTTAATGCTTATGTATTGAGCTAAAAGTACAGAATACCCAGTTCCCTTCCTCAGGGCTTTTATCATATAGCTCAAGCCTGTCAGCTTGGCATATTGTCTCCCTTTATCTCTGAGGAGTATGTGATGTGTTCATTTCTCTTCTTCCTTCACAGGCAGGCCCAATGCCCAAACACATTGCGTTTATAATGGATGGGAACCGTCGCTATGCCAAGAAGTGCCAAGTGGAGAGGCAAGAGGGTCACTCACAGGGCTTCAACAAACTGGCTGAGGTGGGTACACGTTGCAGAACCCAAGGTGAATGGTCTGTGGAGAATTGGATTATAGCTAGAAAACCAGGCCCTGAGTTTGCTGTGGTTTGAGAGTGCTTTTTTATAGCTGTTTGTCTGTTTTATTGCTTGCTTGCTAGCCATAGATCTCATATCAACATTAACAGAAAATGAAGTCATCCAGTGAATCATCGCAAAATATTAGAAATAAGAACAAAATTGTCTCCTCTTACCACTTTAATCAACAATTTATGTTTTTCTGTGCCTCATCCCAATCCTTGTAATATGATCAACATGACTTAACATTTATAAAATTACATCTGTAGCTTTGATAACCTTATTTTTTTCTTGACATTTTGGCAAGTATTTTTCTAGGTTGAGCTACGGCTTTCTACCTATATGTTTTAATGGCTGTGGAACATTTTTCCTGAGGATCAGACATAGTTTGTTTAGCTGCTCCACTATTATTGGACATTATAAATGGTACTAGTTTAGAATAAATTCTTAGAAGTGACATTTCCAGAGCAAAGGTAGAGGGTGACTACCCATCCTGAGGTTGAGGTGTTTCTCAGGACACAGGCCTTTAAGTGCTTAAACTAGGAAGAGTGCCAGACAAACCAGGACGTCACTCCAACCAAACGTCATCAACGTTTTATGGTTTTAATGCCCACTGCAAATTGGGAAACAGTAAATTTATCAATCAGAATGGAATATGTCAATCTTTGTGAAACTCTGTAGCCCACGGATCCCAGCTTCTTGGCACAAGAACACGTCCTGAAGCCAGGGCAGTGATATTTTTTGCCTTGAATGAGTGGTTGTGGGGTTCTCTCCAACGCTGAGGTCTTCAGGTTTGTTGATCTCAGTTTCTCTTTTGTGACTAAGAGGCAGGTTTTGCCTAGTGCTTAGGAGCTTAAGCTCTGTAGTCACTCAGAACTCATTGGCACCCCTACTCTGCCACTTCCTGGCTCTGTGACCTGCTA